>NC_133784.1:4183960-4206505 GCF_003597395.2 Chelonoidis abingdonii
CTGATTGGTCCTCTGGTCAGGTGTTTGGTTCCCTTTGTTAACCCTTTACAGGTAAAAGAAACATTAACCCTTAGCTATCTGTTTATGACAGGAGCCTTTTGTGCTATGGTCACCCATGGATTAACGGCTGGCTTGCTGAGAGATCTCCAAATGGCATTATCAGTGGGGCAGCAGCACCCAACAGGGGTGTTCCCAGCAGGGGCCTGTTCTTGGCCCCCCATTATTTAACATTTGTATTAATGACCTGGAAGGAATCATGAAATCATCACTGGTAACATTTGCAGATGACACAAGAATTGAGAGGCGAAGGTGTAATGGAGAGCACAGGTCACTGATCCAGCGATCTGGATCTCTTGGGAAACGGGGCACAAGCAGCCAATGTGTTTGAATATGGCTACATGTAGACGTATCCGGCTAGGAAGGAAGAACGCCATCGTGCGCACAGGGCGGGTGGGGCTATCTTGGGAAGCAGCAACTCGTTAATTTGGAGGTTGAGGTGGAGACTCGGGGGAACCTGTGCTCTCAATGCTGTGGCCAAACATGCACAAACGGGGATCTTGAGAAGGAGCAGAGAGGTTATTTTACCTCTGGATTTGGCCCTGGTGCGACCGCTGCTGGGATCCTGTGTCCAGGTCTGGTGCTCACCATTCAAGGAAGATGTCGATGAATTGGAGGGTGCAAGCCACACGACTTCCTGCATCGGCACCTGAATTGCAGCGGCTCTGTGGATGCTGCCCATGCTGGCTCCCACGTGGCGATCCTGTAGTATCCAGTCGTGGCCCTACAGCCTGGTAGCTTGTCTCAATCCTTAGGAGGGGTCTCGGCACATCCCAGGGGACCAAATTAACCAGCAGGGCTGCAACTGGGAAGCAGGCAGCAGAGCACAGAAAGGGGCCATGGTTGGATTTAGATGGCTCAGGGATATTACCCAGACTGAGTTCCACCCCCAGACCTGTACTTCCCCCAGGCAGCACCTGTCCACTCCCCTCCTTCCGTGTCCATCTTCCCAGCTCCCAAGGCTGGGGGGGTGCGGGAGGAGGTGAAAAACGTTTCAAAAAACGTTAAGAAACAAAACTTGGAGGATCTCACAAAACCTGGGCTCCAGGCAGCTGGCACCCCAGCACAGGGACGGCTGCTGGGGAATTTATGATGCGAGCGATTTCTGCTCTCCACCCCCACGTGCAAACGGCATCTCTCCCACCTGTTCCCAGGCCTTTGTGCCAGCACATGTATCCTGCTGTCCGATCCCAGACTCTTACACTGCAGGGCCCCGGGCAGGGAGGACAGAATCAGGGAATTGAGGGGGCTCATCCAGCTCGGAATCCTTGGAGCAGAGCTGGCTGGTTACAGAGTGGGCTGTGGGACTGAAGTAACACAAAATGGGCGGCTGTCACAGCTTGGGTGTGGGGTGGGGCAAGAAACCTGTGGTTGGGAGTTCAGGTCTCTGGCCCCCCCATGGGCCTGGGCCCCCTTAGCTTGGGGAGAAGGGAGATCAGCGACGATGTGTCTGGCCAGCGCCCCCTCCTAGCTTGCTTTCATACTAAAAGTACCCAAATGGGGGAAGGGGCTTTTTTGAATGCTGGTGAAAGGTACCTGGAACCCCTCAGCCCCTACTGCTCTGTCTCTCCCCTCTCCTGTTGCTGAGCAGTAGATCCAGGCAGACACCTGCATGTTGGGACCTGGAAGGAGAGAACCTTCCGCCCTGGCTGGTTTCACACCGGGGTAAGTCTTCATCCTCCCCCAGCTCCCCCCCGTCCCTGATCCCGTAACTAGCTGAGAGATGATCTGTGTGGTCCCAACTTCCAGGCAAATCCAGCCAACCCAACCCAGGCTGCGAGTGTAGGAAGCACGTGCGAAGGTCTCGATCCAGAGCAGCCCCATGTTGCCAGCAGCTCGCGCCCTTCCATCAGGCTGGAGCCTGGATGGTGTCAGGCTGGCTGGGGACCCTCCGCGTTAGAAGAGAATAATCACTCCAGGTGGAGACGGTGATGTGACAGTTTCTAAGGCATCGGCAGCAGGTCCTCCTGCCCTGTTCCTCTGGCCGTACTCCGGCAGAACTCCTGGTGCTTTAACTGGGAGGCTGCCAGAGAGGAGACCTCTGGCTCTGGGCTGTTGTCACATCCACTGAGTGGGAAGCTGTGTAGAACTGGGTTCCCTCCCCAGTCATTCCCTCGGAGCAGAAGCACACTCCGGAGCACCTGGCAAGGCAATCAAAAGACGCCCCCAAAAGCAGGGTGAGTGGCTGCCATGTGGGCCTTTGGGTCCCTTCCCTGTGCTACGTAAGCCTGACCTCAGATCCAGCCAGGAACAGTCAGATGCCAGCTTTCCAGTGGGGTTTGCAATGTATAGTGCTCCAGGGACCTTTGGGGAGAGAATGTGGTTGCCTGGTGCCGCGTGAGGTCACTAGCTCCGAAAACCAGCACAGAACGCGCATGCGGTGACTGCTTGCAAGTGCCTGATTTCCCACGTCGCAGCAGATGGCAGCCGGGGTCCTGTCGGTTGGGATGTCACCTGCTTAATTGCAGCTCTTGGCCTAAGTTACCTTCCCTCCCCGCAGCCGAAGCCTAGAACGTCTTGTTTGTTTCCTGACCGCTTTGGAGAGTCACGCTGCTGTTGTGCATTACTGAAACAGCAACAGCATTTCAAAGACAGGTGCCTGCCATCTGTTCCCACTCCCCTTGGCTAGGGTTCCAGCACCCTGGAGGTCAAGATGAGATGGTTTGTGCTTTGCTTGGGGCAGGGGGAGGGTTTCCTTTATTTACTCTGCACAGGCCAGTTTGTTCATAAAAGTTTAGCGATGCAAATACCTTGCCTGTGTGGATTCCAGGTCATTTGGGCAGGCGATTGTGCACCTCAGTTGTATACACTGTCACAGTGATTGCGTGTGCAGTCTGTCAGGCCAGTCATTTCGGGGACTGGAAGCTCTTTTTGGAAGGGACTTTGTCTACCTCAACGTATGCACAGCATCGTGCACAGTGGGCCCCCGATCCTGAGTGGGGCAGCTGGGCAGGACTGTACGATCGATATTACATGTGCAAAATAGTAATACCTGGTGTTCCTAGCAATCTTCAGCAGCAGATCTCAGCATGCTTTGCAAAGGAGGGTGGTATTATTATCCCGATTTTACAGATGGGGACACTGAGGCAAGGTCACTCAGCAGCCTAGTGACAGAGCTGAAGAATCCCAGACCCCCTCACAACCATTGCTGGCTTTTCCTGTAGAACGGGGACACACACACGTCTCTGTCTAGCATTGACACACACAGAGGTTAAGTGACCCGTTTAAAGCCACACAGTGAGTCCGAGGCAGCGCTGGGGATGGATCCTTGTTCCTTGCTCTGCCGTTTGTTTAGTGTGTGGTTATTAGGGAGCGAGACCCCGTGGTGCTAGGGCGGCCCAGGGTTTTTGGGTAGTTACCTTCTTTCTGCAGGCCCCTCGGGATCGGGCCCGGACACTGTTCCCAAGCGATGGTTCCTCGGGGGCCTGTGTGAAATGAGCGTGGCCCAGTCACCGTGCAGGGAGTGACCCGGCCCTCGGTTGGGCTCGATTGTGCCCCTGGTGAGCAGCCGCAGCAGGGGGGCGATGTGTTGGGTGGGCCACAGAGGCTGAGCGCTGCTTTCGCTCCTAGCAACTTACTAAACCCTTGGAAAGCTCCTTCTGGCATGGGCCTGGGCCCTGGGAGCCCCTCATCCTTTGTCCCTTCGGTTTCGAATTGCAGCTCCTGTGTGCATTGGCCCCAGGAACAAGACACAAACCTCTGGGTACCTGTGGGGAGATGGCACTGCTGGTGCTTTAAGGAGTGGCTGGAAAGGTTTGGCTCTTTTCCCTACAGCTGCAGTCAGGTTTCTGTGTGTCCTTCCTTTTGTGTCTGGCTCTCTAACTCCTAGACAACACTATTCCTTGATGAATTCCAGCCGTGCTCTGTACACAGCCCTCAGGTGGGCTCTCCGGGGACTCATTTCTGCTCCTTCCAGCAGTGGAAGGACACCGGTGTCATAAATGGTGTGATTTGTTGTAGCAGGACCCAGACACTAATGGCTCCTGAATCTAAAGAGGGATTTTAATTAGTGCAGAAAACTTTCCAACAGGAAACTGAAAGCAATTAGGGCCTTTCGCTTTCCACAAGACCTTCCCCCTCATTTATTTCGTTTGTCCTCTTCGCTTGTTAGCCGAGCTGTTTAAATGACAATACTTGGTGTGCACGTTCAAAGTGCTTTACAAACACTGGCTAATCTTCACCCCTGGGGCTGCTTTCAGGTTCTTCAAATGAAAAGGGGCTTTTTTGCGGTGGAAAAAAAAATCCGCCTTTTTAAAAACAAAAATGGCAAAATAAAACAAAATAAATGAATGGTGTCACATTTGTATGGCAGTGTTTTGTTTCCCCCAAACCAGGGTTTTGGTCAATGGAGATGGAATGTTTGGGAGGATGTTTGCAGTAATTTGGGGGGCGGGAAGTGGCTAAATGTCACCCACAAAACTTAAAATTGGCTCATTCAAACACTTCCAAATGGAGACAGTTTTTAAGTTGTTCACTGAACTGGTTTCCAGCCGGCTCTGGCCCAGCCCCTTTCCTGGGCTGGGTAAGGACCCCATGGTTCCTCTTCGTAAACCAGGGCGAAGAGAAGGTGACTTGGCAAAGGCTGCAGAGGGGAGCTGTGGCAGAGCCAAGATAAGGAGCTGGGCGTTCCCAGCAGTTAGGCCTTCACCCCTAAACTAAATCCCTTCCTAGGCCATTGGCTTTTTTTAAATTTTTCCCGCTGTGCTGTGAACCTAGTGACCGCACGCGTGTGAAATGTCACAGGAAAACATTCACTGCTTTGCCCAGCGCCACGTGCTTCCTGCGTCTCGCTCTGCTGTGAAATGCAACAGATTGGCCCGGCTCGCCGCAGCAAGGCGTAGGGATTCCCGAGCCACCGTCTGACTGGAAACGGGCCCCTTTTCGGGCCCGCCAGGCCCAGTCTCCTGGCTTAAAACCTGCACGATATTGCAGACTCTAACTGGATCCGTCTCCAGCTTGTGAGCGGGGAGGTGTCGGGAAAGCCCTGGAAATCGCACTGAGGCCTTGTCCCCGGACCAAAAAGGCACCAGTTTAACTAACGGATCCAAACACTCATATTGCAGCCCAGTGCGACCTCCTGTGTGACGACCATTTCAGGCAGGTCAGAGAGGCTTAGCTGAACTCAATTGCCTCTATTGCATCGGGCTGGCGGCCGCAGGACTAACCAGCTTTAAAGTTAGTTAAACCAGTGCCTCATACAGGCCTAGCTTATCCCCTCTTCTACGTGGGAGCAGCGATAGCGCTGCTGTTAAAGCACTGCGGGTGTAGTTACAGCCGTACGGCTCCTGTGGCCGGACACCAGGCCGGCGGTGCAGAGCTCCGTCTCCCTGTGGGGTTTGTGTCAGTTACTTCCCCCGCCGTGGCCTGGCAGCCAGAGGAGGCTTTCCCACTTCTGCTTACGAAGTCCCAGCCGGCCTTGGCCCCCCAAGGGAAGCAGCAAGCTGCCTGCAGCCCCCACTTCCCGTCCATCTGCCTGTCTCTCCCTGCCCCT
Source organism: Chelonoidis abingdonii (assembly GCF_003597395.2). Taxonomy (NCBI): domain Eukaryota; kingdom Metazoa; phylum Chordata; order Testudines; family Testudinidae; genus Chelonoidis; species Chelonoidis abingdonii. Next base: position 4,189,509 of record NC_133784.1, read on the forward strand.
GGGCGTGAGCCAGGCTGGCAGCCCTAAGGGGAACTGAACGTACCATGGTCATGGGCAGCCCTTCCAGCTGGTGCCGCTTGGAAAGGTGCCTCCTCCCAGCCAAGATCCCCTCCCCCATGTGGGCACTTGGTGCAAACCGATGTAGGGAGGTCCTGTAATGCTCTAAAGCCAGGGGGCAAGAGAGACGCTCTGAGCAGGGACTTGCTTGGGCTGGCTGTGGGCCCACCTGCTGCCTCAGTTTCCTTCTAGGCTCCAAAGTCTCCCGTGTCATTTTTCAGGGCTTCCCCTGGCTTACAGCCTGGCCTGCAGCCTGTCTTGCCTTCCCTCCAGCCGCATGACTGCTCAGTGGTCCTCCAAGCTGGGGCTTTTTACCCAGCAGGGCCTGCTTCCTGCATGGCTCTCCCTCTCTCCCTGACCTCTGGCTGTCACTGCATACTGGGACCCACCTCTCCACCGACCCCCACCTCCGGGATAGAGCAGCAGCTCTGTGTCACCGTGCAGTCCGTTGGGCAAAGTCTGGGGGGGAGCCTGCGTCCCTTGCACCAGCACCTTCCCTACCCAACTCCACAGCTGCAGGAGTTGTCTGTTCCCATCTGGCCATAAAGCACAGATTCACGTTTCTTATGGACCCTCTTGAGCCCAGGCAAAGGTCCAGATACGAGCTGTGCAGGCCAGGAGAGTGACAGCCGAGTGCCTGGTACATGCAGCGCTTAGAGAGAGGTGAGAGAGCGGGGTTCCCTGGAGCTGGGGGACCTCATACAGCAGCCTTACAAAGAGCAAGTGCTGAATCAAAGGGACCAGCATGGACAGCTGGTGTGCGGCTCGCGGCCTCCAGAGTTGGCTCCAGGGAAGCAGCCTTGTCCTTCAACTCCTAATAAATGCAGCCCAGCAGCAGCAATCACATCTGCCTGCGTGTGCCCCGGCGCGGCTGCAGAAGGGCATTGGTTCCGCTGCCAGGACTCATCCGGACGTTTGGTTTCCTTTTCCCACCCCGTCCGTGGAGATCAGCTGGGGGATCTCTCAGCGTCTCTTCCAGCCCTCCCTTTGTGTGAGTCTGGGAGATGGCTCCCAAACCCACGCTGTCCCAACGCTGACCGCTGTCTGCAGCTCCTGGTCCTCTTTGCCTGTCTACGGGAGGACAATTCCAATGCAGTTTAGTTCTGTGCGGCCACCAGATCCCCAGGTCCATCCCTTTCTGGATGTGCAAAGGGTTTTCCCGTTGCGTGGCCAAATCCTGAATCCTTCTCTCCCCTTTGAAATCTCACAGTAGCACCCAGGAACCTCTGGCATGGGCCTGGGAAAACGTCCGCTCAAATAGATCTGAGGATGCGAGAAGTGGATTTCCTTGCTAATGGCAGTGAAGTTATCCCTGCTCCTGTCTCATGCAGGTGCATTAGAGGTGCAGTTCACCCCTTTGGGGGCTAGTCCCAGAGACCTAGATCTCTCTGGGCTGAAGTGGGATCTAGGCCTTCTTGTAGGGGCAAATTTCACCCTAGATGAGCTGAGCTAACTCCCCAAGTGTCCTGTTCTAACACTGCCCTGTGCTTCTCCCCCCATAGAGTTATCCGATGTCCGGCGCTTCAGCAGCCGCGCCCTCAACTACACCACCCTGCTGCTGGAGGACGAGAGGGGGATCCTCTACGTGGGAGCACGAGGGGCCATATTCTCCTTAAATTCCAGCAACATTGCCGACGGCTCCCAGAGGGAGGTGAGCAACATCCCACCTGGGCTTGGCTCCCTATGCAGCACTTCTGGCTGAGGTTTCTGAACGGCGAGTCGATCGCTTTGGGTGCTGAGCGTCAGGCGTCTGCAGCTGGGCAAAACTGAGTTACTGGTGACTTGAAATCTCGGTCTTGGCTCCTACCTACTTTTTTTTTTAATGACATATAGGGGTCGGATTAGTGTGGGGAGAGGGCAAGGTGGTGGTACTCTTCTAAGCTCCACCCACAAAATTAAACCCCACCCACAAAAATAGGCTCCACCCACGTGTCCCCCCAAAATGAAGCCAGGCTCCCCGGAGACTATGCAGATCGGTGACCTCCCCTCTGCTTTCTCCCACAAGCAGTGACAGATTTAACCAGGCTGATGTTTGAACTGGTGTCCTGGGTGTCTGAGCTAACCCCTGGCAGAGCTGAAGGAGGCAGTTTTCACCTCTTCTAGCTATTGCCCCAGGCTCTGCCTCAGTGACACTTGTCATGTTTTCGAGATTGTCTTCCTAAGGAGCACAGCTAACAACTTTTGAGTTTGTAATACAAGCTGAGATTCTGGAGGGCAATTAACAGCTCCAGCTGGATGCTCATTAGGGCTGGGTGAGGGACGGTTTTCTAATCTCAGGAGAATTTTCAACAATGTGAAAAATGCTCCTGTCCCAAATTGTGGAAAAAAGTCAAAATGTCAAAACTGTTCAAGAACCAAAGATCCACTGTCCGGGTCAGTCCAAACATAACGTTTTGACCCTTTTCCCCTCCCCCCATCCTTTTTTTAGTGTAAATTTACGGACATTTCTGAACTCAAAGTAGTTTTGACAACAGTCGGAAACGTTCCGGTTCGCCAGTGTTTGGCCTCTTTGACCAAGGGGTTCCAAGTCTGGTGTTTTGTTGATCCTGACCTAGTTTCGTAAACAGTTTCGGTTTCAATAAATGGCTTTTTTTGAGGGGGGAAAACAGCTGTTTGTCAGAGAGTTCCCAGCCTGGCGGTGCAACGAACTGGGCGCACACTGGCTGTTTCTGAAGCGTGGACTTAAAGGGGAGAAATGGGCCAGGTTCCCCTAGCGGTTCCCAAAGCACCCTGTGTCGCTGCCCAGTTGATTGGGGTGACGACCATTGCTCACAGCACCTGCCCTCTCTCTGGGGCAGGAACAAGAGCTTTGCATGCTAGTGGACAGCTCGAGGCTGACAACCCCAGAGGGGATGTCCTCTATAGGCGCAGCAGCAAAAGTGCACGCTGCTCCACTCGCACCCACCGGGCCAGGCAGCCGAAGGGGGGTGTTCCGTGGCAGAGCAGGCAAAATTGACTCTCAGGTCCATGAGAGAGGGAGGGTGGATGGGCATGCAGCTAAAGCACAGGACTGGGACCCAGGAGATCGAGGTTCATTTCCCAGCTGTGCCTCAGGATCCCCATGTGACCTTGGGCAAGTCACTTCTGTGCCTCAGTTTCCCATCTGCAAAATGGGGCTAGTAATCCTTCCCTTGTTTGCCTGGCTGTGTCTATGGTAAGCTCTTCAGGACAGAGCAGGGACCTTCTCTTCTTATGAACAGCACCTAGCACCTGGGAGCCCAGATCTCAGCTGGCGCTGCTTTGATTCCAGTCATTAGTGTGAACGACCAGGCTCCGTCATCTCTCAGTTGTCTGCCTTAGCCGAGCTAGTTCTTGGTACCAAGTGAGTTTTCCCCCAGCATCCCCCTCTGCCTGAGCAGGGTGCAGTTTGCTGCTTCTGTCCGCACGTGGGGCTGGTCCATCACCTCATGGTGTACACGGCCATTTCAGGTACCAGTAGCAGCACTGAAGCCGTGACTTGCAGCCGCTCCTGTGTATTGGGGTTGGTCCATCTGTCCTCCCAGCTGACGCCCCCAAGTGCTTCTCCCTCAGAGTCTCAGCTGCTTTACCTCCTTCCCTTGGGGTGCATGCCAGGCCCCCCGGCAATGCCGGCTGCCGTCCGCTGAGCAAGCCGGGCTGGGGAGAACACCCTTCCTGCAAATTCCGCCCTGGCCCTGGCACCCAGCAGCTGAAACCCAACCAAACCCATGGTGCTGTAGAGTCCAGCATGATCTGGGCTCACAGGCATTAAGGCAAGAAGGGGTCCCCCAGTAACCTGCTGCGGCGCACAGGCTGTTCTCCCACACCCAGCAGGGAGCCTAGGAAAGTGGAGCAGGCCAAAGACCAGGCTGTTTGCCCCAGGGGGGATCAGGGGTGGGGTGTCCTCAGCCGTCAGCCCTCCCTTGTGGACTCTGCTGTTCCCCAACCCAAGCGTGGCCGCGTGGAGGAAGCGCTGCAAGCGGCGCTGCCTTGCCAGGCTCTCCGCTAGCCCCATGGCCGGCTGTTCATCCTCCCTGGCGGCTTCTTACGGCTGAGGTGGACGGGGATTGTGGAGCACTGGTTCGCTGTGCAGCGGAAGAGCCCTTTGCCTTCATCTGAGCCATGGGCAGTCCCCCCAGCCAGCAGCATCCATGCCCGTCTTGCAGAACCCCTTACCCCAAACCTCCCATGGTCAAACACATCTGGCACCCAGCTCCTCCCCAGATGTGACCTTTAACCCCCAGACCCACTGCCCCCCCACGCCATGCTCCTGGGCTGCCACTGCAAACATGCTCCATTGAAGTCCATGCAGCCTCCAGCTGCTAGCTCCCCTGCACCGCCCTACGGCCAGTTCAGTGTCTCCCCAAAGCTGGAGGCCTCACCCCGTTCTGGGTTCTTCTCCGCCCATCTGTCTCATGCCCTTCGGTCCGCAGGGCCGGCTTTAGGCCGATTCCGCTGATTCCGGGGAATCGGGCCCCGCGCCTTAAGCACTTCTTTAATTTTTATTTTTTTTTAACTTACCCCAGTCCCGGCTGCGGTCTGCTCCATGGTCTCGCTCCTTTGAGTGAAGCGCCGGTGGGAGCGCAGCATGGCCCCACTCTCCCAGCTAGAGCTCCAGCCGGGGTCACGGGGCTTGCCTCACTCCGGCCGGGGCTCCAGCCGGAAGAGCAGAGTCGCGGGGCTTGCCACGCTCCATCCGGGGCTCCATCCGGGGTTGCAGGGCTTGCCGCGCTCCGGCCGGGGCTCCAGCCGAGAGAACAGGGCGGCGGGGCTTGCCGTGCTCTGGCCGGAGCTCCACCTGGGAGAGCGTAGTAGCGGGGCTTTGCCGCACTCCAGCCAGGAAAGCGGAGTCGCGGGGCTTTGCTGTGCTCTGGCCGGAGTGCGGCAAGGCCGGCGGCTCTGGCTGGAGCGCAGCAAGCCCTGCTCTCCCGTCTGGAGCTCCGGCCAGAGCGCGGCAAGCCCCATGACCCCGGCTGGAGCTCTGGGCCCTTTAAATAGCCCCCCGAGCCCTGGGGCAGTGAGGGGCTGGGGGGGCGCTATTTAAAGAGCCTGGGGCTCCAGCTGCCTCTGCCACCCCAGTCCTTCAAATAGCCGCCGGAGCCCCGTCTCCCCCATGCATTCCCCAGCGCTCCCGCGGCTATTTAAAAGGTCCCCGGAGTAGAAGGGGGTTTGGGGGCTACTTAAAGGGCTGGGGTTCCAGCTGCCTCTGCTGCACCCCATGACCTGCCCACACCAGTCCGGCCCCCCCTGCCTGCAGCCAGCTCTGCACCCCGTGCCCACAGCCACCTCTGCCAAACACCCTGTCCTGTCTCCAGCCAACCCCTGCCACACACCCCTGCAGCCCTGCCCAAAGCCAGCCAGCCCCCCACACACTGCTGCCCGCACCAGCTCTGCACACTCTGCCCAGCCCGCACCCCCTGCCCTGTTTCCAGTCAACCCCTGCTGCACCCCACTGCCTGAAGCCAGCCCGCCCCACACCCCTTGTCTCCAACCAGCCCCACATCCCTTGCCCTGCCTGCAGCCAGACCCTACCTCCAGTCAGCCCCTGCCCTGCCTCCAGCCAGCCCCATGTCCACTGCTGCCCTGCAGTTTCCAGGGCATTAACCCTGCACACCTGCTTCAATGAGGGGGCAGGAAGCAGCTGGGACCCACACATGTGCACACCCCCAGGGAGTGGCGGGGACCCACACGTGTAAAACGGTGGTCATTAATAGCCAATCAACAGCATATATGATGCAATGTATATAATTTTATTATTCATATAGTTATGGAAAGTAAATAATAATGAAAGAAATGAGAGGCTTTTTTTTAAGTCATCCCTGCCAGGGCCCCACCGAAAATGTTCGAATTGGGCCCCGCACTTCCTAAAGCCGGCCCTGTCGGTCCGGTGTCCCCTTCCTCGCTGCCCCAAATGCCAGCACCCTCCCCCAAGCCGTGACCTCTGTAACCCACTCACGGGTGCTCCTGCTTCTCCCCTCCCCTGCCAGCCCATCCCAAATGCTGCCGCTAAAGTCCTTCCCCCCACAATGCTGGGACACTCCCCTCCCCAGATCCCCCGGCCACCCCCTCCTGCAGGAACTTGACACCTGCCGAGCGCCCCTGTCTCCCTTCCCTCCAGCTCCGCTGCCGCTGCTGGGTGCCTGGGACAACTGGAACCCCCCAGGGTGCTAGCTCGATGGGATGAACTGGGCTGGCACATCCTATCCCAGCCCTCTCTGCCCAGGGTCTCCTGCAGTGCCAGCCCAAACGCTCCAGTGAGGGACGCTGTCAGAATGGGCATGCAGGACAGGCAGTAGCTGGCAGCTAAGGATACACACCCGCAGTCAGTTGGGAGATCAGATCATTGCAGAGTAGAGTTAAGGTTTTCCAGCCATTAAGTCCTGCCAGATCCTGTTGTCCTGGGGACACACACAGTCTTTTGTGTCCCGATTTTAAGATCCCCCCGGCTGACGGGCGCAGCGGATGCAATTTCGCAGCCTGACAAATAGGCTGGTGATGAATGTTGTCTCTGTGCCAGCCTCCGCGGAGCTGTTCTCCCCCACGAGGGGCCAGTCCATCCGGAGGTCTCACTGACAGCAATGCCGTCTCTCTGCCAGCCCCGCTGCATAGGCAGGACGGTGTCGCCGGGCGGTGGAGGGGCATTTTTGCTTCCCGTCTCTGTCTCTCTGAGCCTTTCCCATGAGGGACCCCTGGGCTTTTGTCACGACGGCAGCAATGTCCCAGTTGCAGAATGGTTTTATTCTGTGTATTACGGTGGCACTGCGAGGCCCCGGTATGCCGGGTATTGCACAGACAGAGGGACTATCCCCTACCTCAGAGAGCTTTGAAATAGGTAGGACGGAGCCCAGGCAGCAGACAAGAAGGATTGTGACCCCAATTGCATGGAGAGATTAAGTGGGTCTCCCGGGGCAGCGGAGAGAGGGTCTAATGGTGCCAATCGCAGCCCCCTCAGGCCCTACGTCACTCAAAGCTTGAGGGTGGGGGAGAGCAGCTTCAGGTATTGACGCAAGGATCTTTCGCCAGCGGAGAATTCGGCACAGTGGAGCCCTGCCCTCCCTGTCCCTGTCTGGCCCAGGAGGCGGTGGGTTTGGGTACTACAGCTTCGCATTGGTGGGCAGTGCCCCCTCGTGGGGTGGATTCTCCAGGGCATTAGCTGGTGGTTTAAGCTCCTTCCAGTTCTTTTCAATATCGTCATCATTGATTTGATAACGGCGCAGAGTGTCCATTCATACAGTGTGTGGATGATGCTAAGCTGGGAGGGCTTGCAAGTGCTTCAGAGGATAGGATTAAAATTCAAACTGATCTGGACAAACTGGAGAAATGGTCTGAAGTAAATAGGATGAAATTCAACAAGAAGAAATGCGAAGTGCTCCACTTAGGAAGGAACAATCCGTTGCATGCGTACAGAATGGGAAATGATGGCCTAGGAAGGAGTGCTGCAGAAAGGGATCTGGGGGTCACAGTGGACCACAAACTAAGTATGAGTGACCAGTGTAACGCTGTTGCAAAGGCAAACATCAATCTGGGATGTATTAGCAGGAGTGTTGTAAGCAAGACATGAGAAGTAATTCTTCTGCCCTACTGTCACGGAGTCCCCGGGCGATGCTCTGGAACTGCTCCCCACGAAGCCAGTCAGGACTTTGGGGAGCCTCCTCTCCCTTGGAGCAGACTTGTTCAGGGCAAGAAGCTCACACGTCTTCACCTCCTGGGTCTCTCCTTGGAGCATTCAGCATCCTCTGCCCCTCCGTGTGTTCCCACAGACGAGCCACCAGGCGGGCGTCCTGGGAGAAGCACAGGTTCTGCCCCCACTTTGGCCCAGACGTGACTCCTTAGCCAGGGCAAACAGAGTTATTCGATGACGGGACCAGGTCTAAAACAGAGCTTTGCAGATACAGCACCAGACCCCCCGGCCGGGTCCATTCGGGGGGCAGTGACCCAGACCCTAGGTCTTGCACTTCACTCTCGTCCCCGCAAAGCTCCAGCTAACACCCCTCCAGCCCCTCCTCTCTGCTCAGCCCTTTCCGGGCCAGGGGCACCTGATCCCTTTGTCTCACACCCAGCTGGCACTTGCAGGGAAGGACCCCAGCCATCAGTGCTAGGAGACAGAGTGCCAGGTCATTTAGGTGCACTGGCCCTTTGCTCCTGCTACAATCACACACCCTTATCCCACCCTAGATACTTAAGAATGGCCTAGGGACACTGAGCACCAACGCAGTATTCAGAGCAACATAAGACAGTCCATGTTCACACCTACCCTGCGCTGATGGGCCTCAGCGGGAGTAAGTGTGGTCCCTGTTCTGGATGCACATTCAGGAAGGATGTGGACAAATTGGAGGGAAAGTCCAGAGAAAGCAACACAAAATGATGAAGAGTCTTAAGAACATGACCCGATGAGGGAAGATTTGAAAAAATGGGTTAGTCTGAGAAAAGAGAAGACTGAGGGGACATGAGAACCGTTTTTGTGGTACATAAAAGTTGTTACAGGAGGAGGGAGAAAAAATTGTTGTCTCGTTACCCTCGAGGATGGGGCCAAGAAGCAATGGCTTAAACTGCTTCAAGGGGGTTAGGTGGATTTAGAAACGGCTTTCCTAATGTCGGGTGGTTAAGCACTGGAATAAATTGCCTAGGGAGGTTGTGGAATCTCCATCACTGGAGATTTTTAAGAGCAGGTTGGACAAACACTTGTCAAGGATGGTCTAGCTCAGGGGTCGGCAACCTTTCAGAAGTGCTGTGCCTAGTCTTCATTTATTCACTCTAATTTAAGGTTTTGCGTGCCAGTTATGCATTTTAATGTTTTTGGAAGGTCTCTTTCTATAAATCTATAATATGTAACTAAACTATTGTTGTATGTAAAGTAAATAAGGTTTTTAAAATGTTTAAAAAGCTTCATTTCAACTTAAATTAAAATGCAGAGCCCCCCGGATCGGTGGCCAGCACCCGGGCAGTGTGAGTGGCCCTGAAAATCAGCTCGCGTGCTGCAGGTTGCCTACCCCTGGTCTAGCTAATACTTAGTCCTGTCTCAATGCAAGGGCCTGGACTAGATGATCCCTCGAGGTCCCGTCCAGTCCTGCGATTCTCTAAGTGGGACCACGTGAACTCGTCAGTATGGACAGTCTGCCCCTTTGCTTTGGGCGGGGAACTCAAAGCACTAAAAGCCCAGTCTGTGAGAGGCACTGTCCAGCTGAGTTGGGTGCTGCTGCTGCTCAGCAGGCCCCCGCTTGGGATTAATAGCAGCCAGTCAAGGAGTGTGGATAGCAAATGGACCCAGGCGTGGGGCTGTTCCTGTGCCATTAGCATTTACCAGCCGAGCCGGCTCTTTAGGGTCTTCAGTGACATCTCTGCGAGGCGTCGCGGGGCAGCTATCATCTCCACAGCCGGGAGGCGCCAGTGAGTAACAACCCCTTTTCCCTTCACAGATCCGGTGGGAGGCGTCTCTGGAGAAGCAGGACGACTGCCTCCGGAAGGGCAAGAACAACAAGGTATTTGCGGCCAGGTCTCTGCACATGCGGGCGGGTGGGGTGGAGGGGGCGGGTGGCCTGCGGGCGCGGGAGTCAGGCCCCTGCTTGATGCTCTTTCTTCCTCTCTGCAGACCGAGTGCTTCAACCACATCCGGCTCATGCAGAGGCTGAACGACACCCACCTGTACGCCTGCGGCACCTACGCCTTCCACCCGCTGTGCGCGGCCATTGTGAGTGCGAGCACGGGGGCGGGGGGCGGAATTCACGAGGAGGGAGACCCCGGCTGGGTGTTGGATGTTCCCTCCGTCTTTGTTCATCACTCCGTGCTTCCGGCCCTGTCACAGGCTTCTGTCGCTCCTCGCTGCTTTCCCTCCTGGCTGGCAGTATCTTCCTTGCAACAAGTTGCCACCAGCAGGAGACAGCCCGCATGGTTGATCCATGGACCAGTCAGCAGGGGAAGCGGGGCATTGTTAGCCAGCAGGGAGCTCTCCACCCGGCCCATATTTGGAAGGGTTACGGGCCTGTCATTTGGTGGCTGATTGAGTTTTTCTTCTTGGGGGAGCTGGTTGGATTGGTTCAAGGCCCCGACTCGGGGCTATTTTAGAAACAGGAAGATGGGCGGGACCGTTTTCAGGAAACTTAAGGGGGGGAAAAAGAAATCCGGGGACATCAGTGTCTTCGTTTGAGCATCTGCAACCCAAATCTCCCAGCCCAAGGCCCGCTCCGTGCCAGTCACGAATTAAACGTGGCTTGCAAGGAATGTGGCTGGATTGTGGCCTCTACCTCAGGCTGCCCCGCCCAGGGTAGGGAGTGAAAAAGTCCATTCTGGGCTTTCTGTTCTTCACCGTATCACCTCCGGTCTTGATACCCAGGAGAGGGCATGTTTTAAACCCGTGTGGGGGATTTCAGCTGAAGGTCCTTTCGCAGATGTCAGACGTTGTGGCCACGGGCGTGATAGGGCTCTCAAATATATAAAAATAGGCAGGGCTAGGGGAAGGTTGTCTGACACTTCCCATTATAAGACCCTGTTTTCAGTTGCTTCTGTCCGTGCCTGTCCAGTGGCTGCTTGGTCCGTTAGTTAGCTTGTCTAGCCATCTAGTTGGAAGAGCTGAGCCCCGAGAACCTCCAAATTCCACTGTTTCCCCAGACCGCCGGTGATGATGGCAAGTCCCAGCAGTGACAGCACAGCACGCCCTGCGACTGACAGGGTGGGTGGGGATGGTGGCTGTAGCGCGTGGCTTGGGGGATGAGCTAATGCGCGCTGGAGCTCTGCATCCCCAGGCTGCCAGCTCCTGCCCAGCCCGGGTTGGGCACCAGCTGACGGCCGTAGCCATTTGGGGACTCTGTGATTTGCATGGGGGTGGCGGTCTTTGCCCACTTCCCTGGTCGGGCATGCCCACATCCCAGGACATTGCTCTGATTGTCTGCCCCTGGAGGGGGGTGCTGCCAGCTCATGGCCTGGGGAACCTCACCCAGCAGCTGCCACTGCTGTCCCTGGTCTGTGGCCCCTGGAGCTGTGGGTGCTGGTTTCATGCCATCCTGCCCAGCCCAGCAGCTTCTCACCCCCTCGCTCCCCTCTCTCTGCAGGATGCCGACAGGTTCACGCTGCCGCCCCACTTGGAGGAGGGCAAGGAGAAGTGTCCGTATGACCCTGCCCGTGGCTACACTGGCCTCATCGTAGGTAGGTGGGTCCGGAGGCCGACGGGGCCGCTCGCCTGGAGTTCCCTGGGGAGATCGCAGCTTGATCTGGCTCTGGGCTGTCGCTGGGCGAGTTGGAGCAGCCCAGGAAGGTTTTCCCCCTGTCCCCCTGCCCCCACCCCTCAGGGGCTAGAGCCAGCCTCTCCCACCTCTCCTTTCACAACCAGTCACCTCCCCACAACACCCACCTGCCCCACAGTGGGCCAGTTCCCTTCCATCCTGGACACTGCCCGAGCCCTACGCTGCCTGGCGTGGTGGAGCTGCGTGAAGGAGAAATCCCCCCCACCTCCCAACAGGGTCTCTGCGATCAGGGCTGGGGAGCAGTGTCCACGGGCAGCGCCAGCCCTGGGCTGCTCAGCACAGCCCCACGTTACATAGCAGTCCCCAAAGTGGGTCCAGCCTGGCCATGTGGCTTCCCCTTTCCCCCCACTCCTCCCCTGGCCCTGGGGCTAAGTGTGGGATGTGGGTTGGGCCGCAGGTGGCTAAACAACGGGAGGACCCTGACCCGTCCTTCCCCCCCAATCTTAGATGGCGGGTTGTACACGGCCACGCGGTACGAGTTCCGCAGCCTGCCGGACATCAGGCGGAACCTGCACCAGCGACCCCTGAAGACGGAAGAGTCCCCCATGCACTGGCTAAACGGTAAGATCCAGTGGCCCCGGTCCCAGGAGAGACCTGACCCTCCCCCTCCTTTGCCAGCTCTGAGCGCAGCTTCACCCTTTCCGGGTTGAACCCTGCTGTCCTCGGGCAGAATAATGCCCAGGGGACATTTAAACGGGCAGAATAGACTCTTCTGAGTTGACACTCGGGGTCTGAAGGGCATCCTGGGGTCTGAATCTTGGCTGTACGTTTCATCCGCAGCCCGGCACCTCCTTGCTGCCCATCTGTTGTATGGCACAATGCAGTGTGCTTGGGTGGCGGGTGCCTTGCCCACCTCCAGATTGGCAGGCGAGTGGCCCCTGGCAGGCCTGGCAGTGGGGCAGAGGTGCGCATGGCTCGATGGGGCTGCAAAGTATTTGCACAAACGTGGTCGGCCAAAGGCAGCCGAAAGGGCATTTCTGCTCTTTATATCATGCCTTCCCCTGTGCCATGGAGAGGGCGGAAGCCGGGGCTTTCTCTGTTAGCGGAGGGCAGGGTGTAGGGGGCACCCGTCGCATGATGCACCTAGGGCCATCCTCAGAGTCTTGGCACTGATCCTAGCAAACCGCCTCCATGCCCCTTCCCCAGGAGGGCGTGGCGCTGGCCACGGAGCGGGCAGCTCTCCTTTGTTCATACCGCTGAGCCCTAACCCTAACCCTTCCTCCTTCTCTTGTATGTCCCTTCAGTCTTTGCCGCCTGCCTCTTTCTCGGGGTGTCCTGGCGGTGATCACTCTCCAAACCTTTTCACACCCTGGCCCCATGTTGAGTGTCAGCCTGTCCCACTGCCCACCCTGGCGAGAACCTGCCGCTGGGATTCTGGGTCACTCCGGTGACAGGGCACCCTGAACGTCTTGCCATGTCTGGGTGGGCGGAGTGCCCCACATCACTAAGAATTGGGGGGCTCGCTAACCAGACTAGCAGTGGGCACAGATGCCAGCTGGAGTGCTCTGGGCTGGGCAGGTGGGGATGAGACACAGCACGGATCTCAAAGCTCTTGTCAGGCCCTGCAGTAACCCTGCAGGGATAGGAGTGGGCAGTATCATCCATCCTTATTTCGAGTGAAGGAAGCTGGGGCATCCAGAGGGAAGGGACTCAGCCAGCGGCAGAGCTGGGCACCGATCAGATCCACCACCTGCCTGGCGGCGGGGCACATGTGACGTTGCTCCTGTTTGCAGATGCGGAGTTCGTGGACTCTGTGCTGGTCCGGGAGAGTGTGCGCAGCCCAGTGGGGGACGATGACAAGATCTACTACTTCTTCATGGAGCGAGCGGCGGAGGAGAGCGCCTCCTTCGACAAGAGCCAGGTGGCCAGGGTGGCCAGAGTGGCACGGGTGTGCAAGGTAACGAGATGCTGCCGGAGCGGGGGCACGCAGCTGGGCAAAGCTTCCCAGGGAAGCCTGGAGGCTGGTGGAATGATGGGCCCTGAGCACGGCCGTTAGGCCAGGAGGGATTTCACCCTCCCAACGGGAAGCACCCTGAGTGCTGGTGAATTCGCAGCCGCCCTTGGCACCTTGGCCGGACCAGTGTTGGACCCGGGCACCCCCTCCCCAGGCGCATGCAGGCTGGGCTGCCCCTTGCTGCTGTTATCAATGAGGACGACTTTTATGGCTCTCCCTCCTCCCCGTCCACCAACCTCCCTCTGCGTCTATTTCAAGCCACACCTCTTGCAAGCAGTCGTCCCAGGGGTCCTGGTGCCGCTCCGGCTGGGCCTCTGCAGGGCCCACATCTCTGGAGAGGAGACCTCCAGTGACAGCTACAAGCGGGCAGCCCCAGATCAGTTAGTTACACGCCGGTGTGGGCGCAAGAACAATGGCTTACCTAACTGGCTTCCCGACTGACCTTGATAAGTTTATGAAGGGGATGTTATGTTGAGACTGCTACAGTGGCACATGACCCATCTGCGACTGCTAGCAGCAGATATCTCCAATGGCCGGTGAGGGGACACAAGATGGGGAGGGCTCTGAGTTGTGACTGAGAATTCTTTCCCGTGTGTCTGGCTGGTGGGTCTTGTCCACACGTTCAGGGTCTATCTGATTGCCATATTTGGGATTGGGAAGGAATTTCCCCCCAGGTCAGATAGGCAGAGACTTTGGGTTATTTTTGCTGTCCTCTGTAGCATGGGGTAGGGGTCATAAACTAGAGTAAATGGTGGATTCTCTGTCACTTGAAGTCTGTGAGCCCCCAGTCCTCGGTGTCGGCGTCCCGTTCCCACCACCGGCCTGACACGAACCAGGCCTGGGGCCTGGCTGCCTCTGTGGGACGCGAGGGGGTTTAGCCTCCCTCAGCTTAATCCGGCACAAAGGCCAATGTAACGCAAGGGTGGGAGCTGGCCGAGTCCTCTCTGGCCAGGGCAGGCAGGAGGAGGCATGACGCTGCGGTTTGAAGCAGGAGAAGGGAGAGGCTGGTGTGCTGGACACTTCAGACAGGAGCTAAATACACCACGGTGAGGCAGGTTGAGGGGACGACATGGCCTGTCCTCAGTCCCGACGTCCATCGGGGGCAGGAAGGCGCGTGGCTGGGTCTCTGATGGTTGCCCCTCGGGGATCTCGATACTTGGTCCACTCCCTCCGCATGAGTGGTGCCCGTCAGTGCCCGCGGGACGGCTTTGCAACAGGGTAACTCCCCAGCAGAGCTGGCAGTCGTTTGCAGGGCATGTGGGGGCTCAGATGGTCTGATGGCCGGGAGGGCGCAGAAGGGGCTCCTGAGAGAGCCTCCCGGGTCTGCTGCAGGATGGTGCGAACGTGAGCCGGATTCAACTCACAGCCAGCCCCGAGCCAAATCGGGTGGCTGGCCAGCCGGCAATGCAGAGTAGCCCCGCCCATGAACATGCAGATGAGGATTGGTTTTGTGGCTATCCTGGGAGCCTGAGGCACGGGCCAGGACCCCGAGGTGCTAGGAGCTGTACAGACACTGAACAGAAGGACAAGCCCTGCCCCAGCAGTTTGCAATCGAAAAGCCAGCTGCATTGGGGTTTACGTCTGGGGACCCCCCTTCCCTGGCCCATCTGGGGCCCTGAGTAGCTGCAGGGATGGGGGGGTTGGAAACACCCCAGTCCTGGGGGGCTCAGAGGCTGTGAGGGGGCAGCCCAGGCGACAGCCTCACCTTCTCCCCTTCGCAGAGCGACCTGGGAGGGAAGAAGATCCTGCAGCGGAAATGGACGTCATTCATGAAGGCCCGGCTGGTCTGCTACATCCCCTACTACGAGGTGCTCAAGGCTGTGCACAGTGTGGACGGGGGCAGCTGGCCCAGCACCCTCTTCTACGCCACGTTCACCTTGTCGGCTCAGTGGTGAGTAGGCTTGCCTGGCCTGCTTTCCCTGCGGGGCCCACAGGCTCGTTCCCAGAGCAGGGGGGTTGTGGGCTGGAGCAGTTCAGCTGGGTCGCCTGGTCCCCTGCGGGCAACCCCAAGAGCTGAGAGAACTGCTGACCCCAGGCTGCAGGGGCTCCTGCCCTTGGTCAGAACAGCTAATGGACATGTCACAGCTCCTCCCCCTTTGCATCCCACCAGCCGTCCCCAAACCAGTCCTCTCCCACCGCGGGTTCTTCCAGAAACTCGCCCTCGGCAGTGGGCTCTGAGCTTTGTCCACTGCCGGCGTCTGACCCGTTCCCCCGTCACAACCCTGCTTGGCCAGCCAGGCTGCCGGGCTGGGTCCACGTGCTTTCAGCTCCCTGATCTGTGCCAAGCCAGGCCCTGCCTCTGGCTCTGTGGGCGGGCAGATCCTCCTCTTAGCACCCGTTTCTGAGAGCTGAGACTCCGTGGTCCAGCTGCCTCAGCCCTGGCACCCCCTTCCTGGAGCTCGAGCCTTCGGGCTCTCTGGTCTGCGCTGCACCCCAGCAGGGAAACGTGAGAGCCGCAGTGCCCAGCCACAGGCTGTGCAAACAGCATTCCCAGACCAGTCCCTCTTTCCTATAGACCACACAGGATACACGCAGCTCCAGACAACCCACTAAACCACCTGTAAGCCATCTCCTGCCTCAGTTTCCCCCCCACTCTGCAGAATTTGGATCAGCATCCTTTCAAGGGTCCTGGGCTGCCCTTCCCCTCTCCATCACTCTGTGTGGGTCTAAAGATTTATATTGATTCCGGGCCTGCATTTCCCCTTCCTGGGGAAATTCCACTGCTCCAAATCCTCCTCCTGGACAACCACCTGGGGAGCTCTGGTTCCCCCAACTCAGGCAGCCTCTTTAGCATAACCATTGTCTTGTCACAGCGCAGACAGTAAGGTTAACAACTTCCTCCGTTCATTCAGCCGCTTCTTTTGGAGCAGGGGGTGGTGATAGAGACAGGGGCCCCCGATGGCTGACTCACACCCCATTGAGGCATTCACTGATACAGCAATTTCACTGAGAGAACCAGACTTCATGAACTGTACGTAGCCAGATCCCCCAAAGCGTGTCACCTCCCCCACTCCCCACAAGTGACGATCTACCTTAGCGCGCTCAGATCTGGGCACGCTCCGCAGCACAGGAACGGTACCTGTAGGGACCATGAGAAAAGCTGAGAGCATCATGCGGTTGCCTGGGGTGGCTCGGGGCTGTTGATGGCCCTAGTGTCCCAGCTGACTTGTTCCTGGGAACGGTGTGAACAAGACGCAGTGTATAAATGTGTCACTGGGAAAACCCAGTGCCCGGAGCTCAGGATGAAGACACACAGCCCAGGTTACTGGGACTGCAGGGAGAGAGGTGGTGTTTTTCCTAATTTGCTGGATTATTTCCCAAGCTCAGCACTCCTGCTCCATGGGGAGCTTTCTGCTTTTACCGTCCATTCCAAACGCGTTGGGCGTTATGAACGTTTGGGCCCCTATTTGCAATGCTTCATTTGTGTGGGGATCGATGGGGCACAGAATCAGAATATCAAGGCTGGAAGAGACCTGAGGAGGTATCTAGTCCCACCCCCTGCTCAAAGCAGGACCAATCCCCAACTAAATCATCCCAGCCAGGGCTTCGTCAAGCCAGGCCTTAAAAACCTCTAAGGAAGGAGATTCCACCACCTCCCTAGGTAACCCATTCCAGTGCTTCACTGTCCTCCTAGTGAAATAGTGTTTCCTAATATCCAACCTAAACCTCCCCCTCTGCAACTTGAGACCATTGCTCCTTGTTCTGTCATCTGCCACCACTGAGAACAGCCGAGCTCCATCCTCTTTGGAACCTCCCTTCAGGTAGTTGAAGGCTTCTATCAAATCCCCCCT
>NC_133784.1:4209077-4269191 GCF_003597395.2 Chelonoidis abingdonii
CCCCCCCCCGCCACGTCCGTGCCGGACAGATCTCAATGGAGGTCCCTCCCCTGCCTGCTTGCGCTGCCAGAGATCGGCTCCCTGCAGAACTGCTGTCTGCTGCCCCAGGGTCCTAGTGCCTGCCAGCCGCTATTGGCAAGGCAGGCTGCCCTTACCCTGCCCTAGCCCTGAGCCTCCCCAACGCCCCAAACCCTCATCCCCAGCAGAGCCCTCATCCCCCCGCACCTAATCCTCTTCCCCAGCCCTGAGCCCCCTCCTGCATCATGAACCCCTCATCCCTAGCCAGAGCCCTCATCCCCCCACACCCTAATCCTCTGCCTCAGCCCTGAGCCCCCCACATCATGAGCCCACAGCCCTCACCCACACCCCAAACCTCTGCCATAGCCGTGAGCCCCCTCCTGCATCATGAACTCCTCATCCCCCAGCCCCAGCCAGAGCCCTCATGCCCATGCACCCTAATCCTCTGCCCCCAGCCCTGAGCCCCCCCACATCATGAACCCCTCATCCTCAGCCCCAACCCTCATCCCCCTGCTCCTCTGCCCCAGCCCTGAGCCTCCCCACAGCCCTCACCCCACATCCGAGCCCTCTGTCCTAGCTCTGAGCCCCCTGCCTCATGAACCCCTCATCCTCAACCCTCATCCCCCTACACTCTGATCCTCTGCCCCAGCCCTGAGCCCCCCCGCATCATGAACCCCTCATCCTCACAGCCCTCACCCCACACCCCATCCCTCTGCCCTAGCCCTGAGCCCCCTCCTGCATCATGAATCTCTCATCCTCAGCCCCACAGCCCTCACCCCTGCACTCCCTATCCCCAAACTCCCTCCCAGAGCGTGCACTCCCTCCCAGAGCATGCACCACCTCCCCTTTCCTACACCCCCACCCCCAGCCCAGAGCCTGCACCCAGACTCCATTCCAAAGCCTGCACCCCTCACCCGCTCCTGCACACCCACCCCCTACCCCAGCCCAGAGCCTGCACCCAGCACCCAAACTCCCTCCCAGAGCCTGCACCCCTCACCCCTTCCCACACCCACACCCCCAGTCCAGAGCCTGCACCCAAACTCCGTCCCAAAGCCTGCACCCCTCCTGCACCTTAATCCCCAGCCCAGGACCTGCACCCCATACCTCCTCCCAAAACCCCGCCCAGAGCCTTAGGCTGGTGGGGGCAGAGTTTGGGGGGGCAGAGTTGGGGAGACGGGTTCTGGGCACCACCAAAATTTCTACAAACTTGCCACCCATGCCAGAGCGATCAAGGAGCCGGGGCGTATTTCACTTGCGCACATCTGGGCCAAGCGCCAGTGGCCGTTTCCTTTGGTTATTGACATCGATGTGAATTCTAATGAATCGCTGCCTGGCTAATTAGCCGGGTCTGTCTCTAGAAGCCTGACACTGACTGTGGCTATTTATAGCACAGTGGCACAGGGAGAAGGACTGGGCTTGGGTGGTTTCTATAGAGAAATTCATTAATGATCACTCAGGGGGCTTGTTAACCCCCCAGGAGTGGAGCAGCCTGGGGAGTGTGCAGGCAGCCGGGAAGAATCCAGGTGTGAGAGGGTTAAATTAAAGGGAAAGCGGCGATGGCACCATAGCCTAGTAGTTAGTGCACTCCCAGGCAGGGATCCTGATCCGCTCTCCAGGGCAGCAGCCTTCCTCGCCCGGCCGGTAAGGGGGAGGGTGAAGATGAGCGGGGAGGGGAGGGAGCCTCTTGAGGCGGCAGCAGCAAACAGTAATCCATCCCGCTCCTGATGACCAGGAAACTGGAAACCACCTCCTGAGCCGGGTGTCCCCCAGGCCCGCCCCCGTGCCAGCTTCTCGCGTTGTGTGCGCCGGGCAAGGAAGAGGCAGCGGCCCAGGGCAAGCGTCTCCGGGGATCACAGGCCCACCGTGCTACTGAGCACAGAGCTGGGCATTTACCCTTTCCCCTCCCACCTCCCAGCTGTACCGTAAGCTGGGCAGAGGGTGCCAGGCCGGGACTTAGACCTCCTCTGTGATCTTGGGAAGGTCAGCGACTGGGAGGTGGAAATAGGGCGGGGCCAGCACTGAAGAAGAAGCCCCCTCTCGCTCCACCTCACAGTGGGGGCTGGATGCCAGGCTGTCTGGGGTTGGGAAGGAATTTCCTCTGGGGTAGGGCACAGGGGTTGTAGGAGCCAGCAGGGCCGTGAGAGCCAGCAGGGGTCCCTCATGCTGAGGGCTGACCACTACATGCTACATGCTGAGGGCTGACCACTCACCAGGGACTGCCCTTCCTCGGCTCTGTGTGATGTCTGGGGTCACAGGGGTAGGTTTAACAGAGTGGGGAAACTGAGGCACTCAGGGCTGGGGCTCGTTGTGCACTGGGTCAGTGGCAGAGACAGGAATAGAGCCCTGGAGTCCTGACTCCCGGAATCCTCAAATGGCGGCTTCTGTCCACCTCCTGTCCTGCTGATGTGCTATCATGCCAGGCCCGGCTGGGCAGCGTTTCCCTGCGGGGATGCCACTCTCAGCACCTCCAGCAGGCCTGGTCTGGGGCCCCCTCGGGATCTCCCAGAGACCCTGGGCTTGGGAAATCGCCAGGCTCCCAAACTTGGGGGCTCTTCCTCGACCTGCGGGGCCTCTGCCTGGCACTCCCCCGCCCCGTGCTGGGGCAGGAAATGTGCAGCGGGTGACCCTGCTATTGCCACGGGCCCATTAGCATCTCTGTTCCCTGCCAGCTCATCTCCGGTGTCCTTGGGGCAGATCTGCCCACACTGCTGCAGGCAGGGGGCTGGCAAACAGCACGAGGATGCAGTGACCTCGCTGCAGGAGTGAGGCAGCCGCTGGGAGCAGAACTGGAACCGTCTAGGCTTGTGCTGGTTCCTCTTGCGGAGCAGCCTACCTGGGAGACCCGGACCTGAACAGCAGGGGGGTTGCGGGTCAGGATTGAGGGGCGTTGGCAGAGTTGTGTGACGCCCAGGTTAGCGAGGTCGCCCATCTGCTCCTTATGCTGGACTAGGGCAGTGGCTCTGTGTCATATCTGGATGCACTGTCCATCCCCCTGTCCCTCAGAGGGCCAGCTGCTCCCACGTCCCATCCTGCCACAGCTCTGCCAATGCCAGCTGCCATGCTGGCGTTTGCCAGCTGGTGCCTGATGGAGCAAAGGGGGGTTCTCCATTTCCCATTCCTTTTCCCCGGAGACACACATCTGGGCCTCAGGAGGCTCGAGTTCTCTGCCACTGCCTTGCCGTGTGACTCTGGGCAAGCTCCTTCCCCCTCTGGGCCTCGGGTTCCCATCTGTAAAATGGGCATCATGCGACAGATCCACCTTGCCTCCTGCTTTGAGGTCTCCGGCTGCCGGTCCATGGGACGGTCCTGTCGTTATTTCAGAGAGGGCAGCAGCTCCTTGTCCTCCTCCAGGAAAGCCTGGGTGTTTGAGGCTGTTTCTGTAGGATCCAGCTCTCAGTGAGGGACAGGGCAGCATGGTCAGTGGCGGGGCGTCTGGCAGATGGGGCAGGGAGGTGCGTGTAGCCCTTGGGGGGGCCGCGGGTCACTGATCCTGTCGCTGTCTCTTCTAGGAGGAGCATGGAGGCATCCGCCGTCTGCCAGTACAACATCTCTGAGCTGCAGCGGGCTTTTGAGGGCCCCTACATGCAATACCAGGACACCACCCGCAAATGGACCCTCTACGATGGGGAGGTGCCATCCCCACGGCCGGGCTCTGTAAGTGACCTGGCGACGCCAGCGCCCCCTGCTGGCCTGCAAACATGCCCTCAGGCTTCATCCCCATGAGGGTTGGGCAAGGGGCAGCAGGGGTGGGGCTGGGACCCACGAAGGCCTGGATGCTAGTCCCAGCTCTGCTGCTGACTCACGGCCAGACCCACCCATTCCAGCATGCATGGCTCGCTCCTCGGGGCCTGGGGGGCAGGGGTGGCGCTCACACCCCAGCCACGAGCCACTTCCTGAGTTTTGGAGGGTTGGGGGGAGGAATCAGTTGAACGTAAGCTCCCAGGCCAGCTAATGCAATCTGGGGATGCATAAACAGGAGTCTCGAGGAGGAGCAGAGAGGTTATTTTAGCTCTGTTTTTGGCCCTGGTGCAACCGCTGCTGGGGTCCCGTGTCCGGGTCTGGTGCCCGCAGTTGAGGAAGGATGTTGATCAATCGGAGGGGGTCAGAGAAGAGCCGGGAGAATGGTTCAAGGACTGGAAAACCCGCCCGGTAGCGATAGACGCAAGGAGCTCAGTCTAGCTAGCTGAACACAGAGCAGGTGATCACAGTCTGTCAGCCCCTAGGTGGGGAATGGGTAATCTTGGGTAATGGGGTGCCTCAGTCTGGCGGAGGAAGGTCTAACACCATCTGAAGCTAGAGAACTTCCCACCGGAAATAAGGGGTAAATGTTAACGGAGAGAGTAACTAACCGCTGGAGCAACGTACCAAGCGCCTGGTGGATTCCCCGTCACTGGAATCCAGACTGGGCGCTTGTCTGAATTCTGCTCTAGGAGGGATTTGGGGGCAGGTCTCTGGCTTTTGCTATGCGGGGGGGCAGACTAGTTGGTCACAGTGGTCCCCCCTGGAGGCCGAAGGAATCATTTAGTTTGCTGTCCCGTGTAACACAGAGCAGGATGTTTCACCCCGTGCTGAGGCCAGCTGCAGTTAGACCACAGCACGTCAGTCAGCAGGACTGAAAGGAACAGCAGCGCCCATGCACCGAGCCCCCTGCAATGGCTGGGTCCTGGTTAGATGAGACATGCCCAGGTGACCCCAGCAGATGCCCCTGCATCCTCCTGGCCTGGCCTAGCCTTCCAGGCGGCTGTTCACCAGCTGCTGTGTCCCGCCCCAGCGGTGGCCGCATTGCCCCAGTGAGCAGGCTGCATACCCGTCCCTAGCCACCTCTCCTCCCCCGTGCAGTGCATCACCAACCGCTCCCGCGAGGACGGCTACCGCTCCTCCCAGGACCTGCCCAACAGCGTGCTGGAGTTCATCAAGTTGCACCCGCTGATGTTCGAGGAGGTGAAGCCGGCGCGGGGGGAGCCCCTGCTGGTGAAGAAGAACGTGCTCTACACGGCCCTGACGGTGGACAGGGCGCCGGCCCTGGACGGCCAGCAGTACGACGTGCTCTTCATGGGGACAGGTGCGTTGGCGCCGCCCCTCCCCCACGGGAAGGTTTGGGGGGGGCAGTGTTGTCTGGGGGCCCTGAGTCGCTCACCCAGGCTGAGTGGGATGGGGGACCCCAGCGCGGCTGGGGGGCCTGGGCGGAAGCTGCCACCGGAGAGGGGACCCACAGAAGGAGGGGGGTAGCACAGAGTCCCACACCCCCATCGGGGCAGCAGCCTTGCCCAGGCCGGTGGGGGAGCTTAGCTGTGCAGTGGCCTGTGGGCACAGTGCTCTCCCACCCGGCGCTGCCCTGACGGTGCCCCTCTGCCTTTGCCCAGGTGATGGCTGGCTGCACAAGGGGGTGGTGATCGGCTCCACAGTACACATCGTGGAGGAGCTGCAGGTCTTCGGGGACCCCCAGCCCGTGGAAAGCCTGGTGATCTCCAAAGGCCAGGTGAGACACCGCTCCGGGCTGCACCCCGACTCCGCCGGGGGGGACAGAATGGAGCCAGCCCCCAAGGAGGCACTGCGGACAAGCCGCCCCTCCAGGGGCCCTCTTGCTTGTAGATGGCAGAACAAAATGGGCACGTTGAAGCCCTGGGCTGCCGCAGCCCACAGCCAGGCCCACTGAATTCTAGTGGCGCGTTGGGATGCCCCCCTGAGGAGGGCTTGGAGACGGGGAGACGGACGAGGAAGGAGAGGCAGGGACTTCTGCTGGGTGGAGCAGGGGGCCGGGCGTCAGGGCGCCTGAGTTCTATTCCAGAGTCTGCCACCGACTCCCGCCCATCCGCGGCCCCTCTGTACATTTGCCTGGGCGGGGCAGGAGGAACAGCCGCCTTCGCGTCGTTAGCTGGGCTGCCAGGCCCTGGCACTGCAGGGCGGCAGCGAATGGGGCCCCTGCAGGCTTTCCCGAGGCCTGTCTCCCACCCAGCCATGCTTTAAACTCCTTCCTAGGCAGCTGGCTGAGCAGAGAGGCCTGGCGGTGAGTGCCCGGCGCTCCCTGGGGCCTGTCTTGCCCAGAGAGCTGGCAGCACTGCAGGGCGGCTCTGATTAGCCAGCCTGGCCCCCTGCCCACGGCAGAGGCTGACCCCAGCTTGAAATGCCAGCGCTTATTGGAGCCTGGGCGCCCTCGGCTGCCTGCCAGCCTGCCCGCCCCAGGGCGGGGACTGAGAGCTGTGCTGTGGGGCAGGACGCTCTGCTGAATGAGAGGGGCGTTCCTGGGGCCCCTCCCTGCCCTCAGGGTCTCAACCTCTCTCTCTCCAGGCTGCTACCCTTATCCAAAGCCCTGGGGAGGCCCCCCGCCCCATGCACCCCCAGTGGCTTTCCAAGCACAGGCCTCAGCAAGCCAGAGAAGGGAGCAAAGGCAGAGCCAGGCCCCACCTCCAGCCCAGTGGGGCAGGGCCTGGGGCTGTTCCCCCCTGGCCATTGCTACTGGGGACTCTGCATGGGGGAAGGGAAACCCCCCTCTTTGTAATGCCCCCATCCCAGCCCCTCAGACAGGGGATGCAGCCCAGAGCCTAGGAACCAGGCAGCCAGAAACTGTACTGATCCCCTGGGTGCCACCCAGCCCCAGGCCCCCATCGCTTCCCCAACATCACGGGAGCGAGTCGACTGGGGAGTGAGCCCCATCCCATAGGGGGACTGAGGCAGTGACCTGCCCAAGGACACACATAGGTCAGTGACACAGCTGGGAGGAGAACCCAGGAGTCTGGGCCTTCAGCCTCCCACTCTAACTACTAGACATGCTGCCTGCCAGAGCTGGGAATAGAACCCAGGAGTCCGGGCCCCCAACGTCCTGCTCTAATCAATAGACACGCTGCCTCCCAGAGCTGGGAATAGAACCCAGGAGTCCTGATCCCCAATGTCCTGCTCTGTGCCCAGCGGAGCCGCTGCCTGTCTGGGGCTAGTTTCTGGGGGGCAGATTCTCTTAGGCCTTGGTTCAGGCGTGTGTCTGACGATGCCCTAAGGGAAGGCATGTTCCCACATCAGTGTGATCGAGTTTCGCCTCAGCCCGGACCAAGGTTTCAGCCGGCTCATAACACTGGGGTCTCTGCTCTTTGCCTTGCAGAGAAGTGTATACGTGGGGGCTGCCAGCGGAGTCCTGCAGCTCCCCCTGTCCAGCTGTGCCAGGTACAGCTCCTGCTACGATTGCATCCTGGCCCGGGACCCCTACTGCGCCTGGGACGGCGAGGGCTGCAGGGAGGTGGCCGGTGCTGCGGACAGGTACGGAACCGCTGAGCTTCTCCTGCCCCAGGCCTCCCAGCGGGGAGGTCCTGGCCCCTGAGCGGCCTGCTGCCCAAGTGAGACACAGCCGTGGGTTACAGGAGCTGCCGGCCCAGCCATTGTCCTGGCTCCAGCCCGGGCTGGAGGGATGCCGGACTCAGCCAGCCAGAACACCATCTGGGAACTGGAGAGCTGCTGGGTGCGGGTGGGGGCACCGCAGCCTCCCTCAACGCTGCCTGGTGGGACGGCTTGCCCTGTGCAGGTGAACCCACCTCCTGGTGTCTCCTGCTGGGGACGTGCGCCAGGACACTGGGACTTCCCTACGCCTCGGCCCACCAAGCAAACCTCCCCCGTGCCAGCTCCACCGCCTGAGGTGCTGCAGTGCCATCTTAGCCCCTCGTTGGCACGGGTGGCCCCTTCCCAGAGCTGGCCTGGTGCTCAGGGAGCCCCGACTTCTGACCCCGGCTCCCACGCTGCCCCCTGGTGCTTCCTTCACCCAGAATGGCACAGTTAACCAGGCTCTGATCAGAGCTGAGATGCTGGGAACCAGCTGGCTCTGGGTGCATGTGCGTCAGCAGGCGGAGCTGTGTGCATGTGTACCTGTCTGTAGGTGGGGCAGGGTGTGCACACATGTGCGTGTCTGCAGGCAGGGCTGCATGTGCGTGTCTGTGGGTGGGGCTACGTGTGCATGTCTGTTTGTGGGGTTGCATGTATGTGTGTGTGTATGTCTGCGGGCGGGGCTGTGTGTGTGTGTGTGTGTCTGCAGGTGGGGTTGCGAGTGTGTATGCGGGCAGGGATTTAGGCGTGGGGCTGCATGTGTGTGTCTGGAGGTGTGGCTGCATATGCATGTCTGCAGGTGGGGCTGCGTGTTGTGGAAGTAGAGAAAGAACTGACCCGGATTTGAAGGGGATTTCACAGTTAAATAGTCCCCTTATGTGAGGCGGTAACAACCCCTCAGCACCGGTGCATTAACCTTATTGGGGGTGGCCAAACTATAGTCCCCAGTACCACATACAACTACCTGATTGAGGGTGGCAAACTAAGTCCTCAGCACCACTTCAAACTAACCTTATTGGGGCAGCGAAACAGTTCCCCAGCACCGCTCTGCATCTCATCTTGCTGCGCAGTCAATACGTTCGGATGGCTTAAGCCCAACAGGGACAGACGACCGCACGGACAGTCCTCCTCCAATACCCCAATAGAAATTTCCAAAGGTCTCTTACCTCTCTTGTGGCGCCATGGGGTTCGAAGGGGAACGATCTGCAGCAGCTGCCGTTGTCTCAGCAGGCGTTTCCATCCTGGACGAGCCCCCAAACTTGTCGGAGAAGAACAGAGTTCTCACTCTCAGGTTGGGTGCAGCAAGTCAGATACTTTATCATCTCTAGCAATTGCGTGGAGGGAGAGCGCTAAACAGGCTCTCCCAGGTAAACAATCACAGCAGCGTTTATACCTTTGTTACGTACAATAATGAGCAACAGCTGCATTTTGTTTATACATAGGCCATCCTGATATCTGATTTTTCTCACCTGTTTAGACTCTAGTCTACATTCCATACTTATCTAACACAAGGTCGCAACGACGTCTCCCACAGTTCTTTCCCGCTCACCTCACACAATCCTCGCTTCTACAAATCTCGCGTTATTAGGGTTACAGCTAGCCCGACTCTTGCTCACATAAGGGGACTATTTAACTATGAAATCCCCTTCAAATCCCTCAGTTCTTTCTCTCCTTCCACACTGTGCATGTCTCTTAGGGCCATCAGCCACCGGCCCCCTGCTGACACAGCTCATCTTGCTCCTAACAGGACCCAGCTGACCCAGGATGTGCAGCACGGCAGGGAGGGCTGCAGGAACGGCTCTGCCCAGGGTGAGACATCGCCCCGCACCGGCGAACTCATGCCGAGATCATCCAGCCTCCGCCTCATGGAGCCACAGGGGCTGGGCCCTGGCGTCTTGGGCTGTCGGCAGCACTAGCTGCTCTGGCACTGCCCGGGGGGAGAAGGGAAAGCGTCTCGCTGGCCCCCTCACAGCCCCCACTTTCACCCCCAGTTCCCTGGGAGGGAGGTGTCGCCCTGCCTGCCCAGTCATTGCGCTGGGGGGCTCCAGTCCCAAAGCATTCTGGGAACTCTAATGACTCAGACATTGCCTTACCATGGCAGTCCTGGGGTGGGTGGGGAACAGTCCCAAGGCATTCTGGGAGTGTGCTCTCGGCTCAGCATGGGGCGCAGGTCATGGAGCGCTGGCTGAGCTCCCCCTCTCCTGTCTCTCCCGCAGCACCCCCTGTGCAGAAGAACCGGACGGTGCTGCGGGGCGATGACGTGCTGCTGCCGTGCGAGCAGCGCTCCAACCTGGCACGGGCCGCGTGGCTGGTGAACGGCACGACGGGACTGGCGGCTGGGCGGGGCCACTTCCGAGTGGGGGTGGACGGGCTGCTGGTGACAGACACCCTGCCGGAGCACAGCGGGGACTATGGCTGCTACGGGGAGGAGAATGGGCTGCGCTCCCCGCTGGCCGCCTATGCCCTGACAGTGCTGCCAGAGCCGCCCAAGGAGCCAGCGGCACCCACGGCCCCGCCGCTCCCCAGCCCCGACCGCCAGGCCTCCCCCGACATGAAGTTCGTCTACATCGCGGTGATCGCCGTGCTGGGCGGGCTGTGCCTGGTGCTGAGCGCTGTGCTGCTCCACATCTCCTGTCTTCAGCGCCGCAAGGGCAGGTACGTGCTGGGCGACCCCCATGCCCCCTCCGTGGAGCTGCAGACGGTCTCGGCCAACTGCCTGGGCGGGGGCCGGGAGGAGGAGGAGCTGAACCGGGAGGACGGCTGCCTGCAGATCATCCCGGGCGAGGCCCCCACGGCGGCATCCCCGGCCAGGGAGACGCCTCTAGTGCCCCCCCCGCCGCCCCCGCCACTCCCAGCCGAGTTCACCAACGGCATCGCCACCCTGCCCAACATGCTGCGCAAGATGAACGGCAACAGCTACATGCTGCTGCAGCAGCAGGAGGAGCCCAGCCCCTCGCCCCTGTACAACACCTCCTTCGCCGAGGAGCTGAGCAAGATCCTGGAGAAGCGGAAACACACGCAGCTGGTGGACAAGCTGGACGAGAGCTCCGTGTAGGGGCCCCCGGACGCCAGTCAGATTCAATCCCCTGCCCCCGTCCCCCCCCACCAACCAGTGTTAAACAAACCCACGGGAAACTACCTCTGGAACCGAACCGCCGGGCTGGGCCTCGGAGCGCCGGGATCCCTCTTGCTGGGACCGCTTGGGCCCAGAGCCTGTTGTAAAGAGACATTGATTGAAATGGGAAATCTATTTATGTATAAAAGATGACAATCCGGAAACAGGAGCCAGAAATACGGCTGTGTCGGGGAGGGGCGGGAGGAGACACCTGCCCGGACGCTGGCCTCGGACCACTCCGCCGAGGTCTCTCCCCAGCCCTGGGAGCGGCAGCTGGGCCGCGGAGAGGTGGGAGCTGGCCCCTGTGTGCTGAGAAGAGGTAGGTGACAAAAGCAGCAGTTGTGAAAGCCCTGCCTGCGAGCTGCTTTCTGGTGAAAGCTCTCACGTAGTGTCCCAGTGCCAGGTCGGGGCCGAACGCTGTGGCCATTGCTTGCCAAGGGCTCGCCCAGTGCTCGGGCTTTGGCACTTCATCGCTGCCGGTGGTGGGGTTGGGTCTGGTAGAGCAATGTCCAGCAGCCCCAGCTGAGATCGGGGCCCCATCATGCTGGGGCTGGGCAGAGACAGTCAGGCGGTCCCTGCCCAGTCTAAGCAGATGAGACAGACCAATACGGGGAGAGAGGGAGCACTAGCCATCCCCACCATTCAGAGCGGGACTGAGTGACTCACCCAGGGAGTTGAACCCTGAGCTTCTGGGGCCCAGCTTAGTGCTTGAACCACTAGGCCAGCCTGCCTGATGATAGCTGTGCCCTGCTGTGTGGTTTTGTTTAATAACAGGAGATCTACCTATCTCCTAGAACTAGAAGAGACCTTGAAAGGTCATTGAATCCAGCCCCCTTCCTTCACAAGCAGGACTTGCCCCAGGTCCCTCAGTGGCCCCCTCAAGAGTTGAATTCATAAGCGTGGGTTTAGCAGACCAATGCTCAAACCACTGAGCTATCCCTCCCCCACTGCTGCTGAACCTTGGAGCTTGAGTATGTGTGTGTACAAGGATGTGGGGTGCACAAGGACGGGAGGGGGGTATGTGTGCACAGAGGATGGGACGGGGGATGTGCACAAGGATAGGGGAGGTGTAGGGATGCAGAGCCCTGTGATACACATGGAGGTGTGAGGGGAGGGGTGTCTAGCAGAGTGGTCCAGTGGTTTGACCAGCAGGCACGGGGCAGCTGCGTTGCTCACACAGGGTGACCCAGCCCCTCTCCCATGAGGGGGGCACCCTCCTCCCCCGCCCATCATGTGGGTGGTACTTTAGGGACAGTTCTCAGTGTCTGAACAAATTACATTGGGATTATTTTCTGTCTCCCTCCACTTGTCCTGCCAGGGGCCGTAGTTTCCTGGCTTCCGATGCCCAGGGGGAGGAAGTCCCCCCCCGCCCGCAGCGTGGGGCAGGGATCCCCATCCCAGCAGGTGGTGGGACCACTGCAGAGCCCTGGCGTCTACTGGCAGAGAAGCGCTTCGTGGCCTTGGGCGGCGTGACGCCCATCCTGGCCCTTGGGTGATTTGGGGGGGTGGATTCCCCATGGCGGGAGGGGGTTCCCCATCTGGGGGCTCTTTGAGCTGCTCCGACATGGGGTGCTGGGCTCAGCCATGGGGGTGACAGGCAAGGGGCAGCAATGCGCTCCCAGGCGTGCTGTTCTCGCACGGCTCTTTCCTCCCGCCACGTGTGTCACGGGGCCCTGCAATTCATCACGTGCATACAGATGGGGTGAGACAAAGAACCCTCCCCCCACCCCCAGCTCTGTGCTGCCTCATCCTAGCCTGGCTGAGCCTTGAGCTGGTGGCAAGCGGCTGCTTCCAGCCTGGGCTGAGTCTGTTTGGCATCCCTGGGGCCCTGGGCAGAGCACGTGGTCCCAGCCAGCCCCAGGAAGGGTAACTAGCCCAGGTTCACTCCTCCAAGAGTGTTGGAGATGCCGGCAGATGGGGCGATGGGAGAGTTGAGTTGGCGCCGGCCTGCAAGGACCTTGCCCAGCTCCTGAGGTGTGTGTGGCTCACTCCTTTATACCTCTAATGCACCTGGCGGCTCGGCTCCTAGGGGTACCGCTCTGCTGCTTACCTGGGTTCAACACTCATCTCGGCCCTGCCCTGCTCCCCTGAAGCCCATCAGACCCCAGATGGGCCCACCCTCCCCCTGGCTTGGTGAGAGAGATCTGCCCTGGACCCATGAGAACTGCTGCTCTTTGGGGTCAATGGACCATGCAAATGCAGAAAAATATCCAGGGAAAAAACAGCCCATCTGGCCCCTGCCTGCCCCCCAGCCTGGGATTTGGAGAAGAGAGGCCCGGGAGGATCTGGGCCCTGTCACTGAGGCCTGGAAGCTGTTGGCTGGCTTAAGAGCATCTTTTTGTTCAGCCAGCAGAGGTGCCAAGCTAGTGGGATCGCCACAGACATTGGGTGCCTTGCTGGGTGGGGAGCCAGGCTGCAAAGGGACAGGCCAGCAAGGCAGGTTGAAGGATGCGATAGACCTGGGGTGTTAGCTAGAGAAATGCCCCTCACACCCGCATTCTGAGTAGCCACCTGGCTCTTTGAGCTGGCCCAGCTTTGCCCCTGACACCGGGCTGTGTGTGTACTGCCGAGGTATCCTGGCTTCTGCGGGGATTTAGTCAGTATGTGAATTTCGGTAAGGCCTGGGAAACCCCAGGTGAGTATTAGGGCTCATGAACACGGCCAAGCTGGGTCATCTGTCTAGCCCAGTGTCCTGTCTTCTGACGGTGGCCAGCGCCAGGTATTTCAGGGGGAATGAACAGAACTGGGCAATTTATCGAGTTATCCATCTGCTGCTGTCCATTCCCAGCTTCTGGCAGTCAGTGATTTAGGGATCTCCAGAGCATGGATTGCATTCCTGCTCATCCTGGCTTATAGCCATTGATGGACCAGTCCTCCAGGAACTTATCTAGTTCTGTTTTTGAACCTTGTTATAGCCTTGGCCTTCACAACATCCTGTGGCAATGAATTCCCCAGGTTGACTGTGCGTTGTGGAAAAAATACGTCCTTGTGTTTGTTTTAAACCTGCTGCCTAGTAATGTCTTTGGTGAGCCTTGGTTCTTGTGTTATGAGAAGGAGTAAATGACACTTCCTGATTTACTTTCTCCACACCAGTCATGATTTTACAGACCTCTGTCATATCCCGAAGTAGTCGTCTCTTTTCCAAGCTGAACAGTCCCAGACATTTTAATCTCTCCTCATACGAAAGCTGTTCCATCCCCCTCATCATTTTTGTTGCCCTTTCCTGATCCCTTTCCCATTCTCAGATACATTTTTGGAGATGGGGTGCCCAGGTCTGTATGCACTGTCCAAGATGAGCGCATTGAGGTCCGTGCACACAAAGATCTTTCCCCAGCATAGCAGAACCACTTTAAAGAAGTTGAACAATTGGATCTGGGTGTAGGGCCCAATTTGGGGTCTGGGATGGGTGAACCTTCAGCAGGGGTGGCTCTAGGAATTTTCCCGCCCCAAGCACGGCAGGCAGGCTGCCTTCTGCGGCTTGCCTGCTGACAGTCTGCTGGTCCCGTGGCTTTGGGGGTCTCCGAAGCCGTGGAACCAGCAGACCCTCCGCAGGCAAGCCGCAGAGCGCCCCCCCCGCAGCTTGCCACCCCAAGCACGCGCTTGGCGTGCTGGGGCCTGGAGCTGCCCCTGACCTTCATGCACTGAAGTGTCTCAAACACATTGATGCCTGTGTGTATTCCCAGAGCCCAGCCTCCAGCACCCACTGCCGGCTTACAGGGCATTCACAGGGGCATACGGGGTATGAGCATATGCAAAGTAGTCGCCGCAAACCCCTCCACCCCCAACTTGCTTGAGAATTTCACCCCCTCTCTTCACAAGCTGTGATTTGCTCAGCGATCAAATGGGGGGGCTGCCTCTGCAGCGCCCCCCATTTCCTGTGCCACAGACACGGCCCCCGGGACCCACCAGACCGAGAGACAGAGCTGGGGAACCCGGTGTGGGAGAGGAGCGGGCAGTGGCTCAGCGCGGGATGGCGTCTCAGCTCCAGCGCTGGGCATGCGGCCCCAGGTAGGATCCATGTGGGCGCTGCAGAGGGTCTCGGCAGGTCGGTCCCTGCTTGTGGGAAGGGGACCCCGTCTGCAGGGAATCAGGGGGCAGCTTGGGGTGGCCTTGATGGAGGGCGGGCAAGGGAGAAGGGCAGCAGTACAGGCACCAGACAGGAGTGGGTCAGGAGCTGTTGGGAAGTGGGGACAAGGCGAGGGGTGGAGGAGGAGACAGGAGCAGCGGGACCCGTCAGTGCCAGGCTCGCCCAGCTCCTGCCGATGGGGTCGAGCCCACGTTCCAGCGCAGAGCCCCCCTGCCTCGAGCCGGGCAGCAGGGCTGGTTTCAACCCCCTCCTGGAGCTGGGTCTGGCATGCCGGGTTTGCAGACCCCCAGCCTCCCCCAGGGGCCCGTGCCGAACAAGGCCCTTTCCCTCTAGCCCGTTAATGAATCACTGACCCCCAGGGCAGCTGGGCTCCCCCTTCCCCAGGCCAGAACGGCTTGGCTAGACCGAGCGGATCTGGGGACAGGAGCCAGACCCATGGCCCCCTCCTCAGCTGCTCCCCAGAGCAACCTGCCTCCGCCCTGCCCGGGAAGGATGCCCTCTGGTGGCTAGAGCGGAGACCTGCCCGCAGAAGCCTGTGACGATGCCAGGGGGCCGTCAGTGATATTAGGAGGGGGCATGTCCACCTCTCCAGGAGTCACCCCCAAAGCACTCAGCAAAGCCCTGGGTCCGCCTCTATTAGCAGTGGGGCCGCGCCGCTCGGCATTTGGGACAGGCCGGGCAGCCCCATTGCAGATTCCAGTTATGAGATCCCGGGGCGGGGGATGTACTCACTCCAGCTGGAATTCAGCCGGGACGCCAGGGCAGAGTGCCACCTGCCAACCAGCCATGGCCACTGCTCGCAGCAAGGCAACATGCTGGAGGGGTCTCCCCTCCACTTCCTGACACCCCTGTGGGCATGGCTATCGGCTTCTCTCCCACCTACCCCTGCCAGCTTCCCAACCCCAGCTCCCACGGCCAGCCTCCTGGTGCCATGCCCATCCCACGGGCAGGGGGAGGGACTGGTTTGGAAGGCCGTGTCCAGTGTCGCAGGGGGCTACAGAAATAACGGAGAGGGAAAGGCACTGTGCAGCACTGACAGGACGTGCCCAGCCAGCCCAGGAGCCAGGAGCTGACATGGGGTGGGGGGGACGGGTGCAGTGCTCCCAAACCCGCCTCCTGAGGAGAGGGGCTGGAGCTAGACCGGGCCCTGGAGCTGGAACTGGATTTTACGGGAGGCACTGAATGGCAGGGGGTGTCCTGCTCCGCTTAGGGGGTGCCAGGGGGCGTCCCTGTTCTGCAGGGAATGTCGCAGCTCAGGTGGTGCAGGGGGGTGTTGCTGGGGCTGGAGACTCTGCTGCACATTCTGTGCAAATGCCTTGACAGAAGCCCTTGTCTGTGTCTCTCAGCAGGAGCCCGTTGGTCTGTGCAGAAGGAAGAGTCGCAGTGGTCCTGAAGGGGCTGGCTCTGATGCAGGGCCCTGAGCTGCAGTGCCTGAGGGATGGCGGCTTTCAACACAGCCTGACCTGGTGGGGAGAGCTGTGCCTGGCCCCTCCATCTGCTGGAGAACCTAGCAATGCCAGGCTGCAGCCAGGTCGCAGGGCAGGGCGTGGGGAGGCGGTCACGGCGGAGTGAGTGCGTATGGGGGTCATTGCAGCGTCGGGGTGGAGTGGTGCGTGTGGGGGTCACTGCAGCGTGGGGGTGGAGTGGTGCGTGTGGGGGTCATTGCAGCGTCAGGGTGGAGTAGTGCATGTGGGGGTCACTGCAGCATGGGGGTGGAGTGGTGCGTGTGGGGGTCACTACAGCGTGGCGGGGGTGTGTGCGAGGGTTCACACCCAGCCACAGCTGCATGGGATCTCCTCATTACCCAGCTTCTGCCCAGATGCCCTGAGCTGCATCTGACCCCGGGCGATCTTGATGTGTCCTGCCCCACCCCGGCTGTCACTCCCCAGCGCTGGCGCCCAACCTGCGAGACCAACCACTGCCGGTGGCAGCTGTTGACATGGGCAGACCCCGGCTCTCTGCTTGTGGCCTGGCTTCTGCCTTGGTCTGCCCCACGAGCACATACCCTGCTGTACTGGAACAAGCTGAGTTCATGATGGGGGAGCCACCTGGTCCAGGGTACAGTTTAAAGCCGTCCCTGCCCCCAGCCTATGCTGGCCCAACCTGGAGCCCCGAGCTTGGCCCGCTCTGGCCTGGGGCTGCCCGGCTCTTCACCATGGGGTGCCCTGTGCCCTGCTGCACTGTAGCTTGCCTGCCTTGTGGCTGAAGAGAAAGTGTTGTCACGAATGCACCCACCCCAGCCTCTCGGTTTTCACCCCTTACCTGTGGCAGGGCCCTCGCTTTGCCAGGCCCCACCAGCCATTGGGGACCAAGATCCCAGGAGCCAGGCTCAGCAACAGAGGACGGGGTGCGTGAGGGGGCAGAGTAATGTGGCACTCAAGCAAACACCTATCTCCAGCCTCACATCCAGGGGAGGGCCCCATCCTGTGCACTATCCCAGTTCAGTGCTCAGGTTACATTGGTGCAGCTGGGCACTGGTGCTGGTCCCAGATTCCAGCTCCGCTTGGCTTCTGTTGTCTGTCTCCTGGGTCTTTCCTGCCCCAGTGCCACCTTCCTCCCCATGCGGCCGCAACGCCCCCTGCCTGTGTAAGGCCAGAATGGAGCTGGGCAGGGGAGGGCATTGTGCCAGGCCCTGCTGTGCGTGTGTGTGCACTCAGCTCTGTGGGCTAGACTAGCAGACACATGCCGTGCGACCGTGCCCACTCACTAACATGCCTGAGTGCAGCTCCAGGGGGTTTCCCTTCAGCTCCAGCAGCAGGGGCTGTGTTTTGGGGGCACGAGCTCTGGCGTTCTGGCCCCCGCCGTGCACACATCCTGGGTTTAGTCCAACCACTGACCCCAGGAGCGTGCGGATGTGAGACACACGCCAGAGACCAGCCCTCTGCTCAGCTTGTTCTTACGGCGCCTGGGACTGCAGTCGGCTGTCCCGAGAGAGAGCAGCTCCCAGCTGAGCTTCACAGCCTCCCCGCTCGACCGCGGCTTCACCCCCGCAGAGCTGCTGTCCGGTGCAAAATGACTGATTCATTAACAAGAGACTCAGCGCCCAGGCCTCCAGCGTGGCTTGGGAATGGCCAGCAACAACCGATGCTTCAAACACAGGGACAGTCGGCTCCAGAACGGCCACAGGCAGATGTCCCCAAGCATCCTGGCGAGAGCGAGAGAGAGAGAGCGTGGCTAAGGCAACGCACACACACACCTGGCTCCAGTGGTACCTGGCCAGCTCTCTAGGCAGTGCGAGTTACTGCATCGTCTCTCAAACATCACTACCACTGAGAGAGAGACCAGGCCTGTCACGCCGTCCCCACTGCCCAGCCAGCGTGGTCTGCCTGTGCAGCTGGAAGAGTCCCAAGCCCTGGGGCTGGCGCTGAGTCCCTCGGGGCAGCGTTCTCGCAGCCTGGCAGAGCCCCAGCCTGCTCTCCTTGGGAGGCTTCGTAGGCTCTCACGCCATGGGAGTTCGGCACCAGCTCTCCCTGGCTAATTGACTTTGGACTTCGCTCTGTTACCAGGCTGCCCTGGTATTTGGAGCGGAGTGCAGGGAGAGCCACCCATGAAGCTGCCTCAAAACTCTGCTTTGGCTGGGAGCAGGGGTGTTTGCCCAGCAGACCTGCCTGCATAGCCCCCACTGCTCTCGTTACAAGGTGATGGGCGGGGTGGGGTTGGGGAAAATGCTTGTTCTCCCTCCCTGCTGTTGGGAGGTGCGGGGGGGGGGCTCTGGCATTGGGACAGCGTGGCAGAAATGCAGAGCGAGCCGGCTGATGATTGCACAGCAGTGGCCCCAGGCGCTGCTGTAGCTGTCCGGGGCCGTTGCTGCGGGGTTGGTAAGGCTACTGCTGTGCCCTGCACCCCAGCATGGCGGGGCCTCGCCCATTCCCCAGCCGTGCCAGGGAAAGCCCCCGGTCGGCATGGCTCCGGGAGCGAAGTGCAGACCCAGGGCGGTGTGTGCGTGCCAAGGGGGGTCTGTGGAGACTTGTGTCCTCTAGCCCTGCTCCGGCACAGATCATCGGCCAGCCTCAGTGCCTGGTTCCTGGCATGGGAAGGGGCGGGAGGAATCGGCTTCGCTGGGGCTGAGTCCTTGGCTGATCCCCCGGAAAGGGGCAGGGCTAGAGCCCTGCAAAATGGAAGCACCTCAGCTCCAAGACAGCTTGAGCTAAACCCTATGTAGCGACCCGGCTGCCCAGCAGCCTGGCTTGTCCTCAGTGACATTCCACCATGGACAGTCATAGCGGCAGCGTACAGCACCGTGCACCTGGTTGCCTCTGCCCCTTGTTGCTCAATAAACCTGGATGTGTCTGAATGAGTCGGTGTGGTGTGAGTCTGGTCTCTGAGGTCCATTCTCTGCTAGTGTCTGGCACTGCTGGGGTGGGGTGAAGAGCTGCATTCATTAGGGCACTACAGACCCTCTGGTTTCAAACCAGGGAACCCATCTGGCCTCGAGAGCTCTTTCTGGCCATTGTACTGGGACAGCCCCAGGGGTCACCCCACGAGGGTCCATTGGACCATCTCTGCTACAGTATAAGAGGCAGGATGTGGCTGTTAGCTACTGGTGTGAGGCCCCGGCACTGTAATTTCTAAATGTCCTCAGTAGGTTCAAGGGTTAATGATGGCAGTGAACTCCGCTGGTGGAGACTGGCCCAGCTATGTTGTCCTCACTGGAATTGTGCTGATTAGCACTAGCTGAGGATCTGGCCGCTGGCTGGCGCCTCCCTGCTATTCAGATTCTGAGACTGTGCCTGTCACCATGGCATCTGGCCTCTTTGACCTCACAGGCTGAACCCAGCCCAAGGTGTACGGTTCTGCTCTGATGCTGAGGGAGGGTCCAGGTGTGAGGGTTTGGGGCAGGAGAGGCACAGGCCCAGCCAGGGAAGGGTTAAGGGGCTGGCTGCTCAAGCCCTGTGAGTGGCCAGCTGGCTTATAAACCCCGGGCATGGGGGGCAGGGGAGCTGTGTGTGCTGGGAGGAGACGGCTCAGAGCATGGGGCCCTGCACTGGTAAGGCTGGTTTGCCCCACCTGGGGCTGCTCTGCCCCATGCGGGTGGGTGAGAGTGAGTGCAAAGTTCTCTGCCGCAGCTGGCCTGTGGAGCCAGGAGACCTGGCGGGAGGAAGGCAAAGCAGGATTGCTACCTGCTTCCGGGCAGCAGCTGGTGCCAGGCCCAAGACCACTCGCTGGCACGGGGGGCTGAGCCCTGGTGTCTGGGCCACGTGTTGACTCCAGCCATTGCACAGCCACCCCCCGCCCCCGGGCGCTGGAGAATGGCAGGACTTCCTGGCCTAAACTGCATAGCGCTGTTAAAAGTGGCAGCCACGGCTTGCCCCAGAAGTGGTCGCATTTCAGCAGTGGGTGGTATGTTCGTGCTCTGGGGCCCTTGGGGATCCTGCAGGATGAAAGACGCTGGAGATGTTTGTTAGCAGAGAGGGGGTGCTTCAGCACTCACTGCCTCCCCATCTCTGTGTGTCCTCTGCTCGCTAATAGGGGCTCTCTGCACCTCCCCACATCTCCCCAAGGGATTCTGTGCCCCTGCCCCTCCCTTCCAGGTCCCCCATTCCCCACCCCCATGGCAGGGGCTCTGTGTGCACCCCCAGCCCATCCCCAGCATTGTTTATCTGGGAGATTCTCCCTCGGGAGGCTCAGCCGGGGGCATTAATTGGGACCAGGCCTCAGCTTTGGAGCGACAGCCCCTTGCTGGGGTGCTTGAAGCTGTGCCTGACCTAAGGAGCTGGCAGGGGTGTCCCACCCGCCCCATCCCCGGGGCCTGGAAACCTGGCAGGGCTGCAAACTCCCTCGCCCCACGGGCTGGCCATGCCCAGCACTGTCGTGCCATGCTGGATGCAGCCAGGGCAAGGGGGGGTGTGCCCCCCTGGAGAGAGGAGGAACCGGGCAGCCTTTCAGCCAGGGAGGGCAGAGCAGGCCTGGGTGGGCCAGTGCTGCGGGGGGTGGGGGGGTGGCAGGAGACTGGAGCTGCCAGGGAAGGCCTGGATGTGCCAACCATGACCAGGTGGGAGGCTCAGTCCCGATACCTGCCCTGCAAGGAGGGGGTTGGGGTGGCGCTGCCCAGAACCCCCCAACCAAAAGGGCAGGGGTTGGTGTGGGTCTGCCCAATGCCATGTTCAGGTCCTGCGGGTGCCTCCTGCTGGTGATGGGGCATGATCACTGTCTGACCCAGTGCAGCAGGGCATGCCCACCCCACTGGGCCCCGGGATGGCTGGGGGGGCAGGGATCAGGGCAGGAGGTGGATGGGCTGGTGGGTGGTACAGCCCTATGCTGGGGGGCGGGGTGGCGGGGAATCATGCTCAGGGAATAGGGGGGTAGCAGGCCCCTAGCGCCTGGTCAGTGGCCTTTGCTAGTTGTTGGGGTGACACCCCTGGCTCCTGTCTGGTCTTCCCCCTTCTGCCCCCGCCCCCTCACACCCGCAGGAGGGGGGCCAGGCACCTGGCTACACAGGCTGGGGAAGGGATGAGGGGGCAGGAGCATTAAAGCCAGGACTCCCCACCCCAACCTGCAGCCCACAAGCCCTAGCACTGTCCAGGGGCAGCAGGGGAGGGGGCCCAGCACTCCCTGGGGGAGGAGGGAAGGGCTGCTGGGCCACATAGCCCACGGTAGTTCCCCTGCCCTGGCTGGAGCTGGGCCCATCCTCCCCATGAGACAGCAGCCAGGTTCCAGGTGCTTCAGCAGTGGCTGGGGCTGGGGCCGGGGGGGGGGGGCCTGCACCCCACCTGCCACTTTCAGGGGAGCGTGGTACAGCCTGCCTGGGTGCTGCCCCCGCTCAGGAGGGGCCTGTGGGGTCCGTGTCCCGGGCACCGCTCAGGGCTGGTGGGTGAGTGGTGGTCCCTGCCCCGTCCATATGGTAGAAGCCCCCGATGGGCCACGGAGCCCAAGTGGTGCTGGGCCAGCGTGGGCAGGAACCCAGCTCCTCTGCCAGTGACTCAACTCTCCTGTCCCTGCTCTGCTGAGCCCAGACCCTTCGCTGGGACAAAATCCCTCCAAGGTGCATACACCCCCCACCCCTGAGGCCAATTGCAGGGGGCTGCCCAGCAGCCAGCCCAGCTTCCCTGGGACAGAGCCCCGTCCTCAATCCCCCTTCCAGTCAGCGAGGGCTGAGGGAACCCTGGTGAACAACTGGCCATATACCACCTGACTGCACCCGCCTCTGGGTCCGTGCAGTCCCTGCCTCCCCTCATTCCATGGCCTGAAGATCTGGGATTTTCTCCAGAGCTGCAGCAGTCTTGCAGCAGGACCTGATTTCTGCACCTCGTCTGGCTGTGTTTTGGGGGCGGGGGGGAGCCGTCGCTCTAAAGGCCTGTCCTGTCTCGCCGTTACAGCGAGAAACGCTGCTCAGTGCTTCCTGCCGCAGGAAATCAGCAACAGCCCCCTCGCAGCAGCGTGAAGAATCAGGCGGAATGGCCTGGCTGTGGAATTCCCCCAGGGCAAGCGAGGGGGGGAAACCACATCTGTTGGCAACGTGAAAACTCCCTCGACAAGAAACGCTTCATTTATCCCCCCGAACAGTCCACGTGGGCCCAGGCCTGGGAGGTAACACTGCAAGGCCCCAAAGTTGGGATGGGAGCAAAGTTCAGGACTTTGCGAAGGTGTGTGTGGGGGCTGGGACTGAAAGAACAGCTGCCTCCACAGCTCCCTGATCCCTGTGTGCTTTACACGCTCTTGGGATAGAGATCTCACCCCCCTGAAATGCAGCTGTCTCTGGGGTGGAACAGGGCAGCTGACTACTAGGCACAACAGGAATTAGGACTCCTGGTTCTATTTGCTGCTGAGTGACCATGGGCACGACTCCTCCCGTTTCTGTGCCTCTATTGCCCCAAGTGCAAGGTGGGATAAGGGGTCTTTGCATCCCAGGGGATATAAGTGCTTGGAGAGGTTCAGTTGCATGGCCCCTGTTGTTCCAAACATTACTATTAACGATGGGCTGGGTGGACACTTCTCAGAAGTATTTAACCTATGGATCCCTGGGTCTGAACCCGAGAGATGTCTCATTCCCCCCCGCACATCCACACACACAAAAAACACACCTGGTCACACCCTCTTTCCAGCAGGTCACACTTTATTAGGCTGCTGCTCCAGCCTGCGGAGGCTCTGCATGGGGAGGGCGCTCGGCTTGTTGGTGAACGGGTGCCACTGGCCCTGGATGCTGGGGTTGTCCGTGTGGAAGGGCTTGCGGATGCGAATGATCTCCAGCCCTGACTGGTTGGCCAGCTTCTGGACCAGCTGCGTTATCTCAGCCACTGTCTTGTCGGCGATGATCTCTTCCCTCACTGCTCCGTTCACTGGAAGGAAAGAGAAGAGCCCAGGGAGTTAGCCTAGACCCGCTTGGATCGCCAGACACACAGGCTACGCAAAGCTCGTAATAAAGCACATCTGCAGCGCCTCATTTAAAGGGATCTCAATGTGAGCTACATGGACTCTCCCATCCCACCCCACCCACTGAAATGCAGCCACCTCTGGGGTGGAATGTGGCAGCTGTTTGACCACACACAGTAACACTGCACAACACTGAGGATGGGATGCAAAGGAGAAACAATTTAAGCTGCAGGGGGCTTGGGGCGATAGATCACCCTCCCCATTTGGAATTTGGACACTGAAATATCGCCCTGATCCACGCCTGCTTAGCTGTAGGTCTGGGCACACGGCTGCAAGCCAGACCCCTCTGTCATTCCCACCCAGCTACCCTTGAAGACGGATGCAGGAGAGACTCCTACACTTCTGCTAGCTTTGGGCTGAGGGGGCATCCGCCTGCTCTGCCCCCAGCGGGGGGCACAAGGATCTGCATCTTGTAGGCTGTCTGAGTTATCCCCATCTGCCTCTCCCTCCCACCACAAGGAATAACAGGGCCCGTGTTCCTGTGGGCTCTGCAGGAAGGCCCCTATCTCGGCACTGTCAGTGTGTCTATCTGCTGGCACAGCACAGCGAGGGGGCCGTCTTCACCTCCCTGTTGCCTCCCACCATTTGCGTGCCTGGCCCTCCCAGGAATCAACGCGGCCCTGGCCCAGGCAAGCCCCCTTCCTGCCAGACCCCGGGGCGATTCCTGTGCAAGCCGGGGAGACGGGCAGCTGCTATTCTTAGCCCGGCGTGATGCGATCTGCAGCGGCAAGTCCCATTCCACGAGTGTGCGCTAGAGCCTCCTGTGGTTCTTCATGGCCTGGTTTTTAAAAACCCTCCGCAGCCCCCCTGCTCAGCCAGTGCTGTCTGCTGAGCTCTGTAGCTGTGCTGCTGAAAGGGGCTGGGCTGGCCGGGGGGAGCCACACAGGAGAGCTCCAACTAGCGACAGGGCAGGCTCTCCTTGCTCCAAGGTGCCTGCCTCTGCTGAGCGTCGGAGAGTGGTTCTGAATGGGCCAGTACTGTCTGAAGGGCTCCGGCGTGGGTTTGGCCACCTTCGGGAGTGCTGCGATGGCGCTGGGGGCGATGCAGGGAGCTGGTCCCCAGCTGAGACCCCGCCAGCTCACTGCACCCAGGCTGCAGGCCTCAATACCCCTCCCAGCTGCATTCAGAGGTGTCAGTCAGGATGGGCTGACAGGAAGCTGCAGCCCATACACTGCCCAGGCACCTTACAAAGAGCCAGACAGGAAACACTACTAGCCTTTTGGCTTAAAGGCCAGCAAAGGACTCTTGTTTCCCCGTAACACGACCCACGTCCCTGCGGTGAACTCAACAGCCCCTCCAGCCTGACCAAGCGGAGAACGTGCAGCGAGGCCCATGCGGGAGATCCAGGGCCATGACTCTTTCCCGAGACCCTCCCACCGGCTATGGAGAGTCAATGGCACTTGTGGCCGTTAACCCCTTTGCTGCTGGGGGAAGAGGGTTTGGCTTTCTCCAGGATGGGAGCGATCTTAATGAGCACTCAGCAAATGGAACACAGCCGGGTAACGCGTTCCCCTCAGGACATGTCTCAGATCAATGCATTTCCACACGTGATCGCATGTCGACACCTCTCCAGCCTTTCCAGCCACAGCAAAATGCTGAGTGCTTTGCATTTTTTCTCCAGATCCAGCTCTTTACTCTGCTTTTTGTCTTATTTGTGCATCTGAGAAATCTATTCTAGGGAGACGGCACCACCTACCCTTCAGAACATGTACTGCAATGCCAAGATAGAACTTCCCTGGCAAGATGTTAGAAGCCCACTGAAACTGCCTAGATTTCAAATTAGCAGTGTTGCTATAACCACATACCTGCCAGGAAATGAGACAGACAAGGTGGGTGAGGTAATAACTTTTATTGGACCAACTTCTGTTGGCGGAAGAGACAAAGACAAACTTTTGTGCTACGCAGATCTGTTCCTCCGGGCTCAGCTCTGTGCAGGTTGCAAGCGTGTTTTTGTCTCTTCCACCTACAGAAATTATGCCAATAAAAAATTATCTCACTCGTCTTGTCTCTTATGGATTTCAAGCTGACAAACAATGACTAGTTGCTGGTCCTACAGCTAGTCCTGACCAACTGCTGCGGTCTTACAATCACATTTTTAAATTGCTGCTGCAAGAGACCCAAACCAGGGGAGTTGGAGTACATGAGGCATATGTGCTGTCAAAAGCAAAATCACACAAACTTTCTTCTAGTTTCTTGTTAGTTCTCTTTGTTGCTTTAAGAACAGATGTATAATTTTCAGACTATGACTAAACTGGGTGTCCATTGAACAAAAGCCATCATTTTCTTGGGTACTCTGACAGCACAATATGAATTGCACTATACTTCCAAAAGCTTATTCCCCAAATCCAGCCATCAGTCTGGTCTGGGTATAGTTTTACTTGGTAGAGTTTGATTCTCACCATCCACAGAAGATTCACAGCTCTACTGCCAGAGAAGTCTGTTGTCATAAGCCTATAAGCTGGGGCTTGTCTATGCTCGAAAATTAATTCAGATTAAGATAGCATGTAAATGTAAACCACTATAGCTAGGCCTGAATAATTCCATGTGTGGACACTCTTATTCTAGAGTAAGAATGCCTAGCTCTGGTTTAACTTAATCCACTTTAAAAGTGGATTTATCTTTTACCTTCATACAGCTCTTCCCTTTCATTCAAGCCTCTCTGATCTGGGAGGAAGCACCCGCCAGTGCGAGGCTTTAAACCCCCTGTTTTCTGGGATGACTGTTAAATAACAGGGGAGTTCTCAACAAGTCTCCCCTTCAGTTAAGGTGGAAGCAGCATTTTTCATACTCACGATATTCTGCGACCACTGTGGGACTTCGGCATTTCTGTGGGGTCACATACACCACAACGCCAGGGTTCTGCTTGGCAAAGTCCAACACCTTCTCTTCTACGTAGCCTCTACAACAAAAAAGCAGGGAGAAATCAGAGGTGAGGGGTCAGTACTGTAACACCTACGTGTGAGCTCTGCGACCCACCTTACAGAAGGAGTCAGGGTGCAGGTGTGCTCCCCCCATGTGGCACCTGGCAGCTCGCCAAGTGAGACACGGGAGCCAGGATGGAAGATCTTAGTGCAGGGAGTAGGAGCTTAGTGCAAAGATCTTAATGGGTCCTTCCTGAGAAGTGAGAGCGCCTGGGGGTCAGGGGTTGGGTGTACACACCTATCCCACCCCCGGAGTAGAGGTCAGAGTGCATGAGTCACAGCATCTGCCTGCCCTGGTTAGAGTGCAGGGGTCGGGGGTAACGGCACCTCCCTGCCCCAGTTAGAGGTCAGAGTGCAGGGGTCAGAGATCACAGCACTTGGCTGCCCAGTTAAAGTGCAGAGTTCAGGGGTCACAGCACCTGGCTGCCCCGGTTAGAGGTCAGAGTGCAGGGGTCAGGGGTCACAGCACCTGGCTGCCCCGTTAGAGGTCAGGGGTCAGGGATAACAGCACCTGGCTGCCCCGTTAGGGGTCAGGGGTCACAGCCCCTGGCTGCCCCGTTAGGGGTCAGGGGTCACAGCCCCTGGCTGCCCCGTTAGGGGTCAGGGGTCAGAGGGGTCGGGGTCGGCCGGACGCACCTGGCCCCGCGCGAGCTCTGCCCGCCGGGGCTGAAGACCAGGCTCAGGCGCTGCAGTTGACACACGTAGCGGCCCAGCCCGTTGCGCAGGACGCTGCTCAGGTAGCGGCTCGCAGTCCCCCTCCCGGTCATGCGCAGGCCGTCTTCCGGTCCGTTCCCGCCCGGAAGTGACCCGTAAGATGTTTGTGGTCCGGTGGTCGGGGAGGGATGGCGCGTTCCTGCGGCACTGGGGGGCTTGAGAGC
The DNA here is from genome assembly GCF_003597395.2 of Chelonoidis abingdonii. NCBI lineage: Eukaryota > Metazoa > Chordata > Testudines > Testudinidae > Chelonoidis > Chelonoidis abingdonii. The sequence goes on from NC_133784.1 coordinate 4,235,772, forward strand.
GGGCGGTGGGGCGCGCGGGGGCCGGCCTGAGGGGCGGGACCGGGGTCGGCGCCGAGGAGGGGGTCATGCCGGTGGAGTGAGTGGGGGGGGGTGCGGGCGGGGCTAGGGGCTGCGGGGGCACAAGGCGGGAGGGGTGCGGAGGGCTAGGGTGGTGGGGGGGCGTACCAAGGTCGGGGGAGGGTGCGGGGGCTGCCGGGGGCGGGCAGAGGGGGGCAGGGGTGCGGGGGTATAGGGGCTGTGGGGGGCACAGCGGGGGCGGGTGCGGGGGGTTATGGGGCTGTGGGGGGCACAAGGCGGGGGCAGGGTTGCGGGGGCTGCTAGGGGGCGTGAGGAGGGGCTGTGGGCCATAGGCGTTGCGGACGCAGGAGGGGGTTGTGGCGGGGGGGGGTGTAGGGGGTCTCCAGGGAGTAGGCAGGAGCTGGGGGGAGGGGCTGCAGGGGGAGCCAGGTGAACTTGCGGCTCCCTGTGCGGGAAGCTGGCACTGGTGGGATGATGAGGGTCCCCCCCTGCAGAGCCCCCCTGCGCCTGCTGCCTGCACTCACCGCCTGGGCAAGGGGCTGGGGAGCCCCGCTGGGCCTGGGGATCCTGGCTGGCCCCTCCCGGCGGCACTACAAGAAGGAGATGCTCCCTGCCTCCGAGGGCCCCATGCCGCCCGTGACCGTCACCGAGATCCGCCAGTACCTGCGAGCCCAGGGCATCCCCTTCCACGACGGCTACAGCTGCCTGCACGCGCCCAGCCTCTTCGTGGAGGGGCCGGGGGAGCCACAGCCCCCCGCCGGCAGCACCCGCTACACCCTCTTCATCGACAAGACCACGGGCAGCTTTGTGTGCACAGCCACCCTGGCCGAGGGCACTTGGCAGGACTTCCAGGCCAGTGTGGAGCTGAAGCACAAAGGAGTGCGTCATGCTGGCCTGGAGCAGCTTGACGGGGTGGACCAGGCTGGGGAGGACGCCCGCCATATCTGGGACCGGGCGCTGCCACTCTGGGAGCTGCTGGACGAGGAGGAGACTCGGACAGCCAAGGCCATGTTCGGCATCTCCAAGGTGTCGGACGCCACCCTGAAACGCTTCAGGGTGCGCTACCTGAGGACTGCCCGCACCCTGGTCTTCCCCTGGTTCAGCCCCCGTGGCACTGGCCTGAAGGGCCTGAAGCTGCTGGGGGCCAAGTGCCAGGGGGACACGGTACTTTACGTGGAGAACACTCTCCCTCGGCCAAGCGCCTATCACAACCTCTTCGGGCTGCCCCTGATCGGCCGCAGAGACACAGAGGTGGTGCTGACAGGCCGGGAGCTGGACACCCTGGCACTGTACCAGGCTACTGGCTTGCCCAGCTTGTCCCTACCCCGTGGGGCTACCTGCCTGCCCCCGGCCCTGCTTCCCTATCTAGAACAGTTCAAGCGCATCATCTTGTGGCTGGGTGAAGACCTCCGCTCCTGGGAGGCCGCCAAGCTCTTTGCCCGCAAACTAAACCTCAAACGCTGCTCCCTGGTGCGGCCTGGCGACCAGCAGCCCCGGCCCCTGGAGGCTTTCACCCGCGGTATGAACCTCTCCAAGATCCTCCGCTCCGCCCTGCCTGCTGGGCACAAGTCCATTATCTCCTTCCGCCAGCTGCGGAATGAGGTCTTTGGGGAGCTGTCCAACGTGGAGCAGGTGGCCGGGGTCAAGTGGGCCCGCTTCCCTGAGCTGAACAGACTCCTCAAGGGCCACCGGAAAGGGGAGCTCACCATCTTCACAGGTGACTGGCTACCGGTGTGAGGGAGGGGGCTAGGAGAATGGGACTCCTCTGGCAGCTTCAGCCTCTGTGTTTGAGTATTTCATCCCTCTGTCTTTCATTGGCCTAGTTGTAGGGGGGTTGTCTCTGCAGAGGAGTTCTTGTCACTGCCCTTGTCAGTGATTTTACTATAGCCAGGACTCAATCGAGGTGGCTGCTGCAAACTGGTGGGTTCCTGTTTAATCCTCTCTTCCCCTCCTGGAATTGCTGGTAATGTCATGTCCTGCACCATAAAGCTGGCTGTGATGTTACCAGTCTGATTTCCAGTGAGGAATGAGCAGCAGGAGCTGCCAGACACTGAAGAGCTAAAGAGCCTGTTTTCATACCATTGGCCTTAGAAATAATATTTCCCCTTGTTCCCGTGCCCACTGGAAAATGTAAGATACTGCATGAGTTTCTCAAGGACTCTTGGGTGCAGTTGATCCTGTTGAAGTGCTTCCAGGTTAACATGGCCCAGTTTCTTTTTTCCAAGCCGCTTTAAGTGATGTGTAATTGCCCTGTGCGTCTGGCCTGCCTGTTACTGCAGGCATGGGCACGAGAGGTCACGTGCTAGTTCTGCATCACTGTTCTCATGTGGAGAACCCTCTTGTGAGGGTGTTCAGCAGCATAACTCAGCACAGAGTCTGGCCCTTCCACATTAGAGACAGAAAAGACCTGTTGGGTCTCACTGAGTCCTTGACCGGAGGAGGGCTGGGCCCTATCGTATATTACCCAGTGATTTCCCCACCCCAGAGAAGTGGCTCCCAACTATTAGGAAGAGTTTCCTGCTGTTCAGCCTCCCGCAGCATTCTCTGGCTGGCAAGGCAGGCAAGCCCAGGGGCTCTAGCTCTCATTTAACCTTCTTGCCATTGAAACAGGCCCGACGGGCAGTGGGAAGACGACCTTTATCAGCGAGTATGCCCTGGACCTCTGCATGCAGGGGGTGAACACCCTGTGGGGAAGCTTTGAGATTAACAACGTGCGCCTGGCCAAGATCATGCTGACCCAGTTTGCGGTGAGGCGGCTGGAGGAGCAGCTGAACCAGTTCGATGAGTGGGCAGACAAGTTCGAGGACCTGCCGCTCTACTTCATGACCTTCCATGGGCACCAGAGCATCAAGTAACGTATCTGCCAGCAGACCCGTTTTTGCACATCCACCCTTGTGAGACCTTTGCACCATGTTCACCATGGAGGCAGTGATCTGCCCCCAGAATATTTCGTATTGATATAACATGCTGTGGGGCAGCCGGAGGCACAGGGACTTCCCCAGGGTCACACAAGTACTGTCGGTAGTGTCGGGATTAGAACGAGGCAGTTCTTCGCTCCAAATCTTGTGCCCAGTCCACTGGCCCACAGCTCCGAGAGAGATCTAGGGGGTCCTGTGTTGCTATGCAGACTGTGATCTGGGATGCTTACATGGAGCGAACGGAATCACCAGAGCCATTTGGTACCTAATGCCAAGTGTATGCCTGGGGCTAACCCTGGCCGCAAATGCCTGCCGTCTGCTGTGGGACACTAAAGGGAACGCACTCTGGCCTCTAGGGGAAGAGAGCAGCAGCAGCTTTACAGGCAAGGAAGGGTCAGGCCTTTAGTTTGGCCTCTTACAGCCAAAAGTGTGTCTGTGATGCCTTCTGCCCAAAGCACCTTGTGAGTGTCGATGTAATTAACCACACAACCCAACCCCTTGTGTAGCCGGTTGGCTGAGGTGGTAACTTGCCCTAGGGCTTGCAATAAGTGAGTGGCAAGCTGGGAATGGCTCTTCAGCGTCCCCGTCCCAGGCTTCCACCACAAGCCCCTCGTTCCTCCTCTCACCTTCACAGGAACCAGCTTCCCTGGTGCCTCATTTGCCTGGGCTGAATGCAAGTGACTAAGGCAGCTTCTTCTCCTTTCCCCCGCAGGACGGTGATAGAGACCATGCTGCACGCGGTGTACATGTATGATATCAGCCACGTGGTCATTGACAATCTCCAGTTCATGATGGGGCAGGAGCAGCTCACTGTGGACAGGTGACCCTCTCCCCTCGTACTTGGTGTGTTCCACTCACGCTTCCTCTCCCCGGCTTAGAACCTCCTCATGGAGTCCTCTCCGGTGTAACCGGTGAACCTGGTTCCTTAGGGCCCCAGCTCACTCGTTCCCCTTCTTACCTGGACCCACATGCCCCAGGGAGCCTTTCCTCATCTAGAGGTGCCGCCTGTATAATGTATTTAGGGAATCTGGTTTTCTTACTGTCTGCATTGTGGCAGCACCTATGTCGTAGACCAGGCCTCGCTGTGCCAGGCATTTTACAAACACAGGACATGCATCTGATGAAGTGGGTATTCACCCACGAAAGCTCATGCTCCAAAACGTCTGTTAGTCTATAAGGTGTCACAGGATTCTTTGCTGCTTTTACAGGACATAAAGACAGTGCCTGCCCCAAAGAGCTTCCAATCCAAGTCATGTGTTTTTCAGTATCAGTCAATAAAATACCTTTGAAGAGAACATCCCGTTAGTCAGTGTCTGCAAAGTGAGCTCTGGAGTTTACACCATTTTCAGGGTTTTGATTTTTTGGTGCAAAGTGTTTTCTCAGCTGGGAATTTTACGTGACAGGAAGATCAGGGCAAAAGGGGGGAGGAATTGCTTCAGGTGGGTTTGTATTAGGAGATACATTAAAAGCTGTTTTATCTGGCACGTTAGGGGAATAGGGGTAAGTGAAAAATGCCGGTTAACTAAGAGGAAAGGAGTTTGGGTACGGGAGGGCGTGGGGGCACGGGCACAGAGAGCGCTCATCTCAGGCAGCTCCCTGCAAGCGGTGACCTGTCCTGGCTGCTCCTAAGAAGAGGCCTGGCAAGGAGCTCTGCACACTGCCCCTGCTGTGCCCCAAGCGCTGCCTGGCCAATGGGAGCTGTACTTTATTTACTAGAATGATTTTGTGCTTCTCCAGCCCCTGCAGAATCTCAAGGAGCTTTGCAAATGTAGCAGCCTTCTATACAGACAGTGCACAGGGCTCACTTCAGCCACTGCTGAAATGCGGTCTCTTCTGGGGGGGTGAGGGGGAGCTGTCTGACAGTGCGCAGCAACTCCAGGTAGCATTTCAGTGCTGGAAGGGCACTTACTGGACTCAAGCAACAAGGGGTTATAGGGAGGCAGAATGTACCTGAGTTTTGGCATTTGGCCTGGAGCCCAGAATTGTGGGGTCTTTGTGATGCACAAGAGATGAGCACTTTGGTTTCTATGTAGCAACCTTTCCTTTTAAAGAGGCTCCGCTTGCAGTTTGCTGCAGCCTTGGGAAGCTGTAGTCAGGACCCCGTTGTGCCGGGCACCGTAAAAACACAGCAAGAGACAGACCCTGCTCTGAAGAGCTTAATCCAAAAATAGAATGACATTGAGATTTCTCGAGCACTCGGGTCTCCAGTAACCAGTCTCGATGGGGATGACACAGGACCAGGTCCTTCATCTCAGTGCCTCAAAGTGCTTCCCAAACATCAGTGGCCGGAGCCTCTGCTGATGCGAATGGGTGCAGCTCCACTGAAGTCAACCGACCGGCACCTCTCAATCCCCACGTGGGGCAGGGAAGCCTTAGTAGAGGGATACACTGAAATGCAAAGAGATTAAGCAACTTGACTATGGTCATGCTGGAAGTGTGTGCCAGAGCCGGGAATAGAACCCAGGAGTCCTGACTCTGCCTCCTGCGCTCACCGCTGCATGGCGCTCTAGCTGCTAGCTTGAAGGATGGCTTAGTGGATAGGGGACAGCCTGGGACTTGGGTGCTGTGGGTTCAGTTGTCTGCTCTGCCAAAGACTTCCTGGGTGGCTTTGGGCAAGTCACTCAGTCTCTGTGCCTCAGTTTCCCATCTGAGCAATGGGGATAGTAGCTCTGCCCTGCCTCCCAGAGGCATCGGCTCCATCAGTGAGCCTGAGGTGCTCAGGTACTATGGCGATGGAAGTCAGACAGTTCCTAGAGAGATGGGTAATCACCGGGAAATGAAAGACTTAGAATAACAGTGTATCAGTGGGGCTCATTTCACTTCCTAATGTTTCCCCTCTCTCCTCAGAACTGCATCTTGCCCTCACTTCATGCCCCACTGCTGTTGGGAACCAGAGTTGAGGAACCCCCCTCTGACCAGCTGGTGACTGGCTGGTAGCCTGCTGCCATTTACCATCCCCCAGCCCCATGTGAAGTGACCCCCTCTGCTCGCCAGCTGGATGGAGAGCGGCATGTTTAATGCCATGCTTCCGGCTCTTGGGCAGGGCCCGGTACCCTGCAGGAGTGGAACCTGTGACTCTCCAATGTTAGGCTGTCCCCCAGTGTGCCGTCAGTGCCTATAAATTGGAATCGCATGAGTGCTCCCGTGAGAAGGGCTGAAGACAGGCTTCAGGGCTCTCTGGATTGCAGGGAGGCTGGCCTCTTTATTCTGCTCTCAGATTTCAGCCCGTCCAAAAGCCCAGCTTATTGCTGAGATGGAACAGAGGGGGCTTTATCTTGTAAAGAGCTCTGCGTTTTAAAACCGGAGACAGCGTGGCCAGGCCTGTAAGAGGCATTTTTTTGTTCAAAGTTGGTAACAAGTGTTGTAGGCTAATTAGGGTGTGCTGAATCCAGATACAGTTATTCCTAAGCTGTATGTTGGGAACAAAGCCTCTACAGAGAGGACAAGGTAGCACTTGGAAATCACTGATGGTTCAATCTTTATTACCTTTGCAGTTAGGATTAACAAACTTCAGTTAGATTTTACTGATCTGCAGGATGTAATAAAAGTGAGCAAACAATATGCACAATCTTTTTATCACGCTATTGAATTTCAATTTTTATTTGGCAACAGGTACTGGGAATATTTGAATGTAATACCACCAGGAAAGAGCGTGTTTATGCTGCTCTTATATATGGAACATTAACACCTTGAAACAAAAGTGTGCAAGCTGATTTAACTATTAGAAACACAACATCTAATCCAAAAACACCTGCTTTGAAAACAAGTGAGAGAACTTTCTTTACTAAACATTAAGAGGACATTTGAATGCACGCGTGTTAATGTTGTACTAGATCAAGAAACTTTGAGCCTTGACAGCGGCAGATTGAATCAACTTCTGATTAGGTCTCTTGTTATGACCCACCTGCTTATTTATGCAACCATCCTAAGCGTCAGAGACATTGACACAACCTTGTTCCAGTTCTCTACGTTTGCATGCTCCTGCACAAACAAACCATGCTGTCCTGTGCCTACACCACTAACTTCTGCACCCTCTTGTGCAGTCACAGAATAAGGTGGTACTGGTGGCAGTGACATGAGTGGTGGCACTGGACTCTGTCCTCCTGTTTCCAACCCATTGTATTTGGCAGAGAAAGTACTGGATTTGGGCAGTGGACCTGTTTCCAAACTAGTGCATGGTAATGAACCCGCTGTATGTGGAAGAAAAGAGCATGAGTCGTTGGGGGTAGAGCTTCTGATGACTGCAAGTGTGTGAACTAAGTGGTACATGTGTGGTCAGTGCTGTGAGCTTCTGGCATGCCAGACACTTCACAAACGAACTCTTCTGCACCTGTGTTCAGCTCACCCTGCCCCAGGTGTGTGAGAAGCTGATGGTGTCACATCTTCTTGCTGTGGTCAGCAGTAAAGGAGGTAGAACCACAACCAGACAGGGCATGAAGTGGGAGCAGAGATTCCAGAACAGTGGGTCCATAGTGTCGTTTCTCACATGACAGGAATGGGAATGTACGTCGGTTCCTTGGCTATGCCAGCGTTCGTCCGGAGCTGCCCACGTGTCGTCGTGCTATAGTGAGCCAGCGAAAGGCTCTGCGTTCCTGCCTGTTGCCATTGCAGTAGACAGCGTAAAACCATTCTTGTGTCTTCTTCTCCCTGATGTGCCGAGCACAGTGCTTCAGCCTCACCCGGAAAGCCACCAGCCAGAATGACAGTTTTATCACGTGGTGCTTGTATCATTAGTGGGTCAGGTGAAAATGTGGCAAAGTCCTTATTTTCTGGAAATGCAATGAGATTTCACCCAGTTACTTGGAAGCAGCATGTATCTGCCTTCCACCACTCTTCAGATGGGTCTTGTACCTCTTGACCATTTTTGCCTTGTACCACCCTTAATAGATTCTTGTCCTCCCTGTAGAATTCTGCTGCAAGGTCTCCAAATATTTTGACCCAGACAGCTTTCCCGTGGCTTGTACATGTATCACAAGACATCTTCTCCCAGTTGGTGGGAACTGGACATCAGCTGTAAGTATGACACCCAGTGCTGCTTCTGTGCCTGTTCTGAGATGGCCATGTGCCTGCTAATGCCAAAAGGAAAGGCATTAACTTATGTTTCAAAATCTGTGGCAAATTCACAGTCCTGCCGGCTTCATAGGCTGTGCTTAGTTGCTGACGGATATTTCAGTCTGCCTCTGTGACTAAGGCCTTTGACTTCTTTCCCTACCTCATATAGCATAGAAAAAGTTGGAGCTTCTTTCTGGGCACTGGATCATGACTGTGTTCCACGTCCAGGCTCCTGCTCTTGTGCCATAAGCCATGACACCCCAGAGCTGTCCAGTTGCACTCGTCCTAAGTCTTTGCATTCAACAGTGTGTCTTGTGTGGCTTCAGGAGCCAGATCTTTGTTGCAATATTTTGCAATGAAGTGGGTGGTTCCTCCCCAGAGCGGGTCTTGACGCTTTGAAGCATTTGTAGGAGTGCATCCTCCTCTTCACTGTCACGTTACTTCTTTGCCTTGACTCGTTATGAAGACGTTGGACATCCAGACCAATGCGGATCCGGTGTCTGCTGCGATATGGGCTCCCAGATTGTAAGACCAGGCTCCTCTGCAGAGGGCTGAGCGAGTCCTGGTGATGCCTTCCCTTCCGCTTCCCTGTAAAGCCACACTTGGCTCTGACCAGAGGCCACTTGGTTGAACTTCCGACATGATCTCTTGATGACGACAGAAGAACCCCTTGAGCACTTCAGCTGGTAGCTGATGCATTTCTGTGAGGTACGTGGCACCCCACTGTGCATAGTTTTTGTAGTCAAGATCTCACGAAGAATGGTGTGATGTGCCAGGTCTCGAACCCAGGCCTGCGAATCCCAAGACAGCTGCCGTGTCCTGGCCTCCATCCAGTGGCTACTGAAACCAAGTGGACTGAGAAGCTACTCGGTCTATAGCCCCAGCCAAGGCACCACCCACAGGAGCTCTGATTGGAGGATCACCCGGCTCCACCAATTGGATCAACTGCACTATTTAAGCCAGGAGAAGACACAGGAAGTTTGTCTGAGCAACAAGGTGGCTTCCTATTGTGGTTACACTGAACCCTGCTTGTGCCTGCCTCCTGCACCCAACCCTGTTCCTGGCTCCTACTGTGTTCCTGGCTCCTGATCTGCTCCTGGCTCCTGCCTTATTCCCACCTTCGCTGCTGTTCCCACCGTGCTTGGTCCTTGCCTCTCCTCCTGCCCTACGCGTCGCCTCCAATCCTTAGTGACCGGTTCTGGCTCTGACCCCAGCTTCCGATCCTGACTCCAGCTTGACCCTTAGCTCTGGGAAGGTTTAATTGGGAATTGGTCCTGCTTTGAGCAGGGGGTTGGACTGGATGACCTCCTGAGATCCCTTCCAACTCTGATATTCTATGTTTCTGGCATTTGGTTTCTCACCTTGGCTCTGACCCTCCGCTTTGTTTCCTGGTCCTGGCTCTGGTAACTGGCAGTTGATTCTGGTGCTGACCCTTGGTTTTGTTCCCAAACCTGGATGCCTGTTTCACCCACTAGTCCTGCTCTGACTACTAGGCATGACTGCCTACGTCCTGGTCCATAACAAATGTCATCGTACATTTGAAGGTGAAGAGATGCGGCTCCCAATTTTCTTCTCTCTAGGCATAGATGAGCATGATCAGTGGGGCCACCATTTCCATGGACTGCCATCAAAACCTGAAGTTCACATGACCTTGACCGTGGCTCATCACACAGGTGGAGGTAAGATCGTGTGAAGTACAAACTGACGTGAGCTCACCATAAAAATGTGACCCGTCGCCTCTGTGCTTGAAATGTCAGATTGTGAGCCTGCATTGCCCTGGCATGTGGCTTGGCATTCAGAACTTGTTCTGTTGAGTTTGGTCCAAGAATTCCACTTCCCATCCAGGCATCTGTTTACCCTGAAGCCAGTGTGTGCCGACCTGTGTGTTTTTGAAAGTTTATTGAGAAGTGGAGGCCTCTTGATCCTAATGTAAGTCGCTCTCTGTACTCTGGTGTGGCCCATTTTATTTCCATCAGTTTACAGTACAGAGCTCAACAGAACCACGTACTACTGCCCAAGCACTGATGACATATTTGCATCTCTCCAGTATTCGTTTTTTCTGGGTCTGTTGTCATGTGCAGTTGGTTGAAATGTGTCCACCTGGAGTTCTCATTTGGATGTTTAACAATAAAGCCCATATCAGAAGCTCTTTCCTCCATTGCAGGTTTGCAGTTTTCTTCAGCGTCAGAGCACCATGTTTTGCAAACACAGCCCTTGCATGGACTGGTTTTGCTTTCCCATTTCATACATTGGCTCATGCGATTGTGTCGATGGCGTCAGGAACGGGCAGTGTGCTGCAGTTTGTAGGCTTTGGATCAGTCAGTATCGGATCAGGGGCAGGTTCTGTCTGCCAAGCGGCAACTGGGGTGGCGTGGAAGGAGCGTTTGCCATCCAGAGAAGATCATTTGTGTCAATTTTGCCGGCTGTGTAGTGAACAGACTTCCTGGGAATCGGGTTGGGAGAAGTAGCAGCACCATTCTCAGTATCCATAGTTCAGAGGGTTTTCTCTGCTAGGGCAGTGTCCACCTTTCAGATTCCTTGGTAAGTAATGCAGTGGCCGGCCTTATGGCCTACGACTCCTACCACTGATGTAGGAATGTGGAATTTCAGGACCAGCTTCTATGCAAAATTGCTGTAACGATTCCCAGTCTCAGATGGCTCCAAAACGTAGCCTTGACTGGCTACAGGCTGAAGCTCATTTTGAAGCCAAAACGTTGCTGTGTCAGTAATTTTGCTACCCTCACTCTTTGTCATCACAGACCCCGCAAACGGGATGTAACCAATCAAGTGGTTCTTATCTTTACAGCAGCTAAACGAACTCTCCTTTTGTGGCCAGACACAGCCTCCTTCATCTGTTCATTCATCTTGAAAGTAGTTGCAGAGATGAGCCTCTTTAAGGGGCACTTCTTGTCAAAAGATGCAGCATCTTCAGTCCATAGGTTTCACAGAACTAGACTGGCTTGTATTACAGCCACTGGTGTCTTTATTGGGAGCACTACAATTTGCCACATATCAGTTGCAGATCCTCTTGCTTTGTGTAACCTCTGGATTTTGCCTTTGTCAGCGTATTGGGCACGGCAGTTTCTGTGCCCCGGGACTGATACTGTCTGACATGAATGAAAGACGGACTCCATTTTGTCAGTGGCCACTCTGTGTTTCACATCTTGCGTCTTCTCTTTACTGGCTCTTGCCTCCCTTATTCTAGGCAATCCTTGTTCACCTGTTTTACGCACATCTTCTCTACTTGATTCCTGGAGAATAATCCAGAGACTAGGAAACTCAGGTGGCTCTGTTGAAACTTTCAGTTCCCTGTTTTACAACTGTGACCAAAAGGAGTGTCATAAACCACCGCCCCATCTAACTACTGTTCTCTGTAAAATAAATCATCCCCACCACTTCTGTGTTAATTCTCCCCTAACCACAAAGCATGATGGGCTATGAAACCAAGGCCAAGCATCCGAGAAAATTATTTCACATATTACAGGAAAAATAACTTCTGAGTTATGATTAACTTATTGCTAATATTAAGGTCTATGGATGACTGGATATTGTAAAGAGTTGAATACTAGGGTGCAAAAGGTGTTAAAGCCATGATGTGTGTCTTTTCCGTTCTGGTCTGAAGAGACTGAAAGGGAATTATGCCAGACAGTGTGACAAGTTCAAGCACACCCCGTTGGTGTACCAAACCTTTTTGGGGAATTTTGTTCGAGGGTCTAAACCTCAGAATTCAGCTTGGTGACAATCATTTTCAAAATCAGCAGGTTCCAGTTATGGTAGAAGTTGGTACCAGCTTTTACCAAAGAGTGCGACTAGACCCCTTCTAGAGGATGGACCGAGATTTCTGTCTGTCGAATGGTCCGTTTGTTAGAGCAGGAATCTGGCAATCAGGACTCCTGGGTACTAGTCCTGCCTCTGCCTGGCTGTGTGAGCGTTGGGGAGTCACTCCCCTTCTCCCTGCCTCCATTTGCTCATCTGTTAAGTGGGGATAACGGTCCTTTTAACGCGCCACCTCCATGGAGCTGTAGATGTGCAGTGTGTCTGAGCACCTCATAATCATTAGCATATTTATCCGCACAGGACCCCATGAGGCAGGGTAGGGTTGTTACACCATTTTGCAGATGGGGAACTGAGGCACAGAGAGGCTAAGTGATGTGCCCGAGGTCACCCGGTCTGTGGCAGAGCAGGGATTCAAACCCAGCTCGCCCAAGCCCCTCGGTTAGTACTCCAACCATTAGACCATCCTCCTCCTTAATTGCCCTGTCACTGTTGGCAAGAGGTTCGTTGCCTGCATGTTGGAAGCACTTCCCAGAGCCTTGCCATGAGCAGTGTCTCTTTCTCATCACCCCCTTGCCATCTTGCTGTTCCAGGCTTGCCGTCCAAGACTACATCGTGGGCGCCTTCCGGAAGTTTGCCACGGACAACAGTTGTCATGTAAGCCTGGTCATCCACCCTCGGAAGGAGGACGAAGAGCGAGAGCTTCAGACGGCCTCTATCTTTGGGTCTGCGAAGGTGAGCGGCTATTGGAAATAACCCCAGGCTTGGATCTGCTCAAGCTGGGTCAGCAGCTGGCCAGCATTGGGTGTCAAATGGAGCAATTTGCAGTGGCCTGTCTTAAAAAAGTTGGTGGCCCATGCGGACTCCATCTCCCAGAATGCAGTGCTCTGTTGTGATGAGTCTTCCTGGCCGCCGGGCCCTGTATATGGCTTTGCATGTGATAGAAATGAGCCCGTGCCCGTGCGGGGCTATTCCCTACAGCACAGTCCTGGTGGGCACTGGGTCACTGATAACTTCCGGTCTCAGCCCAGAGAGGAGCAGGTGGCTTGTAAATTGTGAGTAAAACTGGTTTAGGCAGTTCTGGGTCTGGCACCTTCCCCTAGTATCGAGAACCCGCTTCCATAGCTCAGGCACCTATGTGTGAAACTTCCAGTGGGTTTGTTCTGCAGTCCTGGTGGTAGCGCTTTATCCCTTCGGGACCAGTGCCGGTTGGGAGCCCTCTTCAGGGAATAAAATAAAGAGTTAGCGGTGGGACGTCAGCTGAGGGCATGCTCTGGTGAAGGAGAGACCTGCAGACCCTGCAGTGAGGGAGCAAAGCGCCTGGGAAGGAGACACAGTGTGGGGGTTTGAGGATTGAGCCCGATTCTTCATTGTCTTTCTCGTTGATGCTGAACTGGTGTTTGCTGTTACACCGTGAGCGCTGTAGCTCTGCCGGCTTAAGCCCTGGTGTAGACGCAGCTAGGGCGACAGAAGAATTCTCCCATCGACCTAGCTCCTGCTGCTCGGAGAGGTGGGTTAACTACGCTGGCGGAAAATCAGGAAGCTACAGCGCCAGAGCTGTGCCAGCATAGTGTAGACATACTGTTAGTGGGGAGACCGGGGGGGATGTGCATGAACGACCCTCCCTGAGCTGTATGGGGCTCTCTAGGGGTGTGTGTGTGTCTGTGTGAGAGAGAGAGAGAGGGCGAGTCCCGACACACAGTGGGGCGTGGGGGCCACGCCCGGCTGCAACAGAATCCTGCGAGCCACAGTCGTACATCTCTGTTTAGTGGCTTTAAATGGAGCTCAGAGCCAGTGGTTAGACCCGTCCTTGTCTGCCTTCATTAAACGCTTTCTGATGTGCCAGCCGCCCTCGAGGAAGTGGGGCTGTAATTTCCCTCCCAAGGATCCAGACCGGTTTTATCTCCTCCCGTGTGGTGGCGTGTGGAGTGCACGGAAGGCTCTGTCTCAGGGACACTTGTACCCCCCTCCCAGTGTCTCGCTGTCCCTGGGGCTAGCAGCCATAATGCTGTAGCAGTCCCAAGCACTGGAGGGTCCCAGAACAGTGAATAGCTGTGAGCCAGTGTCTCAGAAGGGTGCCAGAGGTCCTGACTATCTCAGCCTGGCCCAGTTCCCCTCCTGGCCAATCCCAGTCTCTTGTGAATGGCCCTAGCTGCTGGGTCCCAGCCACCGGGGGTGGGCAGAGCCTGGTTGCTGTTCCGGTGCTGGTTCTGTAGGGTTCGTTCCCTGTCTCTGCACCCTTCCGTGGGACAGGAGACTCTGCTGTCCTGCTGCCCCTGGGACCAGGGCCTCTGATGATCTCCTGAGCCCCCCTAGTCCCAGGGCTTGTGCTTGCCCCTGCCCAGGCTGTGGCCACTCCAGGCTCCTATTTAACCCCTTCAGGGATAGCATGGCAGAAAAGCAAGGAGCACAGAGGCTTTCCCAGCCACTGGAGAGTGACAGCTCATTGCAAAACAACAACATTCCTGAGACATCCCTCCCACCCCCACACACGCACTCTTCTGAGGGGAGTCTTGTCAGCGTGTCAGGCCAGGCAGAGACCCTTCTGCCTCCTCTCTCTCCAGCCTCGACTTGCATGTGGCCGCGGTCTCTGCTGAGGCTGCCCCCCCTCCTGTGGTCTCTGCCCCCTTTTGCCAGGTGCCCAGGGTGAGAAACTCCAGCCCTTTCCCCCAGCCAGGCTTCTGCCTAGAGAGAGTTCATTGTTCCTGGGGTCGGGCCAGCAAATCACAGCTGATGGCCTGAGGTTGCTCTGGGATGGCTTCCCAGTCCTACTCATTCCGCCCTTTCCCAGCCCAGCTCCTGTCGGGAATGCAGCACACAGGCTGCCCTTGGTGAGGGCCAGCAGCTTTCAGCACAGAACCAACTGGGAGACCGGGTACAAACAGAATCTGACACCAGCACGTCCTGCTCTGTCCCACTCACAATTCGGTCATTGCTGACCCACTGCACCTTCCCCAAGCGCTAGGGGCTAAATTCCAACTGAGCAGGTCAGCTCTGCCTACTGTCTCCTGTAGTTTTACTTGGCTGTGGAATTCTTCACTTCCTATCCCGTAGTGTTGCTAGGTGCTGTTAGATGTGTGTTCCACCCCAGAGGTGGCTGCATTTCCGAGGTGCATGAGGCATTTATGTTTGCATAAACGCATAGGCGCTGTCTGAAGTGCTCTGAACCCCTCAGTCTGACAGGCGTGTGTCCAAGTCCAGGTACGTCTCTCCCCATGGCCTTCTCCTTTTTGTCTCGTACCCAGGCCAGCCAGGAGGCCGACAACGTGCTGATCCTCCAGGACAGGAAGCTGGTGACGGGACCAGGGAAGCGGTACCTGCAGGTGTCAAAGAACCGCTTTGATGGGGATGTGGGGGTCTTCCCCCTGGAGTTCAGCAAAGCATCCCTCACCTTCTCCACTCCTGTCAAGGGGAAGGCCCGGCTGAAGAAGGTGAAAGATGACAATGGAGCGCCGCCAAAGCAGGCTCCAGCTGGAGGCAGTGGGGCTTCTAAGAAGCAGTGACCCAGCCCGTGGCATGGGCTGCTCTGGTGCAATCTCTTCCCCGGAGCACTCCTCGGCCAGTGTTTATATCAGCCCTGAGGGGAAGGGGGCTGATGCCAGGTGCTGGGGCAGAGGAGATGGGGACACAGCACTGCCAGTTTCCATCAGAGACTCTCAAAGCCAAGGGGTGTGTCCTATGCTGCTGCCAAGCGGGCCTGGCCAGGCTTGGGTTTTCTGCAGGCTCCTTGCCCCTCGGGGTGGGGGGACCTTGGTCTGGTTGCGTTTAGGGAGGAGGAATCGCACACCTACCTCTGCGTTATAGTCAGACGATAAGCTATAAACGGGCTCTTGTTTTAGAGCCTGCCAGGGGCCTGCGACACCCTGGCTGACGGATACAGGCTGGCGCACGGTGGGGGTCCTGTGGGTTATGCCCCTGTCCGTTCGCTTAGCACAGGTCCCGTCTGTTTGTCCCTGGGGAGCCGTATGTCCAGACGCTGGGGTGCTGAGTCGGTGGAGCCTTCAGGCTGGATGTCCGTTTGCCAGACCCTCTCTTTGCTCTTGTCGCTGGAGTATTTCAGGCAATGGGGGTAAATCCTGACCCCAGACCCTGGAACCGAGCAGGACACGGCGCGGGTCACAAGCCAGTGTGAGTTTGCCAGGAGCTTCTCCACTCAGTCCCTATTACACGTCTGCTCTGTGTCGTAGAACTGCTGCTGAATTAGCTCCGCTTGTCTCAGGAGACCTCCCTCCCTTTGCTCCAGGACTGGGATGGTGTGTTCTGCAGGCCAGTCTGGAAGGGCAGCAGCAGAACTGGGCAAGTCCTGGGGCTGGGAGAGCAGTGGCGGCAGATCAGGAGTGAGGGACACCAGTAGAGCTGTGCAGGGCAGGTCCCAGGGCTGAGATAGCAGGGGGTTGTGGGTCAGGATTGAGGGGCACTGGCAGAGCTCTGCAGGGCTCAGCTAGCAGGGGGCTGCGAGTCGGGATTGAGGGGCATCGGCAGAGCTCTGCAGGGTTGGGGTAGCAGGGGCTGCAGATCAGGATTGAGGGGCATCGGCAGAGCTCTGCAGGGCTGAGCTAGCAGGGGCCATGGATCAGGATTGAGGGGCATCAGAAGAGCTCTGCAGGGCTGGGCTAGCAGGGGGCTGCGGGTAGGGATTGAGGGGCACCGGCAGAGCTCTGCAGGGTTGGGGTAGCAGGGGCTGCAGATCAGGATTGAGGGGCATCGGCAGAGCTCTGCAGGGCTGAGCTAGCAGGGGCCAGGGATCAGGATTGAGGGGCATCAGAAGAGCTCTGCAGGGCTGGAATAGCAGGGGGCTGCGGGTAGGGATTGAGGGGCACCGGCAGAGCTGGGAGGGGCTGTATGTGATGAGTGAGGTGCATAGCCAAAGCTGTGGGTTGAGGGATACACAGCTCCAGCCTGCTCTGTCCCATGAATCCCTCACTTCCACACGCCCTGGGAGAAGGCAAGAGGGGAAGGCGGGTGCAAGGGAGAGGCAGAGTGGCTCATGGCAGAGAAGCAGAAGTGACACAGTTGATGGCACTTGTTCCTGCCTGGGGGGTAATCCCCAGCCTTGCTTTGGTAGCGGGTGAGTGGAGATTGTGAAGTCCCTGCATGGCAGGTCAGGAGCCGGGGCGCCCCACCACCATGACACCAGCGTCATACAGTTGTCACCGCTGGAGCCTGCGGGCTGCACCTGCTTTGCATACACAATTATTTTAAAATAGCAGGAGGCCCAAGCCAGCAATGTGCCAAGAGCCCTTCGTTGCCATTGACGGTCTGAGCTCATGGGGCTGGGACACCTTGTTACAGGATTCTCTCGGCTTTGAATTGCCCCACAGTCTGGGAGAGAACAGGCCTGTGTGAATGCGCCAGCAATAAACTCCCAGCTGTTCAGCTCTGTCCTTGCCCTGCAGCAGGCCACGCTCTGGGGACCTCTGCTCCGCTCAGCTGGGCTCTGTGATTCCAGCCCTCGGTGCCCCAGCAGCGCTGGGTTTCTTTGAAAGTCAAATAATGCTGCTTGTGTCTGAGGTGGGTCCCAGAGTGGGGGGGATTTCTGAGAGGGTTTTATAAACCATGGTCCCAAAAGACTTTTCAGAGGGCAGTCTGGATTTCTTCCTCCTTCCCCAGGATTTGGAACCCTTGTGCTGGTGCGTGGGAACCGGACCCTAATCTCAGCTAACTGAAGCTCAGAAGGCAAAGGGAATCCATCATGCAAATTGGGGTTTTATAAATCCTTCTGGCTAGGCCTGGGCGTGCTGGCTGGTTTCTAATGTGACGGTGATTATGAAATGGTTTGCAGAGTTCTCCCTATATGGCTGTCTGCAATCCCACGTCTGCTTTGGAAGGCAGACTCCGGGGAGAGAGTAGTTTTCAGTGTTGAATGCTGAATACTGTGATTTGGGGTTCCATTGCACTGGGAGGGAAAAACCTCCACAGTGATTGGCTCTCTGCAATAATTTTGTACACATGAGGGTGTGAAAAAGATCATGTTGATCAGATATTTTGTCTACAGCTTGTCATTTGATTAAAAACAAAGGTGGCTTTTCAGTGCTTCTTTGTCCTGGGTTTGTCCACAAGGTGTCAGTCTGCATTAGACTTGAATCTTCTCCTTTTCGAAAGGAAAACTTGATGGAACTTTCTTCAAATTCCCAGGCTCACGGGCAGTTCCTCTGCATAGCACTAAGCGTCTTGATTTTACGCTGAGCTCAGAAATCTCTGTTCCTCAGGCTATGGCTGCTGGCTGAGGCAGCACTTTCAGAGCATGGGTTTGCTTTACCTTTGAATGACCCTTTAAAATTCACGGAGGCCCAGATTGAGAGAGCCCCTTACTCCTGGTGGGTAGTGCATGACTCCACATCCATGGAACAGCGAATACACAGCAAGAGTGAAGGTGCTGGAGAGGGAGAGAAATCCAAACGTATCCCCGGAATACCCCTGCTGGAAGGGTGTCAAGTGATCGACACCTGCTGAGTACAGTGTTAGTCGACTGCTCCTGTCGATGCAGTCTGTGGGCATACGCAATCCAGCCGCCTGCCGTCAGCGAAAGGAACCCTCCTGGATGACAAACACTCCAATCTCCATTACTTAGGAGGGCGAGGGGTGTGCATCGTGTGCTGTAACACCGTCTGCATGGGAACTGGAGAGGTGTACAGCCCGAAATCCCTAGTAGGGCTCCAGAGGGAGGAGGAGAGACCTCTCCCCAGGGCGCCTGGGCTGTCTTGGTGCACGTGCTGGGGTAGATGCTGAACCAGAGAGCTTCGTGCAGACAGGTACAGGGATACGCCCGTGCCCAGGTTGGGTCGGCGCCGATCAGGATCGGTGATGATGCCAGGAGCAGGCCCAGGCAGGAGGAGGCCAGGTACCTGGACAGTTGTGGGACAGGAGGGTTGCCATGGTATTTCCTAAACATTGCCCTGAAGAGCCCATATGGGGATCCCGCCTGGCCTCGGCCTGGCTGCAGGAGCTCCTGGAACGCAGAGGCTCTCAACAGGTTGAGGTGTAAGCGCTGTGGGGCACCTCCAGCCCTAGTCACAGGCCCCATGCGTCCTGCAGCCCCACACAGGCCTTTGCCCTAGCGAGGGGGAAGAGATGGATTCCTCTGTCTGATGGCATGTTCTTCCCTCTAGTTTGAGAGCTCTGCCCCCAAAGGAATGGAGTTATGGGACTCCTCCCACCGGAGGTGGAGTTATGAGCTTCCTCTTCATTTAAAGCAGGGGCGGGCAAACTTTTTGGCCTGAGGGCCATATTGAGTTTCGGAAATTGTATGGAGGACTGGTTAGGGGAGGCTGTGCCTCCCCAAACAACCAGGTGTGGCCCGGCCCCCACCCCTATCTGACCCCGCCTCCCTGCTTCTCCCCTGCTGATGGCCCACCTGGGACCTCTGCCCCATCCACCTTCCTACTCCTTGTCCCCTGACCACCCCTGGGACTCCCACCCTGACTGCCCCCTGCTGTCCCATCCAACCCCTCCTCTCATTCCTCTCATTCCTGACTGCCCCCCTGGTACCCCTGCCCCATCCAACCACCCCTTTTCCCTGTACCCTGACTGCCCTTGGGCCCTCCTTCCCTGACTCCCCCCCGCTGTCCCATCCAACCCCCCCTCCTTCCTGACTGTCCCCCTGGAACCCTTGCCACCATTCAACCCCCCTGTTCCTTGCCCTACGACTGTCTCGACCCCTATCCATGCACCCCCAAAGTCCCTTGCCCTCTATCCAACCCCCCCTCCTGTTCCCTGCCCCCTTACCACACTGCCTGGAGTACCGGGGGCTGGCGGCGCTGTGGCCATGCCACCATGCAGCACAGAGCACCAGGTCAGGCTGAGTTCCCCAGCTGCACTGCCCAAGGAGCTCACAGCGCCGCCACCCAGAGCATTGCGCCTGTGGCAAAGCAAGCTGAGGCTGCGGGGTGGGGGAACGGCAGGGGAGGGGCTGGGGGCAAGCTTCCCAGGCCAGAAGCTGGGGGCTGGGCAGGAGGGTCCCATGGGCCAGATGTGGCCCCCGGGCCGTAGTTTACCCCCCTCTGATCTAAGGTGTACATTCTACATATTACATCCTACACACTGGTTCAGGGGCATCATTTATCTGGGGAGCTTCTTTCTCAAACCAGAGGCCAAGACTATAACAGGGTTCAAAAAAGAACTAGATCAGTTCATGGAGGATAGGTTCATCAATGGCTGTTAGCCAGGGTGGGCAGGGATGATGTCCCTAGCCTCTGTTTGCCAGACGCTGGGAGTGGGCGACAGGGGATGGCTCACTTGAGGATTCCCTGTTCTGTTCATTCCCTCTAGGCACCTGGCACTGGCCACTGTTGGAGGATGGGATACTGGGCTAGATGGACCTTTTGTCTGACTCAGTCTGGCCGTTCTTATGTTCTTAACCAAAGGGTGCATTAACTAGTGGTGTGAGGTTGGTGGGGGTTTTATTTCTGTACTGAAGCAGATTTTCTCAGGTTATTTGAGTCATTCATTCCATGATAAGATCTACTTTTCCGGTAGAGTCTCTTTGTTTGATGAAGGCAGTTTTAAATGTGTTATAGTGTGTATCCTCAACCTTCTCCTCAGAGCATTTTCTGTTGTGTCTGAGCACCTGGCCGTAGATACCGATTTCTTGGTGTGTTTGGGGTGGTAACTGGATCGGTGAAGGTAGAGGTGGGAATCTGTGGGATTCTTGTATGTAGTTGACTGTAGAGTTCCACTGTTAAGAACAAAAGAACAGTCATACTGGTATCATCTGCAAATTTTGCCACCTCGCTGTTTACCCCTTTTTCCAGATCATTTATGAATATGTTGAATAGGGCTGGTCCCAGAACAGACCCCTGGAGGACACCACTATTGACCTCTCTCCATTCTGAAAACTGACCATTTATTCCTACCCTTTGTTTCCTATCTTTTAACCAGTTACTGATCCATGAGAGAACCTTCCCTCTGATCCCATGACAGCTTGAAGCAGATTGTGGTGTCCAGGAAATTGGTGCTGGTGTGGGAGTGTTTCAGACAGAGTTTAATGAATGGGTGATGGTGGTTGAAGTTGTGGTGGAAATCTGTCATGGAGTTTAGGTCGTCTGTCCAGAGGATGAAAATATCATTGATGTTTCTCAGATGTATCATTGGTTTCGTGGTGCAGAAATTCTGACTCAAGGTGGCCCATGAAGAGGTTGGCATACTGGGGAGCTGTCCGAGTAACCCCGGCCGTTCCCATGGATGACGATGAAATGGATGAGTTTGGGGTGGAGATCTGAGGGTTGTCCGGTGTCTTGTAAATATTAGAGGCAGGCAGCGATGCTGTCATGGTGAGGGATGTTGGTGTATAGAGAGGTGACACCCATGGTGGCAAGGATGGGTTCCTGAAGGTGGTTGTTAATGGTGCAGAGTTTCTGATGAAAGTCAGCTGGCCCTTTATGCGGTGAGTGGTTTGAGGCTGGTTTCTGTGAGTCCCAATACCCCTTCATGTCAGAGTGCTGTGGCCAGATACGATGGGCCTGCTGGTTCCCTGGTTTGTGTGCTTGGAGAGCACATAGAAGGTCCCTGGGGTGGGTTCGAGGAGGGGATGAGATTGCAGAGTGTCTCTTGAAGTTGCTGGGGAAGGGTTTGACGATGTCCTTGAATTCCGGGGTGACCTGTGGTGCAGGGTCATCTTTGCGCTCTGTACAGTAGCTGGTGTCAGAGAGTGCTCGGTTGGTTCATTAGCGTAGTCGTCAGGGTTGAGGACTATGTTGCATTCCCCTGCCTTGGTCTGCTGGCGTGGTCACTATTGACTGGCTGGATTTCAGAGACTGTCTAGCTGTCCTCTCGGCAGTGGAGAGATTGTGGTGGATGTGATGCTAAGGATTTCATGGGAGAGGTGGGCAGCTATCCCAGAATGCCCTGCTAAAGGCCAGCTGTGTGTTGGTGCACCTAGAGGGGCAAGATAACTCAGGGCTCTTCTGATGTCCCTGCAGCACTGGCTCCACCCAGCACAAATGCACCAACCGCTTCCCACCCGCCACACTTGAGTGGCCTTGGCGAAGGTTGTGCTTGTGCTCAAGCCAGGCTATCTGCCTGGCAACATCTTGTCTGGGGAAGAGGTTTGGAGCCCAGACGGCCCTAGGTCCTTGTGACGGGTTGGGTCACAGAAACCCCCTTGGGAACTGCCACGTGATATGCTGGGACTACCCCTGAGCCCGTTTGCCCTAGTGGCTTGGGACTTCAGTACCCTGCCTGGTTGTGCCAGACATGCCAGCCTGCTACAAACAGATCCAGAACTGAACCACGTCCCCCAAAAACTGCAGGCTTACCTGAAAACAGCATAAGAAGTGCCTCCAGCACTCAGATACCCAACTTCTCATGGGATCCAAACCCCAAATAAATGTGTGTTACTCTGTACAAAGCTTACACCGGGTAAACTCATAAATTGTTTGCCTTCTATAACAGTGATAGAGAGAGACACACAACTGTTTGCTCCCTCAGCTATTAATACTTACACTGGGTTAATTAATAAGTAAAAAGTGATTTTATTAAATATAAAAAGTAGGTTTTAAATGGTTCCAAGTAACGACAGACGGAACAAAGTGAATTACCAAGCAAAATAAAATAAAACACGCAAGTCTAAGCCGAGTACTGTAAGAAACTAAATGCAGGTAAATCTCCCCCTCAGAGATGTTTTAACGAGTTTCTTTTACAGACTAGACTCCTCCCTAGTCTGGGTCCAGCAATCACTCACCCCCCTGTAGTTACTGTCCTTTCTTCCAGTTTCTTTCAGGGATCTCTTTGAGGTGGAGAGGCTATATTCTGAGCCAGCTGAAGACAAAAAGGAGGGGGTTCCCAGGGCCTTATGGTCTCTCTGGTGGGTGGAAACCCCTTGTGTTTTCCTATGCAGAGTCACAGCTACAAGATGAAGTTTTGGAGTCACATGGGCAAGTCACATGTCCATGTATGACTCAGTTCTTTACAGGCCGATGCTTGAACGTTCCCACGGAAGCTCAGATGTAGGTTGGTATCTCTCAAAGTCCATTGTCAGTTGAAGTGTTTCTTGACTGGGCACTTACTGAGAATAGTCTTTTCTCAAGAAGCTGGCCAAATATTCCACTGAGGCTACTTAAAATCAAACAAGGACATAGCCAATATTCAGAACTTTGAATACAAAAATGATACAGGCATACAAATAAGATGAATAGATTCAGTAGATCATAACCTTTGCAGAGAGATGTTACGTGGCATATGTAGCATAAAACATATTCCAGTTATGTCATATTTACACTCATAAGCATATTTCTATAAAGCATTATGGGGTGCCATGTCACAGTCCTAATGCCAGCTGTGCCACTCATGCAGCATCTCATGCCTCAAGTGAGTCCAGCAGGGGACTTGGTAAGAGCTGGCATCCTCCTGTGGCTGAGCTGAAGGCAGATCTTTGCTGGGGTGTATAGTCAAGTGACTGGGAGGAGAAGTGATGTGTGTCCTGCACCTTTCAATGCGCTGCCTGTTCTGCTCCAGTTCAGAGGCTGACTGCTAGAGTGCGCCGCTGGGTGCTCTCTCACCGAGGGAGACTTTACGTTGGTTCTTTCTTGGCCGGATTTTCCTTAATCTGAAATAAATCGCCTGGAAATTCCTGCCTGGCTTGACCAGTCTGTGTTTGGCCCCAGGCGGCTGGAGAGGAGCACAGCAAGTTGTATTTAAACGTAGCCTTCACTCTGCTTGGTGCCCTGCCACCAGCCCAGTGAGCAGGACACCAGCTCTCTGCTCGGCCTGGCCTGACTGATGGTGAGTTTGATTCCCCCGGGGTGCTGGTTTGGGTGAGGTTTCCACCACCCACTTTGCCCTGGGACTGTGGGTTTGCACGAGGGTTGCGGTGCCCTTGAGGTGCCAGTCTGCATGGGGTTCGTGCCCTCTAAGTTTCCCATAGGAAAGAGCCCACAAACCCAAACCTAAAGGCAGCCGGAGCCACCAGGTCGCAGCTGCTTTCCTTTTGAAGCTATAATTCAGCCTGTGCTAACCCCAGAGCTCGCAGCCCCTGTGCCCAGCGGGCCCCCTCAGAAAGCTAGGCCCCGTGTAAAGCTCTGGCTTCTCCTAACACACTGGGCCTTCTGGCGAACATAGCCCCCAGGCTTCCTCCTTCCACGGTGCCCACCTCCTGCCAGGCCCTGTGCCAACAGCAATCAGCTAGGTGCCCCCTTGCCTGCCCCACGCTGCCTATTCCAAATGTGGGGCCTGGCTCCCGGCGACCCCTGCTGTCCCCTGGCCCTGAGGAGGTGGACAAACAGCAGGTGAGAAGATCCAGCAGGGGGTGCCACTTCAGAACCCCGTGGGAATCATGGCTGGCATCATCGATGGTCTCCCTCTGCCTCGGGACCGAGGAATGAACCCCAGTGCCAAACCGCCCACGCTCAGGTGGGGACAATCTGACGGGCCCAGGACAGGCCCATCTAGGTAAGGATCTGGCTGGCAGACGGGGGGCGTTGCTGGCTGAAGGGTGAGAGGGACAGGGATAAGGCTGGGAGGTGTCTCTCTGAGCACCCTCCTAGCTCCCCATCACTGCTCCAAACAGTGGGCTGCTTGCCCGGACCTCTGGGCGGGAATAAGTGTGTCATTGCTGCCTGGGCTCGCTCTGTATCCTAGCAGCACCGCTGGGAGCTGAGCTTGGCTGTTCCGGGCCCCACGGTACTGTGCTCAGTGGGAGAGACAGAGATCCCATCTCCATGGCAGTGTTGGCTCCGAGCATGTGAGCCCTGTTCTGCACATGGGCACGGCACAGTGACAAGGCTTGACCAGACAAAGAACCCAGCTGTCCTGCCATGTGAGCCCCAGCATCTCTCTTGAAATCCCTCGCTCAGTTCCCAGGCAGCTGGAGAATGAGGAATTGGAGCAAAAGGGGGGTGGGGTGGGGTGGGGGGCTGGCTGGTGTCTTGGTGCTGCAGACTGCCTGCATGGGGATGGACTTCTCCCTGTGCCCAGCCTGCTCCTGCTTGACTTTCCTGGCTAGGGCCTGGCACTGCACATGCCCCACTGCAGGCTGCCGCTGAATCGCTGCAGAGGTCACTGCTTCTCCCCCTCCCCGCAGCTGTGTCTGTCTGTCTCTCTCCTCACTTGGGAGGGGGACCCTGGTTCTTAGCTTGATGAGCTCCCCGAAAGTCAGAGGATGAGGCAAGGGGCTGCCAGGGAGGTGGCACTTTCTCACAGAAAGCTGGCAGCACCCCCATGGGCACCTCATCATGGGTCGTCCCCTACAGAAATCACCCACTACAGGACAGGCCCACAAAGAAAGTAACAGAACGCCACTAGCCGTCACCTTCAGCCCCCAACTAAAACCTCTCCAGCGCATCATCAAGGAGCTACAACCTATCCTGAAGGATTATCCTTCACTCTCACAGATCTTGGGAGACAGGCCGGTCCTTGCTTACAGACAGCCCCCCAACCTGAAACAAATACTCACCAGAACCACACACCACAGAACAAAAACACTACCCCAGGAACCTATCCTTGCAACAAAGCCCATTGCCAACTCTGTCCACATATCTATTCAGGGGACACCATCATAGGACCTAACCACATCAGCCACACCATCAGGTGCTCATTCACCTGCACATCTACCCATGTGATATATGCCATCATGTACCAGCAATGCCCCTCTGCCATGTACATTGGCCAAACCAGACAGTTTCTGCGCAAAAGAATAAATGGACACAAATCTGACATCAGGAATCATAACACTCAAAAACCAGTGGGAGAACATTTCAACCTCTCTGGTCACTCAGTAACAGACCTAAAAGTGGTAATTCTTCAACAAAAGAACTTCAGAAAAAGACTCCAACGAGAAACTGCAGAACTGGAATTAATTTGCAAACTTGACACCATCAAATTAGGCCGGAATAAAGACTGGGAGTGGCTGGGTCACTACAAAAGGTAACTTTTCCTCTGCTGATACTCGCACCTTCTTGTCAACTGTTGGAAATGGGCAACGTCCACCTCACCTTGATTGCGTTGGCCTCATCAGCACTACAAAAGTTATTTCCCCTCTCTTGATATTCACCGTTGAGAATAAGCCACTTCCACCTTAATCGAATTGGCCTCATTAGCACTGACCCCCCACTCAGTAAGGCGACTCCCATCTTCTCACGTTCAGTGTGTATATGTATATACACTGATCACTGTATTTTCCACTCCAGGCATCCGATGAAGTGGGCTTTAGCCCATGGAAACTTGTGCCCAAATAAATGTGTTGGGCTCTAAGGACTCCTCATTGTTTTTGTCCGCGCAGCTGGCTCTTTGATGGGTGTGAGCGCTGCACTGGAGCAGACTGGAGCAAAGGCCCCTTTCTCGCTGCCCTTTTTGGCTCCTGGGGCCTGAATTTCCATGGGATAAAGGGGCCCAATGAGTCAAAGGGGTAACATAACCCAGGCACTGTCCAGCATAAAACAGCATTAACCAAGGGTCAGAAGTGGGCAGCGAAAGACCTGCTTAGTGTCCCTGCAGACACTCCCTTGAAAATCCTTCCAGCCGTAGCCCGCTCTATGAATCGGATATTAAGAATGCCCAGCTCTCTCTCTGAGCATTGCCGGGTGCTTGTCCCCAGATCAGGCCCAGTATTAGTAAAACTGCTGTTCAGTTGCGACCCCCATGTGCACCAGGGAAGCGCCCCCTCCACCCCACCTGGGACCCTTCTGTATTTGCAACAGTTGGTGTGTGACTTTGCCCAAGGTGTGAATCCTCTCGCCCAGCCCGGGAGAGATGTGAAGAGCTCAATAAGAGTTCACGGGAACAGCCTCCAGCGGCTCCTTTCCCTTAAGCTGGGGAGAGTTTTAAGAAGGAGCCCGACAGCCCAACGATGGTAATCCCTGTCCGGTGGTGGGGAGATGGGAGCTGAGCTGGGGGGAGCTGTCATCTGTTCCAGCCCGTTTCCTAAAAGACAGATGAGCCAAGGCAGAAAATGCAGCTTCTTTTTCCGGTTGACTCACTTCCAACCTCCCTGCTGGAAAAACACGGCCCCGGCCCCCCCAGTCTGATCAGCCACCCTGTGACCGGGCAAACTTGCACCGGCGTCGGGCCCTGGAGGACGTAGCTTCTAGCTGCCTTCCTCTAGTCTCAGGGTCGCAGTGGGAGAGAGAGAGCAAAGGGGAGAAGGAAAAGGAGCCAGTGGGGTGACAAGTCTCCCGTTCCAGGTGCTGTTCTGGATGGAGCTGGAGCTGGATCCTCCTCTTGTCTTCCAGCCAGCCAGCGTCACTCCTTTCCCCACCAAAGTCTCCCCTCCTAAAGCCCACGCAAGGGAGTGGGGGGGGACGGGAGACTAGCCCCTCCCTTCCTTATTTTGTCCACAGGCCTAATTTCCGACGCACTAACCTCCCCTCTCCTAGAAGCTGCGTGAATGTGCTGGGCTCGGCGCCAGCTCCGGGAGGAAAAGGCTGGTGTTCTGGGGAGGAACCGCACCAACACAGTCAAACTGCCACTGGGGGAAAGGCCAGAGCAGCTGGAGAGTGAGACGGACACGCTGGAGGGCTCATGTGCCTGTGTCGTGCCTCAGTTTCCCCATCGGTATAATGAGGAGCCTGAACTGCCTTATGAGAGGGAGGAGTTTGTGTGAGATCCTCCAGCCCATCTCCCTGCTGTCAGTCCCTGTGCGGACGGATGGGCTGCAGGGCAGGCACCCAGTTGGGATATAAAAATATTGGCATTTTTTGACATTTTTTTCTTCAAGTAAATGCTTTGATTTCCCCACAAACTTTCCAGACTCTTTTTTTAACATCCCCATTGGTCAGTCATCAGTTTTAGGGTTCATCATCCCCCACACACCTCCAATCACCAGTTTGGTCAGCTGTGTCACATGGTGGGATCTTCCAAAACCAAAAAGGAAATGAGAATTTTCAGGGCTGCAAAGCTCCAGAGCTGTTTGTCAGAGTCCAGGAGCCTTCATCAGCAGAGCTCCCCTAGCTCAGGCACTGCCAGTGCAGATGGTCCTGAGTTCTAATCCTGTCTACGTGGGAAAGTCTGTCTAGCTGCAAACTCCAGAGGAATTTCCTTGCCTAGGACATTTTTATTTATTTTCCAGCCATCTCTATCTTAGGAGATGGCAAAATATTTACCAGCCCCCACAGTCTCAGTTGCTTTGCAGCACCAGGGGCAACTGAAATGCAACCTTGTTAGCCAAGGGAGAGTTAAATCCTATAGACTACAGATCCCAGCATGCAATGTGCTCTGCTAATCAGACCAGTGCATCCTGGGCCCTGTAGTCTCTGAGTGCTGGCTAGGCGCTGCCCTGGGTTTCATGCTGAGAAGATGCTGTGGGTGAACGTCCGGGGTCCGATGGTGCTTGTCGATGTCTCCCCTAGCTAGGTACACGCATGCACCAGGCGCTGTGTAAAGCTCTGCCATGTGAGGCTGTGGGTAACGAGGGGCGAATGGTGACTGTTGTCCCGCCCCAGTTCCCGCGGGGCACCGCAGTCCCTGCCCTGAAGAGAGTGCAGGGCAAGAGGGCTAGAAACTCATGTTGTTTTCAATGAGAGCTGAGCGTCTCCCGGGCTCCCCTGACTCCAGGAGCTGGGGCTTAGCGAGAAGAGGGAACGTCCCGAGACCTGCAAGAGCCAGGCACCGGCCGAGAGTGCGGGAAGGCAGCCGGGGGCAGATGGAGTGGGGAGCAGGAAGGGGAGTGTTGCAGGGTGGGCAGGGGGAGCTTGCCCTTGTTCTCTCCCAACTGCAGCGTGGCCCCATGGTGCTTCCCCCACATCTCTTCCTGCTCTTGGTGAGTAACAGCCCCCTGCCCTCCCGCAGCCCCAAGCCCAGCGCGCATAGCACTGGGCAAATGAGAGCAGCGCGGCCCTGCAACACCTCCCCCAGCTGTGGCATCGCGGGCAACAGAGTGATGGGCACCGTGCCTCCATCCCTGAGACCAGTGTCTCCCAGAGAGCGCCAGGCAGATCTCGCACACGTGCACGTGTGTGTATTTGTGTGTGTGTGTGTGTGTGTGTGGCAGAGGCTGGCACAGAGATGCACCCAACACCACACAGACTCTCTCCCCCTGTAACGCTACCTGGGGCCGTGCAGAGAGGTTCTCTGGCTCGTGCTCTGCCCTGGCGCTCTCTCCCCTCAGCTGGGTGTTAGGCCTATCAGACAGGCTGGAGCCGGCCGGCGCTCTAATCCAGCTTTAATCATTTCCAGCAGGAGATTGCACTGAACCTGGCTCGGCCCTCCGAAGCGAGCCCCTGCCTCCACCCCAGCCAGCAGGACAGAGCAGCGCGGGTCAGAGGACCGCCTGGCGCTGGGGGACCACGGATGCTGCTTGGATTCAGGAGCCGCAGGCCCCTGAACCTGCCCCTTCCCCAGCTCCCACCGCCCGTCCCGCCCGTCTGGGCCCTTCTCAAGCAGGTCAGTTACTTCGGGTGCCTCCTTTATTCCACTTGGCCCTGCCCCTAAATCCAGCCGCACCCACTCCGAGGACCCTCTGGGCAGTTTGGGGTCCAGCTCCTGTCACCTCCCACCGAAGTTTAGTGACCCCCAGGGCCTGTCCCACCTCACTCTACTGCCATAGACTCAGGGGTGGCGGGCAAGGGGTCCCCCTTGCTGGAGCCAGTGATTTCAGATCGTGCATCCCTGTCTCCCTCTGGCCACCCCCACTCAGGCTGGCACGAGCCCTGCGTGAGCTGCCAGGGCAGGGTTTCTTCCCTGCTGCTGGAGATGGTGGCCAGGTGCCACGGTGATGGGCAGCTGCATAAAACCCTAAGCCAGACAGGCCCGGCTGTGGTCTGATCCAGCAGCCTAGAATTCCCTATAGTGGATGTGACAGTCCATTCAGCTGCATCCTGAACTCCCCGCCTAAGAACTCCCCCACACATCCCCCCCCCAATTCTCTCTTGCAAGATGCTTCTGACAGGAAGTCCTGGTGTAGCCATTCCTCCCCCGGCTCCGTGTTCCTGTCCTCGGACCCTGGCCGGAGCAGTGAGTGCACCCCAAGTTTCATAGGGGCACAGACCAAGATGCTGCTCTCTGGGGATTTCATTTCTCTCGCCGAGGGGCAGACGAGTGCCGTCACGCGCGTGCTGACCCGAGCAGTTCCCCAGCCCCCTGGCCTGGTCTCCGTGGAGGGCTGGAAATGGCGGGGGAGCCTGTTTTTATTAAGGGCTCGTTTCAGGGCTGAGCAGCCCAAGGCACCCGGTCTGTAGCAGTAGTCGGGCACCACAGCGCTCAGGGATGGTCAGGGCCTGGTGCCCACTCACTGCTGGTTTGGTGCATGGTGCCCTGGCATTCTGGGCCCGTTGCCTGTGGCGTCAGGGCTCCGATCTCGCAAGGCAGCAGGCTGAGGGCTTGGCGAAAGGTTGGATGGGGGGCCAGACTACTGGGTGTCTGTCTCCCCCGGCCCCACCTTCGAGGCTGGCTGTTGCTACCTGCGATGACCGCGGTGTCACAATTCGGGGTACGACGCCGTCACCCCCAGGGCAGGCTCTGAAGTGAGGCTCATGGACGTGTGACATGCTGGATTTGAACTGCAGTTCCTGGGGCCTTTGCTAGGGGGCTCCCACCTCTGCGTGTGCCCCCAAAACAGCAGCCAGGCAGAAGAGACAGCGGTGGATGGGGGTGAGGAAAAACCTGCCCCAGTCCATGCCCCTCCCTTTAGTGAAGTGGGGTCTGTGTCCATTCCAATTCCTGCGGCCAGGCCCCTTGGCTGCAGGGGGTTACAGCTGTCCCGGGGATCAGACTCCAGTCCTTTGGGGATTGGAGGGGTTGAAGAGAACCCAGGCATCCTGGCTTGCTGTCCCGTGCTTCCACCCATTAGGTCGCACTCCCTCCTCCAGCTGAGCAACTTCCTTCTCCAGGTGTGTCATAAACAGATAGCTAAGGGTTAACAAAGGGAACCAAACACCTGACAAGAGGACCAATCAGGAAACCGGATTTTTCAAAGCTTAAGGGAGGGAATTTGTGGGGGTTTCTTGGTCTTGGGTCTTTGTCTGTTCTGTGCTCTCTCAGCTATGAGAGGATCTATTTCCAGTCCTTCTAATCTTCTGTTTCCCAGTTGTAAGTACAAAGTTAGCAAAAGTATAGTCTTTTAAATTGTTTTGCTGTATTTGCATCTGTGTATCTGGCTGGTGGAGTCTTTATGTGTATTTGGCTATAAGTACTTTAAATTGTATTATGTTTTGGTAAGGCTGGTTTATCCTTTTCTATTGTTTATTCATTTTCATAAGGAAGCCCTTATCTTAACATCTAGCATTACAGAGAAAGCTGGTTATTCTATTTCTTTCTTTCTTTTGTATTAAAAGTTTTGCCTTTTTAGACCTTGTTGATTTCCTTTCCTAGTTGACCCCACCAAGGAAATTGGTGGAGAAAGGAAAAACACAGGGGAAGGGGAAAGACTGCTTCTGTGTTTAACTCTCCTAGTGTCCCAGGCTGCGGAAGAAGCTAAGGGGGAAGAGAGAGAGAATCTTTTCTGTTCCTTGTCTTTGGGTTTGTCTTATTGTGAAGAGAGGAGACATGCTTTTGGTATTGTGATGTAAGGGTCACTCAAAGCATCTGAGTCTTGGGGGTTCCCCAGGGAAGGTTTTGGGGGGCTCAAGTGTACCAGGCACTGATTCCTGGTTGGTGGCAGCGAGATCAGATCTAAGCTGGTAATTAAGCTTAGAGGGGTTCATGCAGGCACCCAGATTTCTGGACGCTAAGTTCCAGATTTGGGAAAGCTTATGATAAGGTGTCCTGCTGTCAGGCTCCGGCTTCCACCACAGGATCCCTGGTGAGCAGCGTGGTGTGTCTGCCTGGTGTGTCTCGGTGCCAGCTGGAGCCCCCCCAAAGTGCACAGCACCGGAACACCTGAGCCATATGGCCCTCAGCCCCGCCCTGCTCCCACAGCTTGGCCCCCCTCATCTGACCGCCTGGTGTGTCCGACTGGGCCTCTGCTGCGTGAGCCCTGCTGCCTTGCTTGGTTAGCGGGTCAGCACCCTCTCCTGCCAGCCTGCAACTGCCCTAACGAGGGCTCGGCAGCAAAGGCCCGTGAGCCTAGGGGCTGGGGTGATGGGCACAGAGCAGGAGCCTGGTCTGAGCGTCAGGCTTCCGGGCTGGATCCCACCCTCTCTGGGGTGCTAGGGGTTACTTCCCCTGTTGCACAGGCATGGAGCAAGCTGCGGGGCTTTGTCTGCAACTCCCCAACAGAGGGGCTGTTTGGCCCTGGGGGCGATTCTAGCTCTTCTCACCTGTAGTGCTCCACATGCTGTATGAAGGAGGTCAGGCTCATTAGCCCACATACTGATGGGGAAACCGTGGCACAAAGACTTGCCCGGGTTACCCTGCCGCAGAGCAGGGCATGCCTCAGCCAGTGAGGCACAGGATGGCCTCCTGGCCCTTGGAGGCTGTGACCTGGGGAGCCCTTTATCTCCAGGCATGGGGCAATGGGGAGATTTGGCCTTGGGGCCTGTGACACCAAAGAGACCTGTTAGATTCAGCGAAACCCTCAGACACATTCGCTTCTGTCACTGGCGGTCTGTGGCATCATCTTCCAGTGTCGGGCGCCCCATTACATGGGACACTGAAAACTGGCCTGGCGCCCGGGGCTGGCCATGGCTGTGTGGGAGAGTCCTGCTCAGGCCCCTGCGGACGGGCTGGCTGGTCTAACAGGCCGGGGCCAGCCCCACTGGGCTGAGTCACTCAGGATCGCGTGATCAAATGTGAACCCCAGTGGCCTGGTCACATTCCAAGTGGCTACAACCTGAATAGGCCTCCTGACTCAACAGGATGCATTACTCATCTCAGCCGTGGGATAAGCTCTTAGGGGGTGTTGCCAGGCAGCTGATGTGTCACACCCCAGAGGAAGTTGCATTTCACTGATGGATCAAGAGATTCCTTTGTATAGGAAGTTCATAAAGACACTTGGATTCTTTCAGAATGAAAGTAGCTATGTATCCATCCCCACCCACCCAGCATCTATCTATCCATCCCCATCCACCCACACACCAATCATCTGTCTGTCCGTCCCCATCCCCACCCAGCATCTATCTGTCCATCCACCCACCATCGTCTATCCATCCCTATACCCCCTTCCTCATCCCCAACCACCCATTATCTATCCATCCCGATCTACCCACCCTCTATCTTTCCATCCCCAGGTCCATCCAACCATCATCTATCTATCCCCATCCCCACCCCTCCCTATCTAGCTATCTACCCACCCCACTCTCTCAGGTTTCCCTGAGGTGCCTGTCACTGCTATGCCACAAATGAGCGTTGTTCAGATTCTCGGCTATGCCCTTCGCCAGGTGCGTGGTACATTGATGCCACATCACCTAAGCCCTGGCTTTTCCCGGAGATGTCCGGGCAGTGGACCGGGCTGTGTGTAGGGTTGCCAACTTTCAACTTCCACAAAACCCAACACCCTTGCCCTGCCCCTGGTCCCCCTCCTCTGAGGCCCCATCCCTGGCTCACTCCAGCCCTGCCCCCCTATCACTCGCTCTCCCCACCCTCATTTACTTGTTAGTTTTCACCAGGCTGGCTCAGGGAGTTGTGGTGCAGGAGGAGGTGAGGGGCTCCAGCTGGGGGAGTGGGCTGTGAGGTGGGGCCAGGGATGAGGGGTTTAGGGTTCGGGGGGGGGCTCCAGGCTGGGGGGGGTGGAGCTGAGGGGTTTGGAGTATGGGAGGGTGTCATAAACAGATAGTTAAGAGTTAATGTCTCTTTTACCTGTAAAGGGTTAACAAACAGGGAACCAAAAACACCTGACCAGAGGACCAATCAGGAA
>NC_133784.1:4270067-4322417 GCF_003597395.2 Chelonoidis abingdonii
CCAGAGTTTATCAGGCACTCAAAGTCCTGATTGGTGGCAGCATATCAGATCTAAGCTGGTAATTAAGCTTAGAGGAATTCATGCTAGTACGCCATCTTTGGACCCTAAAGTTCAGATTGGGGAAGAATACTATGACAGAGGGGCCTCCAGGCTGAGGCAGGGGGTTGGTGTGTGGGAGGGGGTATGGGCTTTGGGAATGGATGTGGGTTCTGGGGGTGGCAGAAATAAGGGGTTCAGGGTATGGGAGGAAGCTCTGGGCCGGGGCAGGGGGTTGAGGTGGAGGGGGTGAGGGTTTTGGCTGGGGGTGTGGGCTCTGGTGTGGGGCTGGGGATGAGGGATTTTGGGTGCAGGAGGGGGATCAGGGCTGGGGCAGGGGGTTGGAGCATGGGAGGGGTTGAGGGCTGCAGAATCCGGGCAGCACTTACCTCAAGCAGCTCCAGGAAACTGCATATGTCCTTTCTCCGCCTCCTATGCAGAGGCATGGCCAGGCGGGTCCCCGTGCTGCCCTGTCCGCAGGCACCACCCCCACGATTCCCAGCCAATGGGAGTGGCAGAGCCGGCGCTTGGGGCGGGAGCAGTGTGGGGAGCCACCTGGCTGCCCCTACACATAGGAGCTGGAGAGGGGACATGCTGGTGCTTCCAGGAGCCGCAGGGAGCCTGCCTTAGCCACGCTGCTTTAACAGCCCAGTCAGCGGTGCTCACCGGCACTGCCAGGGTCCCTTTTCGACCGGATGTTCCAGTGGAAAACTGGATACCTGGCAACCCTAGGCACACAGCCTATGTGGTCAGGCCTGGAGGTGTCAGATGAGTGTGTTGCTCTGTCCATACGAGGGCTCTCAGCTCAGGTGATGTGTGTGTGTGTGGGGGGTGCTTAGACTATGCTGGGCACACAGGATTGGGTGGGGGAGCAGCTGCCTCCCCGTGAGATCTTCTCTCCTGTGCCCCATGCCCAGGGTGGGAGCTGTGCTGAGCGGGCCCCTGGGGGAGCAGGCCAGGCTGAGCCTGGAGCTGGGTGCCAGGCCGAGCAGACCCCACTGGGTTCCTTGTGTCTCTCCCCTGGGCTGGCTGGAGCCCTGAGGCCTCAGTGAGGGACGAGCAGCCCCAGCAGAGCAGTGGGCCCTGGTTCCCTATGCGGGCATTGCCCCAGGCACCCTGCGATGCCCTGCAGTGGTGTGTCGGGTGGGTCGTCCTCAAGCCCTTGTGTGTGATGCCAGCCAAGATCTCGTCCCTCGAGGAGCCCTCAGGCACTGCCCCCAGGAAGCGCCCCCCTGTGCCCAGCATGGACACCCGCGTCTTCTCACCACCCAGCGGGTCAGCAGCCCGCCCGACACCCCTCACTGAGCCTGCTTCCCAAAACAGTTGTTTTGTTGCAGTATCACCAGCTGGACTTCCTCTGGCTGGGGCCCGGCTGTCTGAGCTCTGCCTCCCTGTGACCCTGCTGCCCAAAGTCCAGGCCCAGCCCAGGATCACCCACGTCGGTGGCGTCTCCTGCCCAGAGCAGCTGGGCGCCGGCGCGGTGCCAGGGCCCACAGAGCGAGGAGGAGTGGAGCACTCTGTTCCCCCACCCCCGCCTGGCAGGGAAAAGTTGGCACTGTCTGGGGAAAGAGACACAGACCCGGACTGAGACAGCCCAGGCGTGGCCTTGGGGGATTGCACCCCACTCCCAGGGCTGGCATGAGGCCGAGGCACCAGCTGCAAAAAGGAGCAGCTCTAATTTACACCAGTGGCAGATAGGGTATAGCGGAGCTCTGCCCCTCTCCTGCCCTGCCCTCTCCCTCTCTGGATGCAAAGGGTAGATGGCAGGTGCAGGAGGTGCCAGCTTCCCAGTGGTGGGGAGTTCCCCTGTCCCCCAAGAGGGAGTTTTCCACTGGCCATCTCCAGCTGCTTTAATGCCACTCTGTGCTGCAGGACATGACTGCCTGGATAAATGGGTTTGTTATTTTTGCTGAGCTCTGATGAGCCCCATGGCTGGCGTGGTGGGCAAGGCTAATTTATGAGCAGACTGAAGGTGGAGCGAGGAAGGCTGGCCTTGGGGACAAGGCACTGAGCTGGGACCCGGGAGATCTGGCTCCAGTTCCTGCCTCTGACACAGATACCATTCGTGATCTTGGGCAAGTCATTTACGCTCAGTGCCTCGGTTTCCCCATCTGTAATTTGGGGATAACAAGCTGAACTGTCTGCTTAAACTACCAGCCCAGCAGGGACTGTACCTTGCTCTGCCTGTCCAGCCCCTAGCACGATGGAGCCCGGCTGTAATGCAAATGTTAAATAACACTCCAAGGGTGCGGTAGAAGCAGGAAACTGTAGTTTCTCCCAAAGAAGATTTAAAGCTACACAAACCTGTTGCTGCCCCGGGTCTGCAACCAAGAGTGCGATGGAGACCTTGGTGTCTTTCTAACCGTCCTGGAGGGCTGGGCATCTCCTTAATAACAGCCCTGTGCTGGGAGCGGCTGTGGCTTCACCTCGGCTCGTGGGGATCTTATTAACCTCTGGCAGCTTCATAGTTTGAGGGTGAGCCCTAATTAGGGAGACGGGCCAATAACAGGGTGAACAGAGCTAATTGCTGCTTCCCGGGTGCATTCGGTGTTGGCGCCGCATAGCCGAGGGGAGCAGAGCGTAGCGCCGGCCTGGCCTTTCCCTGAGAAGTCCTCAGATAAGGCAGAGGAGGACGACAGACTGTGGCTCAGGCGCTCTAGGGAGGGAGAGGAAGAGGAAGGGGCCCTGCCGGATCAGCAGTGGAGCCTGGGGAAAAAAAGGTATTTCATGGCCCCGCTCATTTTGCCATCAGCTGATGGATGGGGGGCGGGGGGGAGGGGATGCTCCCAGCCTGCAGGCAGCCGGGTTGGGGCCTGAGCCCTGCTTTCTGGGTTACTTGGCTGCCTCCTGGGCTGGGAGCACTGGGGTGAATCCGTGGGTCTGGGGATCACGGGCCCCCCCCACAGCTTGTCACGGCTGGACGTTTCCACTGTCATTCTCCTACCTCAAGCCACTTGCAGGACCACAGGTACCTTCATGGGCAGGAGGCAGGGCTTAATTTGTGCCAGGTCAGAGCCCTGGCACCTCCGGGCCTGATGGTCCGTGGCCCTGGCACCTCCAGGCCTGGCGGTTCAGAGTCCCAGCACCTCCGGGCCTGGCAGTTCATGGCCCCGACGCCTCCAGGCCTGGCGGTTCAGGGCCCCGGCGCCTCCGGGCCTGGCGGTTCAGCGCCTCTGGGCTTCCTGCGTCAGATATGAATGTAAAGAAAATTGCTTGAGCCCCGGCACGTCTTTCATTGCAAATTAAGCCCTGGCAGGAGGCAGGTGTTATTGAAATGACCTCATTTGGGAGCTGGTTTTACTGATCCCCTCCTGGGCTGGAGGGTGGCAAGTTGCTGTGAGGGTCCAGAGGCTGCGGCTTGGGGAGTCACAAAACACAATCGCACTTTGCTGCGCCGCTGTCCCACTTGTGTTCCTTCCAGAAGCACCCAGGCAGGCAGGGGTTAATTCCTGACTGAGACTCGCCCCTGGGCACAGAGAGCAGGGTTAGGGTCGGGGGCTGGCAGGATACCAGGCCTCGCTGTTTGTATTGTTGTTATTTACTGGGTGTGTTGTGGTTGGTGTCCTCATCCTGGGCCAGGACCCCACTGTGCAAGGTGCTGTACAAACATGGCGCAAAGAGACAGCCCCTGCCCCTGAGCTGCCCCAAGCCCCAGGCTCCTCCAGCTTTAGCTCTTGCTAGCTGGCTTGTTATGTGAAATGATTGTGCAGCCTCTGGGCTGCTGCGGCCTGTGGCTTCCAACAGCCAATTGCGAATGTTTGCACTGGGTGTTTGGTCATTTCAGTCACATGGTGTGATTTCTTCTGCCTGATTGAGTGACTCATGGGGGAATTTCAAGATGGC
Organism: Chelonoidis abingdonii; assembly: GCF_003597395.2. NCBI lineage: Eukaryota > Metazoa > Chordata > Testudines > Testudinidae > Chelonoidis > Chelonoidis abingdonii. Next base: position 4,273,947 of record NC_133784.1, read on the forward strand.
AGTGGGCAAGGGGCTGAGACTTGGGAGACCAGATTCAATGCCTGGCTCTGCTGCAGACACCTTGGGTGACCAACTTCAACTGTCTGTGCCTCAGTTTCCCCATCTATAAAGCAGGGGCAATGATCCCTCCCAGCCTTCCAGGGATGTTGTGAGGGGAAGCCATGGACTCCCAGACTTGACAGCAATGGAGGCCATGTAAGGACCCAGACAGACAGATGTTCTTGCTTCTCCAGTGGTACCCAGGGCTCTCCAAACACCTCGAAGACTGAAGCACTGTTGTGGTTTTGTTGTTTCCTGTTGCTTACCCAGCTGATCCACCATTGGTGCGTGAAGTGGGATTCCATCCAATAAGCAGCATGGTGCCTGAGACCCTCCTGATTGAAGCAGCAGCAATTTATGTGGCAACAGCAACCTCACCTGCAGCAGTTTACATGGCAGCAGCAGGGGGTGTTCATGCTCCCTCTTTCATGTACCACAGGCCACTAATCACAGAGATCTGCTGCAGCTGGCATTCTAGCCATGTGCACACAGACTGACTGCCCAGTTCCACCTCCCAATGCCTCCCTCCTGCAACCCATGCTTCTTCCTCTGAGTTCCAGGCAGGTTTCTCCACTGCCAGGACAGAGTCTATCAGGAAAGCAAGGACTGTGAGGCTGCCCAACTCTAGAAGCCGGAGCAATGGGCCCTACTCAGGCCCTTTGATTGCCTTGGGCAGGGGGAGCTGGTAGTGCCAGGGGATGCCATTAGATATTAGTGAAAGAAAGTGGTTAGCCTTGCCCATCCAGTGCCCCAAGGCCACCCCTATTGTGGGACAGATTGGCACAACTAGTGGGTAATGAGTTACTTGCTGTGCCCAGGTGAGCATCCCTGAAGGAACACCAAACCACCAAGGAACTTATGTCTTAAGTGCGGCTTGTTTCCTTCAGCACGCTGGGGGTTAACTTAACTCCCTGGGCCCCTGAGGTGGGAACAGAGAAACAGCCCAGTTACCTGGGCGTGTGGAGGGGGGAGGTCTATGCCAAAGGGGTGTGGAGTGGCATCACCTGGCACTTTCCAGGGCTGGGCTAGAACCCAGGCCGAGTTTTCCGGTTGGTTTGCTCTTTAATGGATGCGTTGCAGCCCGGGCTGCAAAGCTGGGTTTCTCCCACTGCTGTTGCTTAAACCGCTCCCTCAGCAGGGGAAACTTGCTGACTAATGGGTGGGTTCTTGGCTGCTGAGTCAGTTCCAAATGCCTTCCGCTCCCTGCAGGGTTCCAAACTTCCCCCCTCTTATTTTTTACCCATCCATTATTTACATTCTCCTGTCTCTCCTTTCCAGCCCCTACCCACAGATCAGCTGGGGGGGCTCTTGCTGGTAGTCCCACAGCTCGACTTTCCCAGGGTGGGGCCTGCTTCCAGGGGGAGCTATGGATCTGCCTCCTGGGGGCACTCACCCAAAGCCTGGCTCTGATGGCCCTGCATTGGCTGCTGCCGCTACCTTATTCTTCGGATAGTTCTACCTATAATTGTCTGTGTTCTTTAGCAGCTGCAAATAGCATCTGGATCTGAAGGTGATCAAGGCTTTTAAAACAACTTTCAATAAACCCTGAATTTGTATTTGTTTCTTTCTAACTAGCTGAACTGCTGCTAGTGTCTTCATTCTTAGCTGGTGCGAAGCCAGCGCTGTGGATTTATATCAGCTGAGGATCTGGCCCTCTAATTAATTCAGACTTGAGAGAGTGCAGCTAATTTGAAGCAAATCATTTGTTCAATTCATTTCACCTTTGGTTCCCCTGTTAGTGGACTGTCTGTGAAGAGACTGTGAAATTTGTTAATTTATTTATTGTTCAAAATTATTCAAATGTCTCTGGCCGATAATTTTGGCAGACTGGTCCCAAATTGCCAGTTGCAGAGGTTTGTTAATTGCATTGTGTGAGTTAATTACGGGATAACAAATCGCAGCGCTTTACGCTTTTCCTGCGTGCAGCTCAAAGTACTGGATAGAAAAGGGTAGATCCCATTACCCCCATTTCACAGATGGAGGAAACTGAGACACAAAGAGGCAAATAGATTTGCTGAAGGCCAGGCTTTGAGTCAACAGCAGAGTCCTGTTTGTATTGGTTTATATAATCCGCCACCCCCATGTGAAATGCAGATTGCAAATATGACAACTGCACATACGATTTGACATTCCCATTGGGCGGACTGGGTGATGTGCAGTGCTAATCTCTAAGACAAACAATCCCGTGTGGTTTAGGTAACTCACCACAGCAGCCGGCATGTCCAATTACAGCCTTGATAGTAATATTCACAAATTTGTATTTCACTCTTGTTGGTTAGTTACATAAGGCCTCCCGCCAGCAAATGCAAACAAGGACATGTGATTTATGAAACCCAGTGGGAATGTGACAACTGAATGTCGACTTGGAAATTCACCTTCTGAGAACAGTCAAGATTAAAAATGGCTCAGTGGAAGCAGCGCTCAAGCGTTCGCTCTTTCCAGGGAGTGAACACAGCAGCATCGCACAGACAATTGAAACAAGATTCACTTCTGAACTCAAATGAATATTTGGGGAGTCAAAAATGGTCACTGTTTATAGGGCTCTGCACAGCATGGCTACTGGTACGTAACAGGCATCCAAAAAAGCAGCTCTCTACCACTCCAGCTAGTGGAGGCTCTCCCTTCGCTGTGTGCAGTGTAGGGCTTGGGCCACCTACGTGAGCAGTCTGATTCTATCCCGCAGAGGGCAATAGGACTCATACATGCAGGTCAGTCCTTATCTGTTTCACAGGTGTGGTGTGCGGACTGAAGTTTTCCTCTGCTGTTGGCAAAGTGTGGAATAAATTCTGAATATTATTAGTGTTCAAGGTTCAGACCATCACATGCAATACTGTACTGGGACAGGGGTTTCTTTGCTGCCCAGAAACACGATCTCTGCCCAAAGCACTCGCAGCTCATTGGATTCATGTCACCAGTGAGCCGTGGTGCAAGCAGATTTGAATTCTTACTGGTACGCGTAGGTGACTCATGGGAGGGACACGAAGGGGAGCACCAGCTAAAGGGGCAGCAAATGACCTTCCCACGTACCCCCCCCATGGGACTCCTCCCTGCCCAGGGCCCCCACACTCTCCCCGTCCCTTCCCCAGCCCATGTTACTGGGCGGGAGGGGGAGGCTCTGTTCTCCTGCTGCACCGGATACCAATTTCTGAACCACAGGGCTCTTTCGGGAGCCGCAGAGGGGAAAGGAGCAGAACACGGGGCCGCCGGCAGCTCCTCCCATGCAGCTGTAGTGCCACCAGCCCTGTCCTGCGGCGGGGCTGTACAGACCCCAGACAGGAGACGCAGCCGCGTGGAAGGGCTGGGAGTGGTACAAGTGCACCGGAGGAGCTGCCAGCCGCTCCACGTTCTGCTCCTTTCATCTCTGCGGTTCCCAGGAGAGCCCTGTGGTTCTGAAAATGTGCCTCTCTGCTACGGCGTACTGGCAGTAAATACCTTAATGGCACGGCCTACCTGGCCGCACGGGCTTCCTTGCCCCACAGCCTGCGAGAGTCACAGACAGCAGGGGTTTCCTATCCCACGCTCCTTCAGCAGCAGCCACACGCCTCGCTGGGCCCGGCAATCGGTTCCGATATCTTGTGAGCTCGTATTGTTCTTGCCCTACTTCCCAGAGGCTGCACTCAGAATCCAGGCCCAATTGTGCTGAACGCTGCACATGCAAAGACCTGGGGCCTGAGTCAGCAGCGTTACGAGGCGGCAAAACTTCTGTAGCACCTGCCCTCCCTGCCCCAGAGCCATATGAAATCTTGCAACGTGCAATGGAGAAGAAATCAGCAGAGTTAGCTGCAAGGTTCGGCAGAGCCGAATGACAATTCCATTGGAAACACTAGTTAATTAATGACATGCCCAGCCTCATCCCCCGGTTAACCTGGCCCACTCCAGGAGCCACAGTGATGGAGGACACCATGGTGCACCCTGCCCGCAGCAGGTCAAGTTAGCTTTGCTTCCTCGCCCACAAAGTTGATGTGGCTCTGACCTTCGGCTGATTGGCAGCAGTCACTGACAAGCTATTATTTTCCTACTGGGAAGCCTGCAGTTATAGCATGCCCTGCTGCTCCCCTGTGCTGGGCAGCTGTCAGCCCTAATAAGCTAAGCAGAGTCAGACTGTGTTACTGTGTGGATGGGAGGCAGCTAGGACTGGGTGCTGACCAGTAGGGTATTTGGGGTACTGGGTGGGTGACTCAGTAGAGGGTGCTGTTCCTGTGGGGTGCTTTGCCCTCCAAGTTACACACCCCATAGCTAGGGGGGGCTATGCTGCAGCGGTGAGTCAGTAGGGGCACTCTGCCCTCCAGTGAGTACTGACCCCTGATGTGTAGGGTCTCCTGCTTTTTGAACAAGGCAAAGATCCAGTGGCATTTTGCCTGTGACCCACATGCTGACCCTGTTCCTAAATGCTCCCTGCCTGGTGCAGCTTCCATTGGGTCTGGGATTCCTCTTCCCTTCTTCTGCCCCCTGGTTTGCTCCCGAGGGGTGCAGCTCAGCCCCACCCGATGGTGTTTCCAGGCCAGGCCTTGGTCCCTATGTGGCAAAGCAGGGCCGTCCAGATGCCATGCAGCTGTGACACCCGCCTTCGTGGGGAAAGGCCACTGGGGCAGCAGGGCAGCTTTGTACAGCACCTGGCACAAGGGGTCCAGCCTGGTGCATGACTGGGGAGTGGTGGAGCTAAATGCTACCATAATACACACAATACAGGGTACTGAAAAAATCCTGGGCCCCCCCACCCCCATAGCAGGATCCTATGGTCTCCTGCCCCTAAAGGGCCCCCACGGGAGGGCTGATCTGGGGGGTCCAGGGTCCGCATCCCCATAGCAGGACCCTATGGTCTCCTGCCCCTAAAGGGGCCCCCATGGGAGGGCTGATCTTGGGGGGGTCCAGGGTCCCCATACCCATAGCAGGACCCTATGGTCTCCTGTCCCTAAAAGGGTCCCCATGGGAGGGCTGATCTTGGGGGGGTCCAGGGTCCCCATCCCCATAGCAGGATCCTATGATCTCCTGCCCCTAAAGGGGCCCCCACGGGAGGGCTAGTCGGGGGGTGGGGCGGGGCTGTCGCTGGGGCCGGGCTCCGTCTGTAGGGACCCCCCCGAGTCGGGCCCCTCCCCAGTGCGCAAGCTGTCCTTAGATCGGGCCTCTCGCCACCCCGCATGATCGCGGGGGGATGGGAGGCGGCCAGGACGAAAAGCAGCAGGCTTCTGTGGGCTCGGCGAGATCTAAAAGACCGCCGGTGCAAAGTGGGTACCGCGGGGCGGGCGAGTGGGAGCTAGACGGAGCCCTTCACTGGCCCGGACGGGAGCGGAGCGAGCCGGGGGGCGCCGGGTTGAGTGGGCGCCGAGGGGAGGGCCACAGAGGCTAGGGGAGGAGTGTGAGGCGGGAGGCACGCTATACGGGAGGTAGGAGTATTGGGAGAAGGAAGTTGTTGGAGAGGCGAGGAGAGAGGAACTTTGAAGGAGTTGGTGGGGAGGCACGTCTTGGGGGGAGTGGGGGAATGGCGGGCGTAAGGACTTTGGGGAGGCTTGAGGAGAAATAGTGTCTGTTGGGGGGCGGGGTGTAGGGAAGGAGTTGGGGGAGTGGGGGATGAATGCTGTGGCCGAGCGGACGTTTGGGGGATGCAGGGGGAAAAGGACTTTGAGGAGAAGATTAGTAGGAGTGGAGGAGTTAGGCAGGAAGTTTTGGGGGGGAATGGCTGGAGACAGGCGGCCGGGAGAGGCGTTCATTGAGGAGGGCAATGGTCGCGCGGAGAGGGGGTAAGCGAAACTTTCGGCCGGGAGGTGTGGCCGCAGATCGCTTGGGGGCGCGCAACGGCGAAGCAGGAGTTGGAGGGATTTGGGGGATTGGTGGGGAGATGGTGTCGGGCAGTTGCATAGGGGGAGAAAATTTGGGCGAGAGGTTTGTGGGGGAAGTTGGGGCACGTGCGCAGGAGTAGAGGATTTGGGGAGAGGAGTTTGTGTGCAGGGCTGGGTGTCCAATATATTGGGGGTTGGGTTTGGGGGGGCTGGTGGAGTGAGTGGTCCGGGGGCTGAGATAAGAAGTTACCCAGTGTGTTCAATGGGTTGTAATAAGGCCGAGCGTTGTTGGGGGCACAATGGCAGAGGCAAGGTTGAGGGGATGGGGAGCTGTTAATGGGGTGGTGGGGTTTGTAGGACCAATAAGGGGTGGGGTGAGGAGGTGGGAGGTGAGTTGTGGGGGCATGGGGCATGTTAGGGGGCAGTGGGGTTGGAGGCTGGGATGTTTGGGGTGGGGGGCTGGGGACTGCAGTGATTGGGGTGTTTATGGGGGTTACTGGGCAGTGGGGGGACTGTTGGAGAAGTGGAGGGTTGGGTATTTGGGGAAGGGGGCAGTGGGGTTGGAGCTGGAATGTTTGGGGTGAGGGGCTGGGGACTGCAGTGAGTGGGGTGTTTATGGGGGTTACTGGGCAGTGGGGGGACTGTTGGGAGATGTGGAGGGTTGTTGGGTATTTGGGGGAGGTGGCAGTAGGGGGCAGGGGGGACAGTTCACACCACGCCTGGCAGGCCACAGCTGTGGCACTGCCCTGCTTCCCTGATTGCGCCGTGTCCCCGATCCCCAGTGACAAGGCCCCATCCCCTGAGTGCTGGGAAAGTGTCTCGCTCCCTCTGGCCCCTCGCTCTGCTCGGCTCAGGAGGGTGATTTACAGCGGAAGCAGCCCCTGCCTGCTCTCCCTTTGGATTAAAAGCTGCAAGGGACTGACCCCTTCTGTGTGACCCGGGCCAGACAGGACTCTCTTCGCCCAGCCCCGGCCTGCCCTTCTAGCCTGGGCAGGGGCTGGCCAGGCTGGTGGCTGCTGTGGCATATGGATCTCTGTCCTGTTTGGCAAAGCGAAAGTGTGCGGGTTAGGGGAGATGTCCTCTTTCTCTGCCCCCTTCCCATAGGGCTGCTTCTCCTGTCACCTTTGCTGCCTTATGCAAACTCCTGCGGTGTAGTGTGACAGGCGGTTCTGTGGTTAAGACCCTGGATTTGGACTGCGGAGAATCTGGCCTCAGCTCCTGGTTCTCGGGCGAGTTGTTTAAGGCCGGACTGGAGTCCTTTCATTTGCTCGGGTAGGGGTTGGATCCTCCCCTTAGCCTCTCGCTCCGTACCTCAGTGGAATGTAACGGCCGTGCTGGAAAGCGAGTCCTCTAGAGCAGAGAGTCTCATTCCGGGGAGCATCGTCCGGAAGCTTCGTCTGAGGAGTCACGATGGGAGAACGCCAGGAGTAGGGCTGGCAGGGTGCCTGGGGAAGGCTAGGAAAAGCGTGTGTAGGGGGATGCGTCAAATACACCCTGATCTGGTTTTGGAGGAGCTGGCTTTCACCTCCGCTGGATGGGAGGGCGAGCCCTCTCCTCTCCGGCTAGCTTTGGCTGCCGCGAGAACACATGGTTATTGCAGCCAGCCCCGGATTTCAAGCCGACGCCAGCTGCGCCATGAGCTGTTCCTTGAGCCCAGCATAATATGCCTGTTTGCGTCTGGAGCTTGAAGGTCTAAAGGGATCTGTAATGTGATTCTTGGATTGGGAAGGCTGGCGGGGGAGTGGGGAGAGCTGTGACCTGCTCATGATGATGCCAGCTGGAAGGAGGGAAATCTCACAGTCCTTCCTCTTCATGCTTTGCTGCCCAGCAAGGAAACAAGCACCTTCTTCCCCACCCCGTTGCTGCATTAGGGCCTGATCCAGAGCCCGTGGAGGTCACCATGAAGTTCGGTGAGGCCCATAGGGCAGGCAGTATGGGAATGGGTAAACGTGATTGGAAGGTGCACATGGGATCCAAGTTATGAGCGTTAGAGAGACATGCAGCGAGAGGCAGGCCCCCCCGCCAATGCGTTCTGATTAGCTGGGGAGGATGCTTTGGTGTGACGTTGGAGCCATCGGTGTCGACTTGAAATGGGAAAGGGTTTGTTATTGCAGGGCCTGTGAGCTGATCTCATCTGACTTTCTCCTGTGCAGACAAGCTTCTCCAGCAGGGTGTCATTCCTTTCTGAAGGCTGGCTGCTTTCCCCTTTTAATTTCTCGTGTGTGTCTCTTTCTTTCCCCCACCGCCTCCCTTCCCTCCAGCGGGGTCACGTCGCTGAGGCATGCACAGCAGCACCCCGGGCTGGATGTGGGCACACAGCTCGGCCAGCTTTCGGCTTTGTTGGCAGGAGCATGTGACGATGCCTAGAGGAAACCTTGGCCCTGCCCTGCTCCCAGCAGCATAAATTTCACTAGGGAAAACGACACCCACTGTTTGGCGGCTGTTACATTAATTGCTTGTGTTGTACTTTGGACTCCAAGTCTGGCAGCTTGGGTGGGGAATTCAAACTCGGAGCAGCGGGAGGTGTAGTGAGGATCAATGCTGTGTGGGAGAACTGGCATCTCATCAGCTGTGTGGAAAACCTGAAGGTTGAAAATAGTGTGTGTGTGGGGGGGAGGTATGTACACGTGTGTGCATTGCTCCTATGCTTGGATTGTCGATTCTAGTATCAGCAGGGTTAGGAACATTGACCAGGCACCTCTGAGCCTGAGGAATAAACCTAGCAGCCCTGGGCAGAGAAGACAAACCAGCAGGAAAAGGCTTTCCCAAGCAGTTTCAGAGTGAAAGTGACATGATTCTTGTCAGTTTCCCTTCTGCCCTGGCCTTCTGAATAGCTGTTGTGATACTGACCAGAGTCTTGTGAGTTTCACACTGCTGCTGCTTCAGAAACTTCTCAGCAGCTGCAGAGGAGAGCTGTCTGTCTGCAGACTCAGGGTTCATCAGGATGCTTGGAAGGCTTTCTTTGTAGCCATAAGGGTTAGAAACTCACATGTTCCAAATTCATTCACACAACACACATTAAAAACTGACTAACTGATAGGTCTCAAAATGCAACAGGGATTTGTCATTGACTGGGTCCGTTTCCACTGGGGTCCTGCAGGGGTCAATTCTTGATCCTACGCTATTTAACATCTTTATCAATGAGTTGAGAGAGAACTTACAATCATCACTGATAAAGTTTGCAGATGACACAAAACTTGAGTGAAGTGGACAGGTCACTGATTCAGAGCGTGTGATCTGGATCACTTGAGAAACTGGACACAAGGAAACAGTATGCATTTTAATGCAGCTAAATGTAAAATGTAGCCATCTGGGGATAAAGAATGCTGACCATACTTATAGGGTGGGAGATTCTGTCTTGGGAAGCAGTGACTCTGAAAAAGATTTTGGGCTGTGGTGAATAATCAGCGGAATGAATGCAATCCTGGGATGCACAAACAGATAGGGCGATCTGATGTCCTGATTTTATAGGGACAGTCCCGATATTTGCGGCTTTTTCTTATATAGGCTCCTATTACCTCCCAAACCCTGTCCCGATTTTCACACTTGCTGTCTGGTCACCTTACAAACGGGGGAAACTCAAGAAGGAGCAAAGAGGTTATTTTACCTCCATACTTGCCACGGGTGTGACCGCTGCTCTGATCCTATGTCCAGTTCTGGTGCCCGCAGTTCAAGAAGGATGTTGATCAGTTGGAGAGGGGTCAGAGAAGAGTCATGAGAAGAGTTAGAAACCCTGCTTGGTAATGACAGACTCAAGGAGCTCAATCTATGTAATTTAACAAAGAGGAGGCTAAGGGGTTTTTGATTACAGCCTATAAAGTACCAAACGGGGAAGAAATCTCGAATATGGCTGTGCAATCCAGCAGAGAAAGGTATAAAACGATCCAGCGGCTGAGCGTTGTAGCTAGACAACTTCCAACGGGAAATAAGATGGATGTTTTGAATGGAGAGCGTGAGTAACCATTGGAGCAATTTCCCAAGGGTAGACGTGGGTTCTCTCTCACTACCCATTTTTAAACCGAGTGGATGTTTTCCAAAAAGATCTGCTGTAGGAGTTCTTTGGGGGCAGATCTCTGGCCTCTGCTACACAGGGGCTCAGACAAGTTGCTTCTGGCCTTGGAATCTATACGATTCTACCGAGATTGATGGTTTCTTTGCCCCCACCCAACCCCTCCCCACCCCATTCTAACTCTCAAGATGTCCTGTGACACTGATGTACTTGTGTACACTGAGGCAAGATGGAAACTATAATCACCCTTCACCATCTTAGGGCCCCATTAGGCGGGTGCTTAAGAGGGAGGACATCTGTTGTGATTCCCCGAGGGGGAATGACTGTGAAGCAAGTTACAAAACAGCATTTCTGCGGAGGCCAAGGAAGCACTGGAACAGAAGCTCCAGTGAAACTAGATGACCTTCTAATCCATTTACCCACATGCTGGCAGTTCCCGCTTCCAGGCAGAGGAAGTAAGGATGAATGCAGAGCAATGAAAGTTAATCTGCATGCAGCGGGGAGGGAATATCCGGACGGCCACGGGTCTGGCATCTTCTCCTGGGTGTCTGGCAGTGTCTGCAGATTGCTGCTGTCCTGAGCATCGCCGTGGTATAACTGCATGCCGGCAGGTGCTGGGCGTCTCAGGCTAAGCAGGGGTGGGTCTGCTCAGTACGTGGATGGCAAATCACCAAACAAAACCCAAGTTCTGTAGGAAGTGAAGTTGCTTATTTCCTGGGAGTTGCCCTCTCTCTCTCTCCATCCTCCACCACCATGCTGTGCTGCTGGAGAGACCATCTTTCAAAAGAAATGTAATTCCAAGGACCCAGTCGTTAAAGGTCTCCTGTCCCTTTCCCCAAGAGCGATTACAGGCTTCTAACCTAAAATTCCCATGGAATTTCAACTGGACCAGGGGTCCCTTTTCACTTCCTCATCTAAACACTCCCCTCGCGTTGCTGTGTAACATTACACAACCCAGAGGTGGCTGCATTTTGGTGGCGGGCGCAATAATTCCTGCCTTCATTGTTCCTGTCTAGCAAGCTGCAAAGCGTTGGGATGCCCCACACTCTGGTTTTGGTTAAAGATGAGGCCAGAGAGTCATACTTGGGAAGGGCTTTGTTGGTCAGGTCCCCCACATGCCCATTTCAGGCAGTGGCCCAGCTCAGTGGCCTTAACCACCTGCTGGCCCTATTGGCAACTTCTCAGGAGCCAGAGGGCAACTCCAGAGTACCCCCTCTGCATGAATGCAGCTATTGTTATGTGTCTGGTGGTGGTGCCGGGAGCAGGACCCCTCTGCGCTAGATGCTGCACAAACAGCACAAAAGACAGTCCCTGCCCCCCAAAAGCTCAGCTCTGACGTCCCACCTCCGGATCCCGGAGGAGACTGGTCACATCGTGATGGAGAACCGCTCGGGGTTTTACAGCCGGGGGTGAGCCCATAACAAAGAGGAGGGCAGCTACGGGCTGCGTGCCGGCAGGACTCCCGCAGGCTGTCCCCGGCAGCGCGAAGCGAACCTTGACTCGGGCACGTTGGTTTCTAACTGACCTGTGCCCGAGCGGTGCCCATGCCTAGGACAGTGGCAAATGAAGCAATCGCTTTCCCCTGGCAGCGGAGGGCTCCCTGCGGGCCTCTCTCAGAGGCTGGGGGGTGAATTGGTGAGGACACACGGGGCAGGAATTGGAAGTGGTTTCCAGGGGAACTAGCTTGAAATAGTTACGCTTTCTGGTAGAAAATCCAGCTCTCCCCTGCTTTGCTAGAGTCCTGGGTCCCTCAAAGGTCAGCGGGGAGTGGCCTGTATCTGCTGTCCAGCCCTCCCGGCCTCGGTGAGCATATTCGTGCTGGTGATTTATTCGCAATAGGATTAAACTGTCCCTTCTGTTCAGGCCTGTATGTCCCCCACCCTCCCACGCTCCATGGGGACGCTGCGATGGGGCTTGTGAACCTGGCCCAAGTGTGTTTCTCTACGAGGTGGTTGAGTGGAGCAGCCGTTCCCTGGAGCTTTAGTTCCCCTCGGTGGTTAGTCATTTCGCGACTCAATTAATCCTCCCATTGCAGCGGTTCAGCTAGCGGGGACCCACTGCCCTTGCTTTGCCACCTGCCCCTGTGGGCAGGCATGTCTGTGTGGGCGGAGCCTCTCTGCTGAAGGGGGTGTGGCTTTTCAGAGGGCGGAGCCTGGCTGCTGAAAGTATCGCTCAGCCAAATGGGTGACGGATCAGCTCAGCTGCTTTTCTTTTGGGGTTTTCTCCTGAATGTAAATAGCTGCTCAGCAGACGTGCCCAGAGCTCCTAGGGAAAGAGAGACGCCGTGGGGCTGAGCTCACTGCCCTAGGGGTTTGGTTGTGGGTGTGATCAGGGGGAACAGGCGCCAAGAGACTTGAATGAGCTACTGGTTTCTCCACATTTGCCCTCTCCTGCTGATGTCCCTTTAAAGCGGCTCTGGACGATGTTTGATCCCCCTGGCTCATGGAGCAGCATTTAGCACCAGGTGCTTGGCACGCCGGGTATGGCCGACACCGCTGAGCAGGTGGCCAGCGGGTGGGCCAGAGATATGGTAGATTGAGGCATAACCTTGTGAAATAGATTGGGGCTAATTGGGTCCTGCTGGTTTGAATGAGTTAGGGGTTTGTTCCAGGAGTGGGTGAGTGAGATTCTGTGGCCTGCATTGTGCAGGAGGTCAGACTAGATGATCATAATGGTCCCTTCTGACCTTAAAGTCTATGAGTCTATGAGTTTCCCGGTGGTAATGTGCCGGATAGTTAGTGTCCGGCTCCCGTGTGTCCTGTGCTGTTCTGTGCAGGGCCTGGGGGGAAGGACTGAAAACATGTCTGGTGGGAAGGGGCATGAGGCCCAGCGGGGCTGGTGCAGAAGTGGCCCCCCTGGAGCCGTGGGTGCCAATCATACAGGAAATGAGTTTGCTGGCTCTCAGCACCGTGGTGCAGCCTCCTGCCATGCGCCCTGCGGTGGGAGCCTTGGCGGATGAGGGGCCGTGCTCCGGAGGGACGCAGCCTGGTTCATTGAGCTCTCTGTCCCGTGTGGGGAGGAACGGGGAGAGCAGAGGGGGTTTTCCAGCACACCCTGTCCCCTCAGGCCTGGAGCTCGTGGCTGTTCGAGGGAGGAGGAACGGGACGGCTGGTGGCTTCGTGCTCTGAACAGGAGGCAGCATCCCTGGCCAGTGGGAATTCTTTGGGCCTTCAGGGAAGGGGCAAGAAGGGGTTAATCAGCCTCTCCTAGGCTGCCCCAGGGGCTGTGCGAGCCAGGCCGTGGCCAGGTTGGAGGGGACTCAGAGACGAGGTGGCTGGACACGGCCTGGGGAGCCATCTGGGGACAGAGTAGCTGGAGGTGGGTAGCCTGCCAGGCCCAGGTGTCGTCCTTCACCTGGAAGGAGCTGGGGGCTGTGGGGGGCTGGGAGCTTTCCTACTGGCATTGGGTGACTTGATGGGACTCTGGGGTGACTGGGGCTTGTCTCATTTCTGGGTGTGTTTCTGGCCCTGCGGGTGCTGGACATGGGGCCTGGCAAGTGCCCACTCCAGTGACTGAGGTGCTGGAGGGGAGCTCCAGGGGCCTGTGAGACGGGGTTTGAAATCAAATCCTGCCTCTCCCCCCACCAAGCAGAACTGCCCTGGCTGTGCCCCCCAACTGCGAACTCAGGGCACCCTGGCTCCGCAGGGGGCTGTGACTGGGTGCTGAGGCTGGGTCCCCCCTGACTGTGGCAAGGGCAGAGCCGCAGCATCCCAGCCCTGAACGGGGACGGCCCCCCTGTGCGCACCACGCTGCATATCTAGAACCCCGGGGAGGGGGGCTTCCGCCCACCCTCCAGTCCCACCCCAGAACCCTGCTGCCAGGGAGGGAGATCCGCCACCTGGGGAGCTGTTGGGAGACTGGTGCAGGGGACCCACGGTGGGATGCGCAGTGGGGTCATTCTGTCCCTTGGTCCATCCGAGAGCCGGCCCTGGGACCCGAGAAAGGGGAGCAGCCCCCCAGTAGGCCGGTGGCAGAGCTGGGCGAACAGCCCCCGAGCTGCACCCTGGTCTCCGAGGCCACGCTGCCCTGCACCCTTCTGTCGGGGTCCCCAAGCTGAGGAGGGGGCCCCGGCCAGGCCAACCGTAGCCGCGCTCACATTCTGGGCTGTTGATTGCACAGGGCCAGGCCATGCCCTGCTGCCTGCCCAACCCAGAGGCCGCCCTTGTCCCCGGCAGGCCTGAGCCATGCCCTGCTGCCTGCCCAGCCCTGAGGCCACCCGTGTCCCCGGCCAGCCTGGGCCATGCTCTGCCGCCTGCCCCTTTAAGGAAAGTTTGTTTTTCTCCACGCCCCGGCAGCTATTTTAGTGCTATACCAGCTGAGCAAGCATGCGGGCCCTGGGGCTCCACCCGCGGCAGGAACTGGATGGGCTGCTTGCCCAGCCTTGGCTACCAGGTACAGGAGCGCCAGCAAAGCACCTTTCTCTGCCTCGGACCTGCCTCTGCCGTCCTTGCTCAGGCAGGGCCTGGGTGCCTTCGGCTGAGGGCAGGGCAGCACCCCACGGGCACTGGGCGCTCCGACTGAGAAGCCAGCCACATGCCAGCTGAGCAACTTGGAAGGCTGCCTCTTGGAGGCTGATTGTGGGGGGCTGAGCACAGCCTTGTGCCCACTCCCTTGGCATGGGAATGGCAGGACACTACCTTTCCCAGCGGGGAGCAGCCTGCGGTATCTGTGTCAGGTGGCTCCTGCTTTTGCAGCCTGTGCTGCCCCTTCTGCTGGTGCCCCTCTGAAATGCCACGAGTGGCCGCCCAGCAGCCGCAAGGTCCCTGTGTCACCCGGCAGCCTCTGGTCCTCACCTGCAGGCCGGGATGTGGAGGAATTGCATCTGGTCCCGAGGTGCCAGCTCTCTGCTGAGTCCTCCCAACCCACTGCAGGCCTGGCTGCTGTTGGGCTGGGGGAGCATGTTTTGGGGGCAGAAGGGTCCCGGGGGACAGGACACTGGCTCAGGACTTCGTAAACTGGGTTCTGTTCCTGGCCCTGCTGCATGACCTTGGGCAAGTCGCTGCACTGCTCCATGCCTCAGTTTCCCCAGCTCTAAAATGCAGATCACCGTCCCGACCTCATCTGGAAACTGCTCTGAGATTGGCTGATAAGGGGCCATTTGGCAAGGACGTAGGATTATAAGACCACGTCTCTGCCCTGCAGGGTCTGGGCTTGTGACCCCTTCGCAGCCCTCTGTCGATGCGGATCGCCATTAGCCCTCTCTGGGGGGATTAGCCTGCGCCCCAATTTACAGATGGGGAAACCGAGGCACAGAGCATGGCCCCAGTGTGTTGAGGCCATGCTGTGGATAACAGCCCAGGAGTGCCGGTGGTCAGAGCAGTAGGCCGCGCTGCCCTTCACCACAGCACTGCCATGTCAGCCCTGCCCAGTACCCTTCCTGGAGGGGAAGCTGGCACTCACCCTGCCTCTTGTGCCAGGCAGCATTTCCCTGAAGCGTGGTGCCACCCTGCCCCAGGCAACCCATGAGATATTCGCCCGATGCCAACCGGGGGAGGAGCACCCCCAGCCGAACAGCTGGGCCCTGGGGTCCCCCCTCCATGCGCTGCCCACACCCTGCCCTGCTTGGCGGTCGCGGCCTGCATGGGTGGGGGCTGCTGGCACTTGCAGCCCCTCCCCCAGCCTGGGGCCTGGGTTGCTGAAGGTTTTGCTTGAGGAGCTCCTGGGTGGGGTGGAAAATGGGGGTGGGCGGGGACAGCGACCGGCCTGGGAGAAACTAGCAGCCCTTTGTCCCAGGGCTTCCTCCCCCAGCGCCTGGCCTCAGCGGCCATTCAACCCACGTAATCCTCGGGAAACAAACAGCGCGGTGGGCCTGGCTGCCTGGCCGGGGCGGCAGAGGAGGGAGCGGGCGTCTTTCCTGGGCAGGGGTCCCTGCACCCGCGGGTCAAAGCGACCGGCTGAACTGGGGGAGCAACGGTCTCGTTGGGCCCGATCACCCGCCCCACATGGGCTCCTGGTGCCGACACTGGGGCAGGCCTGGGGGTCGGCGTGTGGCAGGTGGGGAGATGGGGACCCCGTTCTAATGAGTGCGGCTGGTGACTGACCGGGCACAACTGGGCTGGGGCTCCTGTGAGATGTTCTGCTTCTTCCTCCTCCTTCCTTCCTCCTCCTCCTCACCCACTTGCCCCCAGGGCTCGCCCCACAGCTAATCCCCAGCTGCCAGTGAGAGGAATGTACTTCCCAGGGGTACCCCAGAATCCTGGCCTGCCTTTAGCCCCCTGCCCCTCTAGATGGGCCCTCCAGCGGGCACTGCTCCAAACGGATCTGTCAGCTGGTGCCTAGGTGCCCGGCTGGGTGGGCATGGAGTGCGGTGGCTGTGTGGGACCAGCTTGAAGTGGTTTCCTTGGCATGACACAGCTGGGAGCACTGGCCAGCAGGACGTTCAGTGACCCCCTTGCAGCTGACTGGGGACACTGGAGTTGTTGTCTCAAGCTGGGGATCGGGGTGGAAAGGCACAACAGGGGGAACCCCTGCCCCAGAGCTGTCTGGGGACACTCAGGATTCCAGGGTTCCAATCCGGCTCTGCCATTGCCTCCCTCTGGGGCACCGCCCAGCTCTGTGCCTCAGTTTCCCCATCTGTAGCCTGGAGGGGGTTGGGAGGATGGGGATGTTAGTGCTTGTGTGGTGACGGGGCTGCTGAGCCCTGTGTGCATGGAGCAAGGGGAGACGCTGAACTGTCCCAGAAATGGACTGGAAATGCGGTCGCTCAGTGCTGGGTGCCCTGTGAGTGTGATTCAGCAGGGAGTGCTCTTCCCTCCAAGGATGTGAGCCTGGGTGGCCCTGTTCCCATGGCAGCTCTGAGCTCCCCCTGCCCAGTACTGAACGCACGGGGCAGCGACTTTGCGTCCTCTCCTGCTCTGTGAAGCAACATTGCGGTGGGCTGTTAAACAGCTGCTGTGCTCCACTCCAGAGGTGGCTTCATTCCAGTGGCGGGTGCCGCAGTCACTTGCAAAGGGGTCTCTGGGGTGGAAAGAGGCTGGGGAAATGCCAGGCCAGTCGAGGTTTGATGAAGTGTGTTGGGGAGGTTTGCTCGGGCCAGAATGGTGCAGGGCCTATAGGACGCAGCGTGGGTTTGTCAGCCGGCGCCAGTGAGGTGCCGCCCCGGACTCGGGGCTGCTGGCTAAAGAAGCAAAGAGCAAATGAAGGCCCAGGCCCATGGCTGCCCGAGTGGCGCTCCCTCGGCACGTGGTGGGGAAGGGGGGCGGGGGCTTGGCACAGTGGGTCTATCCCTCCCTCCCTCCCGGAGCCAGAGTGTGGCCAGGAGCCCCTGTCGCTCCCACGGGGGCTGGGAGCCAATGTCAGGGCCAGTGAACTAGTGAAATAGGGTAGGGTGGTGGGGGCTGGGCACTTCCCCACAGAATCCCTGTTCTACAGAGGGGAAACTGAGGCACGTGTTGGGCAGGGTCACAAGGAGTGTGGCAGAATGGGGGATTGAACCTAGCCTGCTGCCTTAGCTCAAGCCCATTCTTCCCAAGTGCAGCGAGTGCAACAGGTCTCAGCCCTGGTCCTTACGGGCTGGCGGTCACCAGACCCAGCCGTAGCTGGCTCTGTCTGGCAGCTTGGTGGCAAGGCCCAGGGATTCTTGGGGTGGGGCTCGAGGGGGCTGCTTAGGGAACAGCCCCTCCAGGACCTAATGCCCCCTGCTTTGGTGCCAGGTGTGCTGGGGGAGCTCTTCCATGGGGGGCAGGAGGAAGAGCAGGGGCTCTGGCCCCACCTGAGCTGGGCATGGCAGGGTGAGTCCGCCCGGCTGCCGAAGGGCATGGGGCTCTGAGTGGTTGTGGGGTGGGGCCATGGGGCACAGGGTGGCCCACAGAGGTCTCCTAGCCAGAAAGTTTGGCCATCGGGTCTCCACAGATGACGGTTGCCCCTGGGCTGGGCCGTGGTACCGCGGGCTGGGCTAGCAGGGGGCTGTGGGTCGGGAGTGAGGGGCACCGGCAGGGCTGGGGGGCAGCAGGGCTGGGCTAGCAGGGGGCTGTGGGTCGGGAGTGAGGGGCACCGGCAGAGCTAGGGGCAGCCCCGGGCTGGGGGGCAGCAGGGTGAGGGGTCTCTTATGAGCACCTAGTTTCCCCCTGGATGAAGCTCTCTGCCCTGAGCAGTGCAGTGACCAGGGTGGGCTGATGGACAAGGGGGATCCCCACACCCTCACCTTCACCGCCCTGCCGTGTGCTGGCCTCAGGGCCCCTCCCCACGTTGCTGCCCCAGGGCCAGGATCCCTGGGTTGCCCTCTCCCTGGGTGATTTTCTGCCCTCTCCCCTTGCAGGAGGCTGTTCAGCTGCGCTGGGGTGACCTGGATCTGAGCTGGCAGGGGCGGATGGGCAGCCAGCGCTGTTGGTGAGTTGGGGCTGCAGCCCCCGGGACCCTCGGCTGTAGGGGTGGGGGTGTCACACGGGTCTGGGGCTGCAGCCTGGTCCCAGGGCTGTCCCACTGCAGAGCAGCCGTTGGCCCCAGCCCCAGCGATCCCCCTGACCCGGTTCCCCTGAGGTTCCCCCTGCCTCTCGGCCAGGCTCTTTGGGATGGACAGGGCCATCAGGAAGGAGCATCCCCCTCCCGGTGCCCAGTTCCCATGTGGCTTCTGGGTCGTCTGGGCCCGGCCCACACGGGGTTAAGGCTGGCGGGGGGGAATTCTGTGGGTGGGGGTGGATGAGCAGCGCTGCCCCCTGCTGGATGGTGCTGCAGCGCCATGTGCAGCCCTGGGAGCCGAGCAGCTGGGGCTGACTGGGAATCCCAGGGACACAGGGAGGGGAGACAGTGGGGTCCCTTGTGGGAGGCACTGGGGGGCTGGCAGGGTGGCAGGCACAGAGGATCTGGAGGAGGGATACTGGAGGTACTGGCAGGGTGGCGGGGGTTTGGGGGTGCTGGCAGAGGGCACTGAGGGTGCTGGTGGGGCAGGGGGCTGGAGTCCCTGATGGGGGGGCACGGGGGGTGCTGGTGGGGTGATTAGGGCTGAGGGTTCTGGCGGGAGAGCACTGAGGGTGCTGGGGGAGGGGGTGGGCGCAGAGGACCTGGTGGTGGGGCACTGGAGGTACTGGCAGGGTGGCGGGGGTTTGCGGGTGCTGGCAGGGTGGTGGGGTCTGGAGACTCTGCCAGGGGTGTACTGGGGATGCTGGCAGGGGCTTGGAGCCCTGATGGGGGGGCCTTGGGGGTGCTGGTGGGGTGGTTGGGGCTGGAGACCCTGATGGGGGGGTCCCTGGGGTCCCTGGTGGGGGGGCACGGAGGGTGCTGCCGGGGTGGTGGGAGCTGGGGATCCTGGCGGGAGGCCACTGAGGGTACTGGTGGGGTGGTGGGGGCTGGGGGCTCTGGCAGGGGGGGCACTGGGGATGCTGGTGGGGTGGTGGGAGCTGGGGCCCTGGCAGGGGGGCACTGAGGGGAGTGGTGCGGGGAGGGGGCTGGGGGCCCTGCATATCCCATGTGCCTCTGGCCGGTGTCGCTCCTCTCCCTGCGCGTGGGTGGATTGATTGGAGGTGGCAGCGAGGCGCCAGGCTCTGTGCTGCCAGGCCTGTGCCAGCTGCAGCCCTGGCTGCGGGCACCTCCACAGCCGCCGTGCAGCGTGAGAGCAGGGAGCTGAGTGTGTGGGGGGGGCGGTGGTCTGACCCCTCAGCTGGCGCATGTCACACGCTGGGCTCCTGGCATGGGCTGAGGGGTGGGGGATGCGTGTGCCCAGTTAGGAATGTGTTCAGGCGTCGTGGGGGGGTTGTGAATTCCTCCCCCCCAGTCCCAGCCTATGCCCCCCCTTCACTCCTGCACTGGAGCATCCATCTCCCATTGACTCGGCCCCCTGCCACTGCCCCCATTGGTCATCCTGCCTCATTAATACCCCCACTCTTCTCCTGCACCCACGGGCTCCCTGGCCAGGCCTGGTGGCTCTCAGGGAAGGGGCTGTGGCTGCAGGGTGAGCTGGGTCCCCAGCCCTGCCTGTGAGTGAGGCCGGCCGGGTGGGAGCTGGCCATGCTGTCAGGGCTGCTCCCTTCTCCCCTTTGCTGTGTGTCGGGGCAGCTGGGTCATGGGGCATCTCCTGGGGGCGTGGGAGCAGGAGGCACAGGTCACTGCCCCCCTGAGCCCCAGTGCGGGGGCTGGGGTCCAAGCAGCCAGGCTGCACACACACTTGGTCAGAGCTGAGAGCAAAAGAGAGCTAGTGCTCCTCACTCCTGACCTGCAGCCCCTGCTAGCCCAGCCCTGGGCTCCTGCAGGCCACAGTTACCTACCGGCTGAAGGGGGCCCGTCTGGCCAGGCCGTTGGTCTGGGATCGTTGTCCAGGGTCTGGGCTCTGGAGAGGGGTCCCTTGCCACGCAGGGTGTAGAGCTCTGGCAGGCAGGCGAAGGGCAGCAGGAATAACATTATAATCTCCCTGTGTTGGGCATCATGGCTAGGGATAGAGCTGACATCCTGCTGATCCATTCGAGCTACAGGAGAATCCCCCTGAGGTGTCAGCAGTACAGGGCCTATGACACACGGGATCAGTTCTCATTCCATCCAGGAGAGAGTGGCATTGCTCAGACACCCCAGTCAGCTTCCTCCTGCCTGAAATAGTCCAAATTTGCGAATCTGCAGGGCGTGCAGCAAGGTGCCTTGGCGGAGGAGGGCATTGGAGAAGCAAGAGGTTGGGTGGGGAGAGGAAAATGGGGAATTTGGAGCTGCCTGTTTTCTCGGATTCTCCCGCGCTGGGAGCTGCTCTTGGCTCCGTTGATCATTTTGCAGTGTGTGGGCAGGGAATGCCGGGGGAGGCGCCTCTGGCTGTTATGACTCTACGGAATAAATAGAGCGACTGGAGAAAGAACAACTTTTCTCTTTGCCTTTTGTGCCTTGCTCAGCCATTTTCGAAGCTGAGGAGGAGAGTCTGGTCTTGTCCGCGGAGCTGCCCAGGTTTGACTTTAAATCGCTGTGGAACATTGACAAGAGACCCCAGTTTCGCTGATTTCAGTGGGGCTGGCTCTAGATCTCTCCTGGGCTTTAAGGAGTTCAGCCCTCATGCTGGTCAGTTTCCTCTGTCCCAGGGGAGCTGTTGGGGTGGTGGAGCTCTGAGCTCTCTGGTGACCTTCCCCAGACCTGCAGAAGGGCTCTGTGGAGCTCCAAAGTGTGTCCCCTCCATCACCAGCTGTTGAGCCAATAAAAGACGTTGCTCCTGACCCAAGACGGCTCGGCCCTTTGGCGCCAATGGGGACCTCCTTGCCTGTATCAAGCTTGGCATGTGGTCTGGACACAAAGGGTGAGGGCTTCCCCCCAGCCAGGGCATGGAAGCGTCTCCGTGTGCACCATGCTCGAGTGGGTGTGTCTCTGAACCATGACCTTCATGCTCCCTCTGCTTTCCCAGCTCTGCGGGTACCGTGGCCCTGGCGTTACCCCGGCTTCGTGCGATGAATTGCTTTGGCGGCTAGAGAGAGCCCCGTGGAGGGGGCCCTGGAGCACCTGCAGGGGAGCACAGGTCATCAGCGGCTGTGCGTATGCCAGTGAACCACTACTGTTTGGTTTGGTTTCTTCTACTGCCAAGCTGAGTTCACGGGGGCACCAGCAACAGATGGCCTGGTGGTGGGGATGTGTCCTTGCCGTGGGACTCACATCTTTTGGAGGATTGTGCTGTTGGCACTTCAAAGAGAAATGGACCCCTCTCCTTGCAGATTGATCTAGCGGGAGCCCTGGGCTGGGGCCCTGAGCCGTCTGTGGTGATGTCTCAATGGGCAGATGCCCGCTGTGCACTCTGAAAGGGGCTTTCTGGTCGGGAAGGCCCTAGTCCTGCAATGAGTGTGTCAAGTGTGTGGCATTGGGGGTCTAGCAGAGTTATGAATTTAAGCTCCCAGGCTCATCTTTTGAAGGTGTCGTGCGGTTTCCTTTGAGGACGAGGAGCGAGAGGTCAGCTAGGGAGTGATCTCTTTGTGAACCACCGGTGATATGGTGGTTTTGTGTTTGATCTTTTTCCTGTGTGTGAGCTCATTTGAGGGCATTGTGATTGGTTTCATCCAAATAGTTGGTATTGGGGTATTTGATGCACTGGATGAAATATGCCACATGTTGTGATAGGTGTGTGTGGGGCCCCTGGATCTTGAAAGGTGTGAATATAAGAACTGGGTCAGACCAAAGGTCCATCCAGCCCAGTATCCTATCCACTGACAGTGGCCAATGCCAGGTGCCCCAGAGGGAGTGAACCTAACAGGTAATGATCAAATGATCTCTCTCCTGCCATCCATCTCCATCCTCTGATGAACAGAGGCTAGGGACACCATTCTTTACCCTTCCTGGCTAATAGCCATTTATGAACTTAGCCACCATGAATTTATCCAGTTCCCTTTTAAACATTGTTATAGTCCCAGCCTTCACAACCTCCTCAAGGTAAGGAGTTCCACAAGTTGACTGTGCGCTGCGTGAAGAACTTCCTTTTATTTGTTTTAAACCTGCTGCCCGTTAATTTCATTTGGTGGCCCCTAGTTCTTATATTATGGGAATATATATTATATTCCTTATTCACTTTCTCCACATCACTCATGATTTTATATATCTCTATCATATCCCCTCTTAGTCATCTCTTTTCCAAGCTGAAGAGTCCTAGCCTCTTTAATCTCTCTTCATATGGGACCTGTTCCAAACCCTGAATCATTTTAGTTGCCCTTCTCTGAACTTTTTCTAGTGCCAGGATATCTTTTTTGAGGTGAGGAGACCACATCTGTACGCAATATTCAAGATGTGGGTGTACCATGGATTTATAGAAGGGCAATAAGATATTCTCCGTCTTATTCTCTATCCCTTTTTTAAATGATTCCTAACAGCCTGTTTGCTTTTTTGGCTGCCACTGCACTTAGGAAGGCCAGAAGAAGGGGTTCAGAAAAGATTTCTTTCAAGATGGGGCTCCCATCAAATATGGATTGTAAATATTTAATAATACCCATAGGGGTTCCCGTGTGGGGTGGTAGGTGACAAGTAGGGGTGTGCGGTCAGTGGGTTTGGGGTTTTTTTCTGTATTGAGGGAGGTTTTCCTAGGGTATTTGGGTGGCCCATTCCATGATAGAATGTGCGGTGGAGTGTCCTTTAGGTGGTTTAAGTGTGTTAAGGTGTATATCCTCGACTTTCTCCTCCAAGCATGTTCTGTGGTGTCTGAGTGCCCGGCTGTAGATAACTGATGTTTTGGTGTGTTTCGGGTGGTTACTGGACCTGGGAAGGGAGGTGTGCTGATCCGTGGGCTTCTTGTATATAGTTGTCTGTAGGGTTCCATTGCTGAAGCTGATTATGATGGAAGTTGATGCTGGGATGGGAGTATTCTAGAGAGAGTTTAATGGATGGTGGTGGTTGAAGTTGTGGTGCAGTTCAGATCTGTCCAGAGGATGAAAATACCATTGATGTCTCTCAGGTGTATCATTGGTTTCATGGTGCATTTGTCCAGAAATTCTTCCTCAAGGTAGCCCATGGAGAGGTCAGCACATTGGGGACCCAACCTTGTCCCCATGATTTGGACAACGCATTTGTTGTTGAATGTGAAGCTGCTGTGGCTGAGGATGAAATGGATGGGTTTGGCATTGTGTTTTGGGTGGATTTCTGAGTGTTGTGCGTTATCTTTTAGATACTTGAGGCAGGCAGCGATGCCATCCTGGTGAGGGTGTTGGTGTATAGAGAGGTGACACCCATGGTGGTGAGGGTGGGTTCTGAGGGCAGTTGTTAATGGTGCGAAGTTTCTGGAGGAAGTCAGCTGTCCTGGAGGAAGCTGGCCCTTTCTACGGTGAGTGGTTTGAGACTGGTTTCTGTGAGTCTCGATACTCCTTCAGTCAGAGTGATGCGACCAGATATGATTGGTCTGCTGGGTTCCCTTGTTTGTGTATCTTGGGAAGCACATAGAAGGTCCCTTTGATGTGGGCTTGTGACAGAAGCATGGAACCTGCACAGCTCTGCATTATTGTCATGGGCACTGCAAGCACAGGACACACAATCCTCTGGTATTTGCAGAGCCGTAAGAAGAACCGAATCAGCGCAGAACATGATGATTGCTTAGAGACAGATTGCCGGGGGACAGACCGAGAACCTATTCGAGGTTGTTGATGGCATTCACAGATCAGCAGCACATGGTGGGCCACCACTTCTAGGCCTGAGAAATGAGCACTGACTGGGATTGCACCGTACTGTAGGCTTGGGATGATGAACGGTGGCAGCAGAACTTTTGGCAGTGGGAGGCCGTGTTCCTGGATCTGTGTCCTAAGTTCACTTCGGCCCCCCAGCACAGGGGCATCAGAATGAGAACTGTACTGACAGTGGAGAAGCAAGGGGCAATCGTACTGTGGACACTTACAACGTTGGATTGATACCGGTCAGTGGGAATCATTTTGGAGTTGGAAAATCCACTATGGGGGCCATTGTCATGCAAGCACCTGGAGCCATTAATCACCACCTGTTATGCCAGACTGAGAGAGTCTCAGCAATGTGTCGGACATAGAGGATGGATTTGCAGCAATGGGGTTCCTGAACTGCTGTGGAGCAATAGATAGCATTCATGTGCCTATTTTAGAACTAGTCCACCTTGCACAGAGTATATCAACAGAAAGGGCTACTTTTCCATGGTTGTGCAGGCACTGGTGGATCACCAGGGATGCTTCACTGACATGAACCTTGGCTGGTCAGGGAGGGTGCATGACACTTGCATCTTTAAGAACACAGGACTGTTCAGAATGCTACAAGTAGAGACCTTTGTCCTGACCGGCGGATTACCGTTGGCGATGTTGAACTGCCAATAATGGTCCTGGGGGACGCAGCCAATCCCTTTTCTTCCCTGGCTCATGGAACTGCATTCTGGCCACCTCAACAGCATCGAGGAAAGATTCAGCTCCCAGCCGCTAAATGTGCTTTTGGTAGATTGAAGGGACGCTGGCGTTGTATACTCAGAAGATCGGATCTCAGTGGGAAAAAAATCCCAATGGTTATAGCTGCTTGCTGTGTCCTGCATAATATCTGTGAAGCAAAGGGGGAAAACTTGCCCCTGGGGGATAGGAAAGGGATAGAGTGGCTATCGGCTGAGTTTGAACAGTCAGACGTAAGTTCAGGGAGGCTTTGCAAGAGCACTTTAACAGTGAGCCACAGTAATGCATTGTGATGGACTCTGCTCTACCTGGCGTTTGATGTTTTGGGGCTTGTTAAGAATTGTGTGGTGCTTGGTGTACATGTATGACTATAACACTGTCAATGCATCACATAATTTTGTTGATTTTGCTGTACGTTTTATGATTATTACTGTCTCTAATACTCTGAGTTGTCACACTGCACAGTAACAAGTACTGAAGTGAGTGCTTTCATTGCTCTCTGCAGCATATGCTGGGAACGAATAAAGAAGAATTATTTTCCAAACAATAGAATGTTGGGTAACACAACCAGGGCAAAGAAAAATCAGTGCAATTTATAAAGAAATCCATTTCCTTACTTTATTCCTTTTTTATGTAAGTTAACAAGGGGAAAGAACATTCATGTTCATTTAATCTACACATACAGCACCCATGGCTGTCACAGGTCAGTGTAGGTCAAGCTGTGGCTGTCTGTGGTTTCTCCTGGTGTAGGTTGGTAGGGGTAGGTGTGTGGGCCCGGAGGCCATATGGAATGCTGAGGGGGGAGAGGGGTGTAGGGACTGCAATAGGAGTCGAGCCCAGGATTGTTGAATCTGGAGATCCCAAGAGTCTGACGCATCTGTGTTTGCTGGCGGAGAAGCCCCATTGTGTCCTGGTGCATTTCCCTCTCCTTGTCCTTCTGGAACTCCTGGGCCTTTCTTCTGTTCACTAATTCCTTCCCCAGACTGTCTGCAATATTCACCCTCCTCCTCTTTGTTCATGCTCTGATGCAGCACTGGTTGTTGGATCTCCCTTAATGTGTCACCTCAAGTCCTTTTCTTTCTTCTCGTCATCTGGCTCAGATGTTCCATGGGTGTTGTCACGGAGTCCCCGGGCGATGCTCTGGAACTGCTCCCCACAAAGCCAGTCAGGACTTTGGGGAGCTTCCTCTCCCTTGGAGCAGACTTGTTCAGGGCAAGAAGCTCACACGTCTTCACCTCCTGGGTCTCTCCTTGGAGCATTCAGCATCCTCTGCCCCTCCGTGGGCTTCCCACAGCGAGCCCACCCAGGCGGGGTCCTGGGGAAGCCACAGGGTTCTGCACCCCCACTTTGCAGTCAGACGTGACTCTCAGCCAGCAAAACAGAGGTTTATTCGATGACAGGAACAGAGTCTAAAACAGAGCTTGTAGGTACAGGGAACCAGACCCCTCGGCCGGGTCCATTCTGGGGGGCAGTGAGCCAGACCCCTAGGTCTGCACTTCACTCCTTATCCCCAGGTAGCTCCAGACTAACCAACCCCTCCAGCCCCTCCTCTCTGCTCAGCTCCTTTCCCGGGCCAGGAGGTCACCTGATCCCTTTGTCTCCAACACCTGCAGTTGGCACCTTTGCAGAGGAGGGGCCCAGGCCATCAGTTGCTAGGAGACAGAGTGCCAGGCATTTAGGTGCACTGGCCCTTTGCTCTGCAGCAATTACACACCCTTATCCCACCATCTAGATATTAAGAACTGCACAGGGGATACTGAGGCACCAACACAGTATTCAGAGCAAACATTAAGAACATTCCCAGTTCATCACAGGTGTGGAGAAGGAACCACTCAAGGCTGCAACGGCAGCAGCTGTAGATAAAACACCCAGAGGTACCACTGTCACTATAGTCGCAAAGGAAAGTGAAAGTTAGGGTTCAGAACTGCTTTCTCTTGCTTCCCTTAAGTTTTAAACAAGACCTGCTTATTGACGCTTCTGCTTCAGAGGGCTTGTGCACGGCACCACTCGCGGTACTGGCCATGGTGAGTATGGGCCACCAGAGGCGAGGGGAATGAGGGGGGAATTTCACGTCTTGCAAGACTTGAAGAGTGTCAAGCAATGGCACTGGATGCTGGCCCTGTTTTCCACAGGTGATGGTGATTTTAGCCGATATATCACTCAAGGGGAACGAGGGCACAGAGAGAGCACCTTTGCTGCTGGAGACCTGAAGCCGTCCAGGCCCGTATGCCGTTAACTTGTTTACTGCAATGGTGCCTGCTGAAGTTATCGCCGGTTGGCATGGGAAAATGTCCTACCGTGGAGGAAGAAATAAAGCTGCCATCCCTAGAAACCTTTTGGGAGAGGATTGCGGAGAACCTCCCTGAAAGTTTCCTCAAGATCTCTCAGGAGGATTAAAAGGATATCCCTGTGTATATAAACAAACTGCTCCTCCACCCCCGCTTAGCTGTATAGGGGAACGACAAGCGGGTAACTCTACCTCTTTTTGTTGTAGCACTGCTTCTTCTAGTGCGACTAAATAAATGTGATGGCAAATACATTTACACACTTACCCAAGGTTCCTTCCCCTTATTGGGCTCATTCCTGCTCGGCTGCCAGGACTTACTGGATTGTGGTGGAGTCTCAAAGAGGTCCTGGCTCGTGGCATAGGTGGATCCCCTGGGCTCATGTCACCTATTTTCGTCCTCGCTGTTCATGCCAGGGGTCTAGGACTCATGCTCCTTGGGGCTATGTCCGATGCTCTGTGGGATGTGATAAGGTCTCCACCAAGTATGGCACGCAGCGCTTTGTAAAAGCAGCAGGGCTGTGGCTCTGCTGTGGATCGAGTATTGGCCTCCCTGGCCTTCTGATCTCCAGTATCTCCTGTCTGCTCTGTGCCAGAGTGTGACTGGAGCATGAAGCCGACCCGGCCAGCTGGGCAGTTGCACACAGTGGAGAGCACGCTGGGCAATCAGGAAAAGGGATTTCAAAAATGTGTGCAGTTTTAAAGGAGGGAGGGGAGGGGAGGGGAGGGGGCACTTCTGGTCCCTGTGACCCCTGAGCAGTGGAGTTCCCAACTGTGACCAGAGTGGTCAGTGTCCAGCATTGTGGGACAGCTGCTGGAGGACATTGAGGGTTGACACAGGTAACCAGATCCAGGCAAGGCTGCTGATGTCCATCTAACTTTGCAACATAGCCCAGGCCCTAGTGGGGGGCCGTGATGTTTGTTACGGATTTCACAGTGGAGGTTTTTCCCCTCTGAAGCAATTGAGGTAACGATCCAGTGTGTGGTTTTGCCTGCTGGGGGCGTCCAGTCGGCTGATGACTGTGGGCAGGGAGGCGAAGGAATTCTTGGAGGCAGAGGTGGCGGAAGAATTCTTCTGGTTCTCCGCATGTGAGGATGGTATCAGGTTGGTTCAGTCCTTTGAAGAGTGCAGATAGTTCCAGTCAGGGACTTCCTGCAAGGGATGATTTCTACTTTGAGATGGTCCCTCCTGGAGCACGTAGGGTGCAGGAGATGGTTCCCCAGTGTCTCTGAAGTCTGTCTGCAGAGCTGTTCACCATATCTGGAGTTGTGTGTAGTGATCAGAGGGTGGTAATTGGCGAGTCCTCTGGGCATGTTGTTTTGTTTCTTGCTTTTGCTCAGGAAGTCGATGTTGCTGTTTAGCCTGGCTTCCTCCTTCTTCATCGTGTGACGTTTCCATTTTCAACAGCAAAATTCAATCTCTTCCCTAGTGGTTTTTAGGGTAGTTGTAGCTGGGGTTGTTCACACGTCCAGCCTCGGGGGGTTTCCCAGCTGTTTTCAAGCTCCTGGGGAGAAAAGTCCATCTTAAACCGCACAACCACTGTCTAATCGTCTCTCTTGCTTGTCATTATCTCCTGTGTGTATTATCACAGTGAGTAGCTGCTCGTTTCGGGTCCCAGTGAGCTGGGGGCTTACAGACACAGATCAAAAAGACAGTTTCTGCTCCACCTTACATTGAAGGGGTGCACAGTCGCTAGTAACTCACAAACCTGTACAGGGATTTTCCTTGGACTTCCCACCCAGCAGCCCACAATCAGCCATGGAACTATTCAGATTTCCTGGGGAATGAGATTCCAGCGACTGCCTCCTCCGACACTACCCTGCCACGAGGCCCCAGGCTCAGAGTGCGCTCCCCAGGGGGTGCTGGGCCCTTTGCGCCTAGCGCACAGACAGAGACCAGAAGCACAAAGAGTTTAAGGCCAAAAATTTCAACAGTGCCTCTGATTTCTGGGTGCCTCACTGGCACCTATAGCTCCCACTGATTCCAGCTGGCATGGGAGGTGCTCAGCACCCCAGAAAATCCAGTTCTAGGTGGGTTTTGTGAAAGGCACAAATAAAACCCTGACGTCCCATCCATAACTCTAACTTCTAGGCTACAGTGCCTCTCCTCCCCTAGGGGTGCAGGCTTATCCTATGGGTGCCTGACAGCACCCGTCTTACCTGGCGCTGGGTGTTCCTGGGGTTGCAGTGACTCCCCCTTTTCCTCAAACCCGTGCTGTGCGCTCCAGGAGCCTGCTTTGAGAGGGGTGCTGTGTGACATGCACTGAGGTTTCCCCTCTGATGCAGGGCAGCACCCCGTGGGGTGACACGAGTGTGGGCATTCTCAGCCAGAGGGCATGGCAGTGGGCTAGGGATGGGGAGGCTCCCAGTGGAATTCCAGGTGTGTGAGGTGCTTTGTGCGTGGCCTTGGGCAAGTCGCTTAGCCTCTCTGTGCCTCAGTTTCCCTATCTGTACCATGGGGACAATAGTCCTGCCCTGCCTCCTAGAGGGGGTTGCTCCCTGTGGGGGAGCAGGAGGAGCCGGGGAGGGTGCGGGGCCGTGGGGGGGGCCTCAGTGGAGTTCATGGGGCAGTGGGGGTAGGGCAGCATGTTGTGGGGTGCAGGGGGCGTGGCCGAGCGGTTCTGCGGGAGGGGCTGGTTCGGGCAGGGGGCGGTGCCTAGCAGGACAGGGGCGTGGCCGAGCGGGGCTGGGGCTGGGCGCTGGTCGGTTCGGGCGGGGCTGCCGAATGGGGGCGGGGCGATTCCAGCGGCGGCGGGCGGGGCCGGGCGGGGGAGCGGGGGCGGGGCGCGGGCGCCCGGCGTTCGCGGAATGGAGGCGGGCCCCGGGGCGAAGGTGGGTGCGAGGTGGGTCCTCGGCGCGGAGAGCAGCAGGTGGGGCGGCCTGAGCGCCAAGGGGCCGGGAGCCCTGCCACAAGCCCCGCCCGTCCCTCGCCCCCCGGCCCCGGTCTACTTGCCCCCCCGCTGGCTCCCCGCTCTCTGCCCCCCGTGCCCCCCCGAGTCCTTCTGGCCCCCGCCTGCTCCCCGCCTTCTTGCTCCCTCTGCCCCCGAGTCCTCTGCCCCCGCCTGCCCCCCGAGTCTCTTGCCCCCCCCGCCTGTCCCGCCTTCTCTGACCTCTCCTTGCCCCGAGTCCTCTGCCCCCCGCTGCTCCCCCCGCTTCTTGTCCTCCTTTGCCCCGAGTCCTCTGCCCCCCGCCTTGCCCCCCCGAGTCCTTTCTGCCCGCCCCGCCTGCTCCCCCGCTTCTCTGCTCCCTCCTTGCCCCCCCAGTCCTCTTGCCTCCCTCCTCTCCCCGCTTTCTCTGCCCTCCTCTGCCCCCCGAGTCCCTCTGCCCCCGCTCTCCCGCTTCTCTGCCATCCCTCCTGCCCCGATGTCCTTCTGCCCCCGCTGCTCCCCGCCTTTTCTGCTCCCTCTGCCCCCCGAGTTCCTTGCCCCCCGCTGCCCCCCCGCCTTTCTTCGTGCCCTCCCTCCTGCCCCCCGAGTCCTTGTCCCGCCTGCTCCCCGCTTTCATGCCCTTCCCTCTGCCCCCGAGTCCTCTGCC
Organism: Chelonoidis abingdonii; assembly: GCF_003597395.2. NCBI lineage: Eukaryota > Metazoa > Chordata > Testudines > Testudinidae > Chelonoidis > Chelonoidis abingdonii. Next base: position 4,304,355 of record NC_133784.1, read on the forward strand.
CCCGCCTGCTCCCCCGCCTTCTCTGCATCCTCCTGCCCCCGAGGTTCCTTCTTGCCTCCTGCTCCCCGCCGTTCTCTGCTTCCTTCCTGCCCCCCGTGATCAGACTGCCCTAAGAGTCTCTGCCCCCGCCTTGCTCCCCGCCTTCTCTGTTGTCCTCCTGCCCCCCCGAGTTCCTCTGCCCACTCTGCTCCCCCGCTTTCTCTTGCCCTCCTCCTTTGCCCGTTCCTCTGCCCCCAGGCCCCCGGTCCTCTGCCCCGCCTCTCCCCCCGCCTTCTCTTGCTTATCCCTCCTTGCCCCCGGTCTCTGGCCCCCGCCTGCTCCCCCGTGTCCTCTTGGCCCCGCCTGCTCCGCTTCTTGCCCTCCCTCCTGCCCCAGCCCCCGTGTTTCTGCCCACTCCTGCTCCCTCCGCCTTCTCTGCCCTCCCTTGACCCCCGAGTCTCCTTGCCCGCCTGTCCCCCGCTTTTCTCTGGCCCTACCTCCTTTGCCCCCGAGATCTCTGCCCCCACTGCTCCCCCCGCCTTCTTGCCCTCCCTCCTGCCCCCCCGAGTTCCTCTGCCCCCCCGCCTGCTCCTCCCGCCTTCTCTGCTTCCTCCTCGCCCCGAGTCACTCTGCACCACCTCCTGCTCCCCCGCTCCTGCCCTCCTCTGCCCCAGCCCCCCGCGTCCTCTGCCACCTCCTGCTCCCCACCCCCTTCTCTGCCTTCTCCTGCCCAGCCCCCCCGCGTCCTCTGCCCCTCTGCTTCCCCCACTTCTTCTCCCCTCCTGGCCCCAGCCCCCCGCTGTCCTTCTGCCCACCTCCTGCTCAGCTCCCGGTTGTCGCATCTCTTCCTTCTCTTCCTTGCTCCAGGCCCCGTTCCAGGCGGCCCTGCCTGCTTCCAAGCCCCACGGCGTCGTATCCCCTTATTCTCTCTTCCTGTCCAAGCCCGCCCCCGTCTCAGCCCCTTTTCCCCCTCCCCGGGCCAGCTGCCTTTTCCCTCCCCGGCCAGCTGCCTTTTTTCCCTTCCCCGGGCCGCTGCCCATTTGGCACCTCGCCCCCCCCCCCCCCCCCCCCCCCCCCCCCCGGGGGCCCCTTGTGGGGGTGCTGGCTGGGCGGGAGTCCTGCCTTAATGCCCGGTTGGGGGCCGTGGACACTGCCGCCGGGGCTGGCAGTGGGAGCCGGGGGGCTGGAGTGTTGCTGGGTTGTTGTGCATAGGCGGGTATGCCTGGTTGAGGTGGTGGAGGTGTCGCTCGGTCCGTGGGTGGGGTATGGGGACGGGGACTGGAGCTGCTGTTCTGGTTCAGTGCGTCAGTGGGGGCTGCGGGGGCCTGGAGTTGCGAGGCTGCGTGCCAGGTGCAGTGGGGGGTGCGGGGGGGTGGAGCTGCCGAGCTGGTCCAGGTGCGTTGGGTGCGGGGTGGAGGTGCGAGGGTGGTCCATTGCGTGGTGGGCGGGGTGCTGATGTGTGGGGTGGTCGTTGCGCGGTAGGGGGAGTGGTGGCCTGGAGTGGAGGTGGTCTTGTGCGCGGTGGGGGTTGGTGGCCTGGGTGTGCGAGGTGGTCTCGTGTGCGGTGGGGCGTGGGGGTGGAGCGGTTGCGAGGCTGGTCCGTGGCGGTGGGGGGCACAGGGGCGCTGGAGGTGCTGAGGTGGTTGGACGGTGGGGGGCAAGGGGGTGGAGGTGCGGGCTTGTTTGGGCGCGGTGGGGCACGGGGCTGGAGGTGCGAGGCTGGTTGGGCGCAGGTGGGGGGCACAGGGGGCTGGAGGTGCGAGGCTGGTCTGGGCGCGGTGGGGGGCACGGGGCTGGAGGTGCGAGGCTGGTCTGGGCGCGGTGGGGGGCACAGGGGGCTGGAGGTGCGAGGCTGGTCCGTGCACGGTGGGGGCACCGGATTGCCCCAGGATTACCTGGGCTGGCAGTGTGCTGTTGGATGCTGTTTATCTGTGGGGAGCCCGGCCCAGGGGCAGGCCCGTGTGCCTGTCTGTCCTGGGGGCTGCGGCCAGCCATGCTCTGCGAGGCTCCCAGTGGGGCTGGGGCATCCCCCCAGCACAGCACAGCGCAGCCCCCCGGAGTCGGCTGCGTGGTTCCCCTGACGCAGCCTGGCCTTGTTCCACGTGCCAGGCCTGGGAAAGCTGCGGGCACCGAGTGGCAAGTGGGGGCTGTGTGCCAGAGGCTCCTTTGAGCCCCCTGGGGCCGGCCGGCCACGGAGCCCCCCACACCTGCAGGGGGAGGGTGCTGGTCGGGGTGGATCCGATGGGGTTACCCCTGGCCCCAGAAGGAAGGGCCCATAGTCTCTTGCTGTCTGCCCCTGGCCTGCGCAGCGTGGGCCTGCTCTGGGCCCCTCGGCACCGGAGGGCTGCACTGGGCTGGGCGGCTCCAAGTGGAGCAGGGGCCTGGGAGCTGGGGGAGACCCAAAGGAGGCTCCAGGTGCGGGGATCAGGCTGGGCCGGGGGCCGACCCCAGCGATGGGCAGGGCCTGAGCCCGGGGTGGCCCCAGAGCACGCAAGGAGCCCTGTCAGTTGGGCCGCAGAGACCCAGGCTGAACAGAGCCATGGCAAGGGGGTAGCGCGGGAGAGGCTGAGTTTGCGAGGTGGGGCTGTGCCAGACCCCTCAGCTCCCGTTACTGATGTCTGGGGGTCAGCGGTGGTGGTCAGGCTGTGGGGGGTGTACTCGGCATCAGTAGGTCTGGCTGGGTTGTGGGGGGCCCTGTGATGGGCACTGGTAAGTCTGGCTGGTTGGGAAGGTAGTTTCTGGGCCATCCCCCGAGCAGCTGGCCGGGCTGGGCTGGGCTATCCACCTGCCCTGCAGAGTGGGGTGCCCGTGGGGGGTCAGGGGGGGAGTGACTGGAGCACTGGTTCCAGACCGCCCCCCCCACTGACGGGCCCCTTGGTTCAGACAGGCAGTGGTTGGGGGTCAGATATGTTGGGGACCCAGGGGACTGGCCTTGCTGGGCCCTGCTCATTGGGGAGCCCTCCCCCCCCCCGCCCGTGCTTGGGCTCAGCGCCCTTGTGACTTTCTTCCCAGGCCTTGATCTCCCGGCAGGAGAAGGGACGCTGGGGGAGCGGTTTCTGAGGAGCATGGCCATGGCCTGACTGACACCCCCCCGCCCACGTGGACCCCTGGGGACTCCTCCTGCAGAGAAGCAGCAGCCGAGCCTGTGCCTGGACTGCACTGGGCTTTGTCCTCCTAGCCTGGGGAAATAGGCCGCGCAGGGAAGGGGCACGTGGGCTGGTGGGGGGGCGGGCGGAACAGGCTGCTCCGTGGCTGGATGCAGCCTCCCACCAGCCCACGTGCTCCTGGGGGAGGCTCAGGGTCTGGGGGGCCGGGTGTCTGCACGATTCGGAGCCTGGCTTGGGAAGCTCTGGGCTGGATCCTGGCCTTGGCTCCCGTGTCTCAGCCAGCCCAGCCCATAGAGGAGAGAACCCAGCGGGCGGCTCTGCACTCGGCCCCTCAGCAGGCCTGGCCCCAGACCCCGACAAGCTCACACGTGCAATGAGCTCGGTGGGTCTCTGCTAGTAACTCACCTGCCGACTGTGCCCTATCAGCTACCACCTGGCAGGACCATGGTCACCTCTGCGCAAGAGATGCCCAGGGGGGTGTGGGTCGGGAGTGAGGGGCACCAGCAGAGCTGGGGGCAAGAGGTGATGCAGGCTTCCACGCCTGCCAGGGCAGCTGGAGGTTGTCTCTTGGCAGGCGTCTCTGGCTCTGCTCCACAGGCCCGTGAAATGGGAACGGGCCCAGATGCTCGCGTCTGTCAGCATCACTGAGTCCGTTCCAGGCCGATGGGCTTCTACCTTGATAGCTTCAGCCGATGCCTCCCCTGCCCTGGAGGGAGATGAGACAGGTGGGGAGGGGAGGTCTCACCCATCCCCCCTCCCTTGCTGGAGGGAACCCTGGCTGGGCTGGGGGTCAGGGGAGCCGTTGACCCGGAGCTAATACAGGAGACCCCAACTGCCAGACAAACGCAGCCGGGCGCAAAGCACGCTGGGCCGGGTGAGGTTGATAGGGGCCGAGGGGGCCATGGGAGACGCAGGCTGGGTTGCAGGAGTTGTGAGCCTGGGGGATTGTCTCTCGGAGGACGGATGGGGAGCCCGGGCCGAGGGGAGGGGCCAGTGTTCAGTCTCCCAACACTGGGCCTGGCAGTCCCTTTTACAGGTGGGGAAACTGAGGCCCAGAGCGTGGGAGGGTCCTAAGCCATGTGCTCAGACCACCAGCCCCTCCCCGCCTGGCATGGCTGCGTCCTGCCAGTACAGTGACCCTAACTGAATGATGCCAGTGGGCAGGGCCCCAAGGCATTGGCTTTGGGTGCAGCACCCCTGGGTCTTCTGGCAGGGCTGGGGTGCTCCCTAACCCTACCAAGTGGCATCGTGGGGCCCCCTCGTGGGGCATGGCGGGGACCATTCTTCTGCTGCATGGCCGGTCAGTGTGTGTGTGTGGGGGTTACAGCAGAGAGCAGGCCCTGCAGGGGGGAGGGACAAGCAGGTGTGGCTGGGGGCAGCGGGTTGGGATTGAGGGGTACTCACAGAGCTGGGGGGGTGAGGAGGGGGAACCTTGTCCAGCACTTGGCATCTGTCTCAATCCCTTGCTTCCCTACTGAACCAGCACCTGCTATAGGAGATGGGGGCCGGGGGGGGGCTGGGTCCATGATCATCACTGGTTAACTCTGTGTTCCTCATGTGACCCTAGTGCTTGGGGAGACAGGAATGGCTCTTAAAGGGACAGACCCTGCCCAGCTGGGCCACTGGGTGTTCTCCAGTGATTCCTCAAATTCATTTCTCTGGCCTTGTTTCCTGATTGGCCTTTTCGTCCATCTAGCTCCTTGTAGGGCCCGGATTTACCCTCCCACCCACACACCCCCTGTTGCGAGGGAGGGAGCGGCGATCCCCATTTTACAGGTGGGGAAACTGAGGCACACAATGATTCAGTGACTCACCTGAGGTCACATGATGAGTCAGTGGCAGAGACGGGACTTGACCTGAGTCCCAGCTCGTTGATTTGTAAATGGCCAGGTGGAATCCGGAGCGCGTCCTGCCCCACGTGGTCCCTGGGTGATGCAGTCCTGTCTCCTCGCTCTCCCTGGGGCTTTGACACACAGAGTGGGGCTGGGGAGGGTGTTTATAAATGTGACTGAAGAGATTCACGAGCAGCTGCTGCCCGCTGTGCACTCGGCTGTGTGGGGTCAGCTCACGGGTTCCCTTAACTTCCCCCCATGAAAACCGTTCCTGCTGACTCTGTTCTTCCCTAGGGCCGGTCTCGGGCTGGGCCTGCGGGTGGAAGTTCTGGGGTGCTCGGGGCGCTTGGTTCGGCTCAGCCGGCCCAGCCGTGAGTTGGGATCCAGGCGCCCCCCAGTTTCTGGGCTGTTGGTTCAGGAGTGGCTCTGCCTGGGGCATTTCCAGGAAAACCGGCTCTTTTGTCTCCTCCGAGTTGACTGGCTGCGGCTGGATTCTTGCTCCCTAATCTGCGCCCGGCCCAGGCCGGTTGCAGGGCGATGCTGGTTATGCCGGGAACAGGAGGACCCTGACATCAGACAGGGAATGCGGCAGCAGGAGCCGGGCCAGAGCCGAAGATCCGGCTTCTGTGCAAACGCCTGTGGCAGTGAGGGGGGCGTGGGGCTGGTTTAGAGAGCTGCTCCGTGCCCAGTGGCTGGGCTGGGCGAGGAGGAGTCGGGCTCTGCTCTGGATGTGTCCAGGCCTCAGACCCGTCGCTGGTGCAGGGAGCCAGTCCTAGCATGGGGGAGTCCCCACTCAGCGACCCTGACCCATGGCTGGCAGGGTGGGGAGAGCAGACTGCCGCGGGGGCTGCCTCAATTTGCCAGGCAGGGAGGCTGGCTTGTGCCACTGGCATATGGTGGGAGCCCCTGGGGCGTGGGGCAGAACCTGAGCTCTGCAGAGAGCTGGGGGGGGTGCGAGTAGGGGCCATGCGGGGGTGGGGGTGGAGCAGTGCAGAGGCTGGGGGACAGGGCGCTGGGGTGGAGCGGTCGCCTCGGGCACAGGGAGGATCCCGTGGCCCCATACCACACTCCCCCCATCCAGTGTGGCAGCGGGGCTGGTGGGACCCGGCTGGAGGGGGAGGAAGTTTGTCCCAAGCGTGTCCCGACTCTCTCCTGGAGCAGTGGCAGTGGCACCGGCGTGTGGTGAGTCCAGGGCACAGAGCGGGGTTTGGGGGCACCCACATGCAATGCCCCATGTCAGCTCTGTTCCGCGTGTCACAGGAGAGCGGCTCGGCGGGGCCGGGCCTGTCCTGGGGGGCCCCAGTGGGAAGGGAAATCTCAGTGGAGGTGGGGGGGGGAGCTGTCATGGTCCTTGCCCGTTAGGCAAGGACCAAAATTGGTCCCAGGAGCTGCTCCCCTCCCTTGCCCCGTCTAGCCTATTCCCCGCCCTCCCCCCCCCCGGTCAGGGCTGGATTGTTTGTCCCCAGGGGCTTGGACCCATCCAGGACTAGATGCCTGAGCAAAGGCCCCTGCCCCCCTTTCCTTGGGGGATCCCCCCACCCAGGAGCTTCTCCTGAAGAGTGTTGCGTTTCCCCTTTCTCAGTGTAACCCCGTTTCTCTCAGCTCTGCTGGTGCCCCTCACTCCCGACCTGCAGCCCCCTGCTAGCCCAGCCCGGCCCCCACATCCCCCACCTCTGCCAGTGCCCCTCACTCCTGACCTGCAGCCCATGCAAGCCCAGCCTGGGCTTCCCCCCAGCTCTTCCAGCAATGGGGGAGTGGGTGAGCAGTTTCCCTGGCAGTTGGGCAGTGGGGGGCAGGCGATATTGGGGGTGGGGAGCAGGTGCCGGGGATGGGAACAGTGCCCTCCCAGGCAGATGGTGGGATGGTGTCCCTGGCAAGTGGGCGATATCGGGGTGGGGAGCGGTCCCCCTGCAGGAGGGTGGTGGGTGAGGGAGGGGACAGTGCCCCTGCAGGAGGGTAGTGAGGGAGGGAGGGACAGTGCCCCTGCAGGAGGGCGGTGGGCGAGGAGGGGACAGTGCCCCTGCAGGTGGGTGGGGAGTGGTGCCCCTGCAGGAGGGTGGTGGGCGAGGGAGGGACAGTGCCCCTGCAGGAGGGCGGTGGGCGAGGGGGGGACAGTGCCCCTGCAGGAGGGTGGTGAGTGGGGGGGACAGTGCCCCTGCAGGTGGGTGGGGAGTGGTGCCCCTGCAGGAGGGTGGTGAGTGGGGGGGGACAGTGTCCCTGCAGGTGGGTGGGGAGCGGTGCCCCTGTGAGAGGGTGGTAGGTGAGGGAGGGACAGTGCCCCTGCAGGTGGGTGGGGAGTGGTGCCCCTGCAGGAGGGTGGGGAGTGAGGGAGGGACAGTGCCCCTGCAGGAGGGTGGTGGGCGAGGGGGGGATAGTGCCCCTGCAGGTGGGTGGGGAGTGGTGCCCCTGCAGGAGGGTGGTGAGTGAGGGGGGAACAATGCCCCTGCAGGTGGCTGGGGAGCGGTGCCCCTGTGAGAGGGTGGTGGGTGAGGGAGGGACAGTGCCCCTGCAGGAGGGTGGTGGGCGAGGGGGGGATAGTGCCCCTGCAGGTGGGTGGGGAGTGGTGCCCCTGCAGGAGGGTGGTGAGTGAGGGGGGAACAATGCCCCTGCAGGTGGCTGGGGAGCGGTGCCCCTGTGAGAGGGTGGTGGGTGAGGGAGGGACAGTGCCCCTGCAGGTAGGTGGGGAGCAGTGCCCCTGCAGGTGGGTGAGGAGTGGGGGGAGACAGTGCCCCTGAAGGTGAGTGGGGAGCGGTGCCCCTGTGAGAGGGTGGTAGGTGAGGGAGGGACAGTGCCCCTGCAGGTGGGTGGGGAGTGGAGGGGGACAATGCCCCTGCAGGAGGGTGGTGAGTGGGGGGGACAGTGCCTCTGCAGGTGGATGGGGAGTGGTGCCCCTGTGAGGGGGCAGTGGGTGAGGGGGGCAGCGGTGCCCGTGGTCTCCATCCCAGAGGGGCTCAGTGCTGGTTTCTCTCCCTGCAGGCTGCCTGCATGGTCCCCCGCATCTGAGCCCCTCACACCATGGCCATAGTGCAGACCCAGCCCGTCTCCATCGAGCCCGCTTCTGAAGCGGCCACCCAGCTCTGCGCCGGCGCCCGCTCACCCGCCTCTGCCCGCGGCGCCATGGGGAGCGTTAGCAGCCTCATCTCCGGCCGTCCCTGCCACGAGCGGCCGTGCAAGGCTGCTCCCGGCCCCTTCCGGCAGCAGGACGGGCTGCTCCAGGCCGGCCCCCTCCAGAGCCTGCCCCCCGCCAAGCCCTGCTCCGGGCCAGTGCCCGGGGGCAGCGCCTACGCCAGCGAGGACTTCTGGGCTGAGGCTGTGTCCCCCGTCAGCCCCTGCAGCGACGCCGAGGAGCCGCGGGACGATCGGGCTCGGAGCGGCAACATCCAGGGGCCACCCCCGAGGCTGGTCCCTGTCTCTGGGCAGCTGGAGAAGGTGAAGATTGGGGGGGAGGAGGGCGCATGTGGCTGGGCTGAATCCATCCCCTCCCCCTGCCAGGCCAGGCCGTTGGGGCATCTGGGTTGGGCATCCCGCCTCCAGCAGTCACCAACGCTCTGGAGAAAGTCACCCCTTTCCCCAGCAATACACCTGACCTGTTCAGTCATCCATGGGGTGGGGAGGGCTAATTACTTTCTGACCCCCCTGGCCATGGGCTTCCACCCTGACGCACAATGGTGCTTTCCCCTCCTTGGTAGTGGTGCCAACAGGTAGCCCCACGGTCTCTGCTCTGTGCCTTTCAGAACGTTGAGAAGGCCCTGATCCGCCCGACAGCTTTCAAGCCGGTCGTGCCCAGGGGCAGGAACTCCTTGCTGCCGGGCTCCGTGGTGCCGCGGACCGGGGCGTCGGCAGTCCCCGAGAGCCAGGCCAGCCTCGCCCATGTGCTGGGTGGCACCGCCGCAACCAGCGCCGAGAAGCACCACTCCTTGAGCTGCCGTCACAGCGCCCACTCAGGCACCCTGTCGGACTCGGGGCGCAATTCCCTCTCCAGCCTGCCCACCTACAGCACGGGCTGCAGCCAGCTGCCGGAGCCGGGCAGCATCTCCATGGGCCACCTCAGCCTGGACAGTCACGGCGGGTACCCGGAGCGGGGCTCCCGGGGCCTGGCTGGCCCCTCCAACTCGGACAGCGGGCGCTCCTCCTCCAGCAAGAGCACGGGGTCCCTCAGCGGGCGGGGCCCCCCCTCCGACGGTGGCTCCTGTGCCCGCTCGCCCGTTGAGGGTGACGAGGCTCTGCTCGTCCGCGAGCTGGAGGAGAAGCTGCGGGAGCGGGAGGCGGAGCTGCAGCACCTGCGCCAGAGCCTAGATGAGAACGAGGTGGCCATCTGCCAGGTACCCGGCTCGGTGGGCCGGCGGGAGAGCCCAGGGACTCCCAGTCCTGCTGCCGTGGGCAGCCGAAGGCGCTGGGTGTGTCTGCGGGAGGCTGGGCACATGGGTGGCAATTGGACACTAGGAGGTGTCTGCTGGGGGGGGAGTGGGGGCTAGTGCATGTGGGGGCGATTGGGAAGGATGGATGGACCAGTTGGGGGAGCAGAGGTGGGGATGGGGTGCATGAGGAGCTGGGGGAGAGGTGCCCAATAACCGGATGGGGGTGGGGGCTGGTGTTTGAAGGGCTAAGGTGGGAGAGGGGCAGGTGGCAGGCTGGTGTATTTGGAGCCCGATCGGTGTTAGTGCCCCCTAGGGGAGCAGGCAGTAAATGCCTTCCCCGCTCTGGAGCTCCCCCTGCTGGAGCTGCTGTAACCTCGGCAGAGCTGTGCTGGGGTGCAGGTGGGCGGGGGCACCACAGGCCTGGCCTGAGGATACCAGTGCTGAGCGTGGGCTCCTCGGAGGGGAAAGGCAGGCAGGGCACAGGTCTCAGGGTTGTCCGTGGGGCCGCATGTTCTCAGTGTGAACAGGCAGCCTGTGAAGCCTACAACACCCAGCATGCCCTGCGCAACCTCCGGTGGAATAGCCATGGCACTGCAATGCATGCTGGGAGCTGTAGTCTTGGTGGGCTATGTCTCTGCTTGTGCTCAGGCCCAGGAGATGCAATGCATGCTGGAAATTGTAGTCGAGCTATGTCTCTACTTGCACTCAGGCCTGGGTGATGCAATGCTTGATGGGAGCTGTAGTTTCCTTAGCTCCTCTTCACATGTGCCCAGGCCTGGCAGATGCCATGCATGATGGGAGCTGTAGTCTTGATAAGCCATGTCTGTGTACACTCAGGCCTTGGTGGTGCAATGTATGCTGGGAACTGTAGTCTCCTGAACCAGATGTGCTCAGGCCTGGGTGATGCAATGCATGCTGGGAGCTGTAGTCTCTGTGAACCGCATCTCCACCTGAGCTGAGGCCTGGGGAACACAATGCATGCTGGGAGCTGTAGTGGGTGCAGGGCACCCGCAGTGTTAGCGGAGGAAGGTTGCGATCAGGTGCAGCCCATGGGCTGCGCTGGGTCTGCGGGGCAGAGCTTGGAGGCCGTGGCTGCGTGGGGCCCCCCAGGTGACGCTCTTCCCCTGCCCCAGGTGTACGAGGAGAAGCAGAAGCGCTGTGAGCAGGAGATGGAAGAGCTGCGGCAGGGCTACGCCTCCCAGGTTAAGCAGGCGGCGCAGAAGGCCCACCGCACGCAGCAGGTGCTGCAGCTGCAGATCTTCCAGCTGCAGCAGGAGAAGAAGAAGCTGCAGGAGGACTTTGCCCAGCTGCTGCAGGAGCGCGAGCTGCTGGAGAAGAGGTGCGCCTCCTTTGAGCGCGAGCAGACCGAGCTGGGGCCGCGGCTGGAGGAGACCAAGTGGGAGGTGAGCCGGGACTGGGTGGGACAGAGCCCCTGGCTCCAATCCCAGCTGGCCGGGGCCCTTGGAGACCTGATGGTGAGACTCGTGGGGCTCCACCAAGAGAGGGTCGAGGGGGGACTCGATTCCAGTCTCGAAACCCCCACCTGGGGAACAGATACCCGATAGTGGGCCCGTTGGGGGGCTGACACCCTTCCATGGCTGGCAGGTGATGCTAGCCTGCCAAAGCGGACGTTTGCACGGGGAGGGGAGTTCACCGTCGGAGCTGTTCCCCCAGGGCTGTGCTGGATTCCCCACCCTGACAGTTTTGAATGATTGTTTCCACCTGTGAGATCTGCCCTAGGAGTGACCCCAGGACTGGGGGACCCTCCAGGCATGGCAGGGGCCAGGCCAGCGTAAAGGGAGGTGCCTGGGCCAGACCTGTTGGCATCCGGCTGGGACCCTGCCCTGGGGTGCTCAGACTTGAGGGCTCTCCAAGCAAGTGCCTGGCTGCTCTGGGTCGCGCTCTGGTTCTGCGGCTCGGCCTTGCCTAGCAGCTGCTGGGTTGTGGTTCAGGGTGGAGTGGGGCTGGTCCAGTGGGGCTTGGTTCCAAAGGCCGCCTCATGCTCTCCCTCCCTGGTGGAGGGGGAGAGACCTACTCGCCTCCCCCGCCTGGGAAGGCTGTCGCGGGGGGATGGGGGAGGACTCTGGTTCAGTGGGGGTGAGGGGCTTCAGGATCAGCGGCTGCCCCATCTGGTGCTGGTTCCAAAAGCCAGGTCGCCCTGTTGGGAGGCAGCTCTGGTTCTGGAGGTTGCCCTCTTGGAGGGTGGTGGGGCAGGAGGGCTTGCTTAGGCTATGTGCCATTGGCGAACGTAGCTTAGGGGCAGGATCTTGGTTCTGGGAGCCACCCTATGGGGGGAAGGGGCGGGGCCTGGCTCTGGCAGCCCCACTGGTGATGGGGAGGTGGGAGCGGAGTTCTGGGGGCCACCACATGGGGGGAAGGGACAAGGCCTGGCTCTGGCAGCCCCATTGGTGATGGGGAGGTGGGGGCGGAGTTCAGGGGGCTGCCCAATGGCTCAGGGGGTCTAACCCTGCCACGCCCCCCAGGTGTGCCAGAAGTCAGGCGAGATCTCGCTGCTGAAGCAGCAGCTGAAGGAGTCGCAGGCGGAGCTGGCGCAGCGGGGCACCGAGATGCTGCTGCTACGGGCCCAGCTGCGGGAGGTGCGGGCGGAGCGGCAGGCGGGCGAGGAGCAGGCGCTGGGGTTGCAGGAGGCGGCGCGCACCCGGGCGCTGGAGCTGGAGGTGTGCGAAAACGAGCTCCAGCGCCGGAAGAGCGAGGCCGAGCTGCTGCGGGAGAAGCTGGGTCAGCTGGAGCAGGAGGTGGCGGGGCTGGGGGTGTGGCGCTGACCGTCCAGCCTCGTCTGCCCTGAGAACCCGCCCGATTTTCCAGCTCGCTGTGGGGCGTCGAGAGGCTGGCACTACGGCCTGCTGGCCGAGGGACGCTGCAGGGCCTGCGGGCCGAGCTGCTCCAGGAGCGCCGGCGTGGCCAGGAGCAGCGAGCTGCCTTCGAGGCCGAGCGGCTCACCTGGCAGGGCGAGAAGGACCAGGTGATTGGCTACCAGAAGCAGCTGCAGCACAACTACATCCAGATGTACCGGCGCAACCGGGAGTTGGAGCACCACCTGCACCGGCTCAGCCTGGAGCTGCAGGCCCACCAGCTGGATGAGTGCGGCCTGCACGGGGCCGAGATCTGCTTCGAAGAGATCACCGCCACTGAGATCTGAGCCGGGGGAGTGCTGGCTGCCCCCCGAGCTAGATGGGGGCTAGCTCACTGCTTGGGGGGCAGCTGGCAGCAGGGCCCATGGCTGGTTAATGGGGGAAGGGAGCTGGACCTCTGGCTGCTGTAGCCTGAGCACGGAAAGAGCCAATTAACAGCTGATCCCTTTAGCGCTCGGGAGGGGATTAGTGGCACCTGCTTGCAGCTGGCTGGGGGGGTGCCAGGATCAGCCCTCTGCGGTATGGGCCTTGTCACCCTGCCTGCTGCGCCCAAGAGCCTCCATCGAGCTGTGGCAATGGGACTGGGCCCGGGGAGAGCGGGTCCCTCCGTGGCTGCCAGGCTGGCGCGAGCTCGATGGCACAGCCCCACAGCATGTCGCCTGCTGTCGGGGGGGCTCCCCCAGGGGTGGTCTGCTGTGAGAGCAGCGCCCTGGCCTGGCCATGCTCGTGGGCTGCTCCCCTGGGGGGCCTGCAGGCTGGCAATTTGCCCAGTCAATGAAGGGTGCAGCCCAGGGCTTGGGATCTCCACGTTTCCTCGCTTTGTGGGCCTACTGCCTGCAGAGGCTGTATCAGCGGGCAGGGCACAAGCCGAGTGGGGGATGCACCTTGCGCCTGGACTCACCCAGCACACGCTGCCCAGCGAGGAGTGAGCGGGCTGTGAGCAGGGCTGCTCTGCCTTCTGTATGCAGTCCTCATGCCCAGGATCCATGGCCTATTGGGCTCAGTGTTCCCTGCGCCCAGCCCTCTGCTCTGGGGGATCCCGCTTGGCAGGCTGCCCCTCTGCGAGCCGAACACCCGGCTTTGCAGGGTTTCCTTTCTGTGCCATGCAAATGGACTGCATTTTTGTAGGCCCTACAGAAAGGGGTCTGGGCTCCCCGGTTGCAGGAGCAGTTCATTAGCTGGTGTGATCCTCTCCCCATCCCTCGGCCGGGAGGTCAGTGTACCCCCCCTGCCCTGTGCCTCCTGTTCCCGTGTGTAAGCTCTGTCCCCACCCCTGCCCCCCCAGTGCCAGGGGTCTGCTGCACTGTTCTGCTAGCCAGCCCCAGCCTGGCTTTGCCATTTGCTTCTGGCCCACCCTCGGCGTCTGACTGGCACGTGTCCCCTCCCCCCCGCAACCCTGCTGGGAGCACCTCTGCATGGGGTGCTGCTCACTGCCCCCACCCAGCCCCCACCCCCTGTGGCGAGACAGGGGCAGCTGTGCTGGGGGTGGGAGCAGGGCTGCATGATGCCCAGCGGGCAGAGAGCCAGAGATCAGCTGCCCCTTTCCCCCTGGCATGTCCCAGGCTGCTCAGGGAATGGCCCCATGGGCGCTATGGGGCCAGGCGCTGGACACCAGCTCCCCCGGGTCGGGGGGGGGGATGCCCTAGCCCATCCTGCAGGGAGGGGGCCATGCAGCAGTGGGAGGCACCCCTCCCCCACAAGTGTGCGTGTGGGGGGTCCCTGTGCTGGGAGAGGTGGGGTGGGGGTGGGATGGTGAGTTGGGCAGCACTTGGCCAGACGTCTGCCAGCCCTTGGCTGAGTCACGTCGCCTGTGAGTGCCAGCCCTCGAGGTTGGGCTCCTCCTGGGCCTGGTCATACCATGGTGATACCAAGGCGGGGGCGCAGAAACATGGGGGAAGCTGGGGGGGCGCCAGCCTGCCTTGCTGGAGTGTAGCCGAGTGGCTGGGGCAGCTGCTGTGCCTAGCCTGTGCCTCCCTCTGGGATCTGCTGTGTCCGGTCTGGCAGCTGCCATCCCACTGGCAGGGTCCCCAGCCTCACCCGCCCGTCTCTCCAGCTGCAGCCCGAGGGGGTGCATGTGCCTGGGGGAGGGGGGAGCCATACAGTACAGGATTAGATCAAATGATTTAAAAACAGCGCCCCCCCCCCCCCATGGAGCCTGGCTGCCCTGGCACGAAGGGTAGGGTTGGCACTAGACCAAAGGAACGTAGGCTGTGTCCATCCCGTTGTTAGCGATTCCTCCCCCCCCACCCTGGGCAGCACCAGCCAGTGTGGGGTCGAGGGGTTTTACTTTATTTCTGACCTTGTCTGGTTCTCAGGCTGTGTAAATTTCTTGTACAAACCGAAAGTGCCAGTAAAACCCACCCCTCTGTTTTTAAGAGATGTGTGTGTCGGGGGGGGGGGGGGTGAGGGGGGCAGTGAGATGCCAGGAGCTGGCTGAGCCCGGGTACCTCTAAAGTGCATGGGGTACCCCACACAGATTAACAACCTACAGTGGGAGCCAGCTAGTGGAGCGCTCCCCAGGGGGTGGGGCATGGGGGAGTCACTGCACAAGCAGCCTGCTAGAAACAATGCTCCCCCCAAGCCAGGCTGTGCCGGGGGAGTGGAACGGTCCCCCAGCAGCTCCTGGCAGCAGTAGTAGGGCCTTTAGCCTCTCCCGGGCCCCCCAGCTCAGAGAGGGATTATGGGGCTGTGGCTGGGAGCTGCCCTGACCTGCGGGCTGCGAGGTGCCAGCTGGACTGTGGCACATGGGAGGCCTCAGGTGCTGCCCTCCCAGCCTCCCCCGCCAGGGCTGCTGGAGCAAGGCCAGTCCCAACCCTGGGACCCCTCCTGCGGGAGCTGAGCAGCCACCCTGTGCCCTCATTGGTGCCACGTGGCCCCTCACTAGCCCAGCAGGGGCAGACAGAGGGCCAGGAAAACACGGTGACCCGTCACCTGCAGGAGGCGACACATGGGGGCAGCCTGGCTCAGCTGGGGAAGGTGCGGGGCAGGCTGAGGTTGCAGCCCCATGGCGTGGCAGCCCCCTGCTGCTCCTCCCTGCCCCCGGGGCTGAGTCTCGCCCATGCACCCAAGACCAGCACGTGTCAGGGCCTGGCTGAAGCCACCTGGTGCTCTTGGGCAGCGCACTGAGCCAGGGGGCTTGTCCTCCACTCCTGCCAGGCTGCAGTCAGGTTTGTGGGGCTGGATGCCCATCGTCCTTGAGGCTCTGCTTGTCCTGCCGTGGGCCTGGAAGACGTCTGTTCACTCAGCCCGTCACTGCTGGCCTGGTGCCGTCCCTGGCTGGGCTGCATCCCGCCTTGGGCACCTTCACCACCAGCTCCATGGGCGCCTGCCGGTTGGTCCTGTAGGCCTGGCGGATGAGGTCCACCGCCCGCTGGTGGGTGACATTCTGCAGGCTCGCCCCATCCACTGACACCAGCTCGGCCCCAGCCTGGCAATGCCAGAGAGACAGGATTGGGAGCCTACAGGGATCGGTCACCAGCCACTGGCATGCAGCCTCCTTTGGGGGTGGGACACGGCAGCTGTGGCAACAGCACGTAGCAACCCTACACAATGATGGGGGGGGGGTGCTAGTGGGGGGACAGTGACCCTGGGCAGCAGGGAGAATGGCTGTTACTGCTTTAAAATCCGGGACTGCAGGGGCCAAGCTTGCCAGCTGCTTCCATGGGTCTGGAAGCCATCAAGCTCCAGGCTGCAGCCTTGCGTTTACAAAGAACCCTTGCAAGTGTGACCCAAAGGATACCTGACACCGCGGGCGCCTACCTGTGGCTGTAGCCAGCCAGAACCAATGGCTCCGAGTGGCCTGAACTGCCCCTTCTCATGCCAACTGACTGTTAACTCTGAACCCTACTGATGGCAAAAGGCAACCATTTTGCCTCTCTTGCCCCTGAGCAAAGCACACAAGGGAGCGCGATGCTCCTGCTATGCAGAGCTGTGCCACCCGCCATGCACTTTGCCATCTCATGAGAAGGGGGGGGCACAGGCAGAGAGGTCCGTGCTGGTGGCGGAGTCTAGTGCAGGAGAGCAGCTGGGAGTCTGTCCTTCACCTTGCATGTCCGACTCAGCCCTGGCCAGCACCGTGGTTGTGCGTCCCTCCCCGGGAACCCCCAGGACTCTGTGTCTGCCGTGTCTGATCAATACCCGGTCCGTCCCGCAGAGAGACCAGTTAACCGCCCCGGGAGGTAGCCCCAGCCGCAGCAGGGGACTCTCGCTCGCCCCCCGTACCTTCAGGCTCCTGCTCAGGAACGCTGCCCCTCCGGGAAAGATCTTCTCAATCCTCACCATTGGCTGCACCTTGGACTCGATCCCGCCCGAGATGCTGATCCCTGGAAGTCAATGAGGAAGCAGTGGACCAGCCTCAGCCTGCCCAGTCCGCCCAGGCCCTGGCACCTCTGTGCAGTGCCCTCAACGCCTGACCCGCTTCAGGCACCCCCGGCCCTATAGCTGGGATGTGTGGGGCGGAGGGCTAGTGACCCCAGCTGGACACCGTGGCAGGTTTCGGTATTCACACCCGCTTCTAGCACCATCCCGGCCCGCGTCCCACTGTGCCCCCCCAGGCCCGTCTGCGCTAGCAAACAGTGCTGGGTCCCCCTCTGTCCCCCTGGACAGAGACTCATGGGAGTTGGGGGGGGCTCCCTTAAATACAGATCCCAGCCCCCCCTCCCCCCCCGCAAGCAGATCAGGCTCCCCAGTGACCCCTCCGGGCTTGGGCCAAGCTGGTTTTCCAACTCCCACATGATGGGCTCCTGTGTCTCTGAGACTCGACTCCATGGCCGGCCCCGACGCTGGGGTCTGTGAGCCCAGCCCTGGGGGGACTCAGCCGCCCTGTGACCGCGCCCAACTCCAGCCCCTGCACGGTGCCCACCCTGCCTGAGTCCACCTGGAGCCTCCCTGCCACAGCCCGGATTTCAGCTGCCACCTGCGAAAAGCCTGACCTGTGAGCAGGAGCAGCGGGACGGCCTGGGATGATGGGTGCAGGCTGCAGGGAGCCCAGAGCTGGGGGGCTCCGGGGGTGCATGGGAGGCAGGAGCGAGCCCAGCGGTGGGGGGCACAGAGGGTGCACCGGGACAGGGAGGGGCTGCAGGGAGCCCAGCGGCGGGCCACTCACCCAAGGACTGCCTGAGCTTGGAGAGGCGAACGCTCATTAGCTCGTACTCCTCCTCGGCCGGGCCATTGTGGGCCAGCCCCTCTGCCCCCTGGGCCCCTTGGCTGGGCGCTGGGATGCCCGCAAAGAGCTGGCAGATCCGTGGCCGAGCCCGTCGGGGCTTGCTGAGCCCCACGCAGAGCCAGTCCCCCTCCGGCTCGGCCTCCCCCTGCCCATCGGGGGAGCTGGGGGCACGCGGCTGCTCGGCACCCTGCCCTGCTGGCTGCGCCAACGCCTCTGCGGAGGGGTCGGGACATGGCACGAGTCCCGAATGCCTGGCAGGCTCCGCCAGCAGCCAGGGCCCATTGGCAGCTGGAGCTGCAGGGGTGTTGTGGGGGCCAGCGCAGGCGTCCACGGGCACGTCGGGCAGGGGCGTGTAGCCGCACGGGTGAGTCGGTCTGGGGGAGCCCTTCAGCCACTCTGGCTCTGCCCTCGGCGCCAGCC
Organism: Chelonoidis abingdonii; assembly: GCF_003597395.2. Taxonomy (NCBI): domain Eukaryota; kingdom Metazoa; phylum Chordata; order Testudines; family Testudinidae; genus Chelonoidis; species Chelonoidis abingdonii. The sequence continues at coordinate 4,322,088 of NC_133784.1, forward strand.
CCCCCCCGTCCTCGGCGCCCCCCGGCTCCGGAGCCTGGAGCGGCCGCAGCAGGAACCCTCCCCGGCGGTCTGCAAGGGAAAGACAGGCTGTTAGCAACACGCCGGGGATCCCCCAGCCCTATCCCCCCCACCCGCCCTCGGCCTGTCCCCGGCCTCTGAGACCCCCCAAATCCCAGCCTCTGAGACCTCCTTCTCCTAGCCCTGCCCTGTCCTTGTCCTCTGAGACCCCTCCAATCCCAGCCTCTGAGACCCCCCCCCCACAGCCACCTCTGCCAAACACCCTGTCCTGTCTCCAGCCAACCCCTGCCACACACCCCTGCAGCCCTGCCC
>NC_133784.1:4326822-4357657 GCF_003597395.2 Chelonoidis abingdonii
AGGAAAACAAAAAGACCCCGAGTTTCCAGTTCCCTCCCAGACTTTAAAAAAAATCCAGGTCTCTGATTGGTCCTCTGGTCAGGTGTTTGGTTCCCCCTTTGTTCACCCTTTACAGGTAAAAGAAAATTAACCCTTACCTATCTACTTATGACAGGGGGCTGCTCCGAGCCGATCGCAGGCCTGCTGCTGGGGTGATGGGCTGAGTCCACCCCATAGGACGCAGCGATGGGGGCGAGTTTGCAAGATTCCCACCCAGCCTTGGGGAGGCCGGTGGGTTTGGGTCCTCACCTGCTGGGCCCAGAGTTTCCTGGTGCCCAGGATAAAGGGGGTTTGTGCCAGGACCCAGGGGCTCGAGGAAGGGGCAGGGCCTTGTTCATCACCAGGGGAAAGGCAAGACTGGCAGCCCAGGATCCCCGAAGCCAGTCCCCAAGGGGAGAGGAGAGGAGTTGGGAGCCAGCTGGGCCTGGCCCTTGCGGGGGCTTCCCCTACCTGCTCTGCTTTTCAAGGTGTCGTACGCCTCCAGCTCCAGCGGCACAACCATGCTGTCGAAGCGGCCCAGGTCGGTGGAACTGACCAGGCTCCTGCAAGGGGCAAGCTGTTAGTGCAGCCAAGTGACCACCACTGAAATGCAGCCACCTCTGGGGCAGAACGCGGCAGCTGCCTAACAGCGCACAGCAACATGAGATGACAGCTGAGGGCAGAAGCATCCCACATTCAATTGCAACAGTGGGGGTGATTCTAGGGAGCCCAATGTACTTACCCGGCCAGGATCTGCCCAGGGCGTCACCTCTACGCTCACAGTGAAAACTGCCACGAATGGAGGGGCACGAGGGGTCAGGGGCTTGGACCCAGCCCAGAGCAGCACAGCGCCCCCTAGCACCTTGTGCGGGCAATGCCTCAGTACCTCTTCAGAGGCAAGCACGCTCCCTAGGGACCTGCCGGCATCATGCCCTCGAGCCCCCGGGAAACGCATGGATCTTGAGCTGGGGCCATGGGGCCATGGGGCTCAGGGCTGAGTGGGGGCAAATCCAGCGCTGGCTGTGCAGGACAGACTGGTGAGGCAGGGCACAGTGTGAAGTCAGAGTGAGGAGACAGTCTGAGCTGGATCGGAGAGCCTAGGGGGGCCAGGAGCGCAGAGCAGGTATTGGGGGCCGTTCACCGTTGCAGGGCACAGAGGGAAGAGGAGCCAAGGGCTGGGATCATGAGCCAAATCCTGCTCCCGAGGCTGGGGGAACCTGCAGGGACCCCGAGGAGTTGAAGGAGCTGCCGGCCGCTCAGGGCCAAGTTCAGAATCTGGGCCATGCAGACTCCCTGTCCCGTCTTGCAACCTGCCGCAAGAGCCTTCTCCCTCGCAGCACGTGTGCTGTTGTTTGATTGCAGAATAAACGTCCTGGCTGAGACAGGACCCAGATGGCACCGCGGGCAACCACTGGACCCGTGACCTCAGCACTCCCCATCACCAGCTTCATACTTCTTGACATATTTCTTGACCCCTTAAATGGCTGCTTCTTGGAGCAGCTAGTCCTGGAACCCACCAGAGGAGAGGCAATTCTTGAGTAGTCCTAAGTGGAGCACAGGATCCGCTCCAAGAGATGAATGTCGCTGGACCCTTATGTTCTTATGACTGCTTGGTAATAGTGACCATAATATAATTAAATGTAACATCCCTGTGGTGGAAAAACCACCACAACAGCTCAACGAGGTAGCATTTAATTTCAGAAAGGGGAACTACACAGAAATGAGGAGGTTAGTGGAACAGAAATTAAAGGGTACAGCGGCAACAGTGAAATCCCTGCAAGCTGCATGGAAACTTTTCAAAGACACCATAACAGAGGCTCAACTTAAACGTATCCCCCAAATTAAAAACCAGTAAGAGAACCCAAAAAGTGCCCCCGTGGCTAAACAGTGAAATAAAAGAAGCAGTGAGAGACAAAAAGGCATCCGTTAAAAAGTGGAAGTTAAATCTCAGTGAGGAAAATAGAAAGGAGCATGAACTCTGGCAAGTGAAGTGTACAAATAGAAATAGGAAGGACAAAAAAGAATTTGAAGAACAGCCAGCCAAGGACTCACAAAGCAATAGCGATTTTTTTTTGAAGTACATCAGAAGCAGGAAGCTGCTGAAGAACCAGTGGGGCCACTGGATGATCGAGATGCTAAGGGAGCAGTCAAGGACGATAAGGCCGTTGCGGAGAAACTAAATGAATTCTTTGCATCGGCCTTCACGGCTGACACATGAGAGAGACTCCCAAACCTGAGCCATGCTGCTTAGGTGACAAATCTGAGGAACTGTCCCAGACTGAGATGTCAGTAGAGGGGGTTTTGGAACAACTTGATAAACAAAACAGTAAGAAGTCACCAGGACCAGACGGTATCACCCAGGAGTTCTGAAGGAACCCAAATGTGAAATTGCAGAACTACTAATTGTTGTCTGTCATTTAAACCAGCTTCTGTACCAGATGACTAGTGATAGCTAATGTGATGCCAGTTTTTAAAAAGGGCTCTAGAGGTGACCCCGGCAATTACAGGCGGGTGAGCCTGACTTCAAACTGGTTGAAACTATAGTAAAGAACAGAACTGTCAGACAGAGATGAACATAATTTGTTGGGGAAGAGACAATGTGGCTTTTGTAAAGGGATCTCACACCTCACCAAGCTACTAGAATTCTTTGAGGGGGTCAACAAGCATGTGGACTAGGGGGAATCCAGTGGACATAGTGCACTTGGACTTTCAGAAAGCCTTTGACTAGGTCCCAAAAGGCTGTTACGCAAAGTCAGCTGTCATGGGATAAGAGGGAAGGTTCTCTCATGGGTCAGTAACTGGTTAAAAGACAGAAAACACATGGTAGGAATAAATGGTCAGTTTTCAGAACGGAGAGAGGTAAATAGTGGTGCCTCCTAGGGGTCTGTACTGGGCCCAGTCCTAGTCAACATATTCATAAATGATCTGGAAAAAGGGGTAAACAGTGAGGTGACAAAATTTGCAGATTTTACAAAACTACTCAAGATAGTTAAGTCCCAGGCAGACTGCAAAGAGCTACAAAAGGATCTCACAGAACTGGGTGACTGGGCAACAAAATGGCAGATGAAATTCAATGTTGATAAATGCAAAGTGATGCACATTGGGAAACACAGTCCCAACTATACATATAAAATGATGGGGTCTAAATTAGCCCTTACCACTGGAGAAAGATCTTGGAGTCACTGAGGAGAATTCTCTGAAAACATCCACTCAATGTGCAGCCGCAGTCGAAGTGAACAGAAAGTTGGGAATCAGCAGCAAAGGGATAGATAACGAGACAGAAAATATCGTGTTGCCTCTATATAAATTCACATCTTGAGTACTGCATGCAGATGTGGTGGCCCCATCTCAAAAAAGAGATATTGGAATTGGAAAAGGTTCAGAAAAGGGCAACAAAAATGATGAAGGGGATGGAACAGCTGCCGTGTGAGGAGAGATTAATAAGACTGGGACTTTTCAGCTTGGAAAAGAGACGACTAAGGGGGGATCTGACAGAGCAGGGATCGGCAACCTCTGGCCTGCAGCCCACCAGGGTAAGCACCCTCGTGGGACCGGCCAGTTCGTTTACCTGCTGTGTCCACAGGTTCGGCCAATCGTGACTCCCACTGGCCGCAGTTCACTGCTCCAGGGATGTGCTGGCTGCCACTTCCCGCTGCCCCCATTGGCCTGGGACGGCGAACCACGGCCAGTGGGAGCCGTGATTGGCAGAACCTGTGGACACGGCAGGTAAACAAACCTGCCTGGCCCACCAGAGAGCTTACCCCGGCGAGCCGCGTGCTCGAGGTTGCCGATCCCCTGGGATATAAAATCATGACTGGGGTGGAGGAAGTAAATCAGGAAGTGTTATTTACCCCTTCCCATAACACAAGAACCAGGGGTCACAAAATTAAATTACTAGGCAGCAAGTTAAAAACAAACACAAGGCAGTATTTCTTCACACAACACACAGTCAACCTGTGGAACTCCTTGCCAGGGGATGTTGTGAAGGCCAAGACTATAACAGGGTTCAAAAAAGAACTACATCAGTTCATGGAGGACAGGTCCCTCAATGGCTATTAGTCAGGCTGGGCAGGGATGGTGTCCCTAGCCTTTGTTTGCCAGAAGCTGGGAATGGGTGACAGGGGATGGATCACTTGAAATTGCCTTGTTCTGTTCATTCCCTCTGGGGCACCTGGCACTGGCCACTGTCAGTAGACAGGACACTGGGCTAGATGGACCTTTGGTCTGACCCAGTCTGGCTGTTCTTATGTTCTCATACCCCCAGGCACAGAAGCCTATTTCTCTGTCTCCTGGGACATGCCCCATGGAAAGCAGCAGAGAGGGAACCCTCCATCCCAGCATCGTTCACCCACCTGACATCCCTCAGAAGCAGGAGTTTCTCAGGCCGGTCCAGGATGGCCAGGAGTGGCCTCACCAAGTCCTCCACCCTACCTTCATGGACATACTGCGGGCAAAGGACAGGCAGTGTCAGACAGGCCCCTTTGCTGGCCAGAGCCCAGAGCACCAGGCAGCACTTAGCCAGCGCCAAAATGCAGCCACCTCTGGGGTGGGACACAGGCAGGGTTTCACAGCATGCAGCATCAAGCCGGAACAGCTCTGAAGAGGGAATCATGATTTCTCCTGGGGATAGGAGGGAGGCAGAACCCGATCACCCTCTGCTGGCATTTGGCCAGGACCCTCGGGCTTTCGTGTGGGGCAACAAGTTACTCCCTCCACTTTAAATCCCTTCCTTGCGCTTAATCCAGACTGACACCAGCGTCAGTGAGAACAGGATCCAGCCCCAGGTCGAGCAGTGAGCACAAGGGTCAGTGACTGCTGGTGCTGCGGTTCGGGACTGACGCGGGGGGCCAGCCCCCCTGGCTGGGTCACTGGCTTAGCCTGGGAGACCCCAGGGCCGGGGTGTGGGGCAAACTGGCGGCTGGGCAGCGAGGGGCCTGGGGAGGAGACGGCAGCTCCAGTGCAATGGGCTGGTTCTACCCATCACAGCTGGGGAGGCTGCCAGGACTCTTCCCCTCCCCCACATCACCCCATTGTCCGGCGGTCAGGATTAGACCCTCGGGCCAGCGCTCAGACCCAGCCTGAGGCTGGCACCTGAGCTAAGCACTGGAGGGCACCAGCTGGCAACTGTCCCATGCCAGGAGTGGGAGAGCGGCATGGGTCTGGCTGTGTGCCCCGGCAGGGAGTTGCCATCAGAGACCCAGGGGCTTTGTCAGGAGGGGTCCCTGGGAAACAGTTTCCCGGCCAGGAACCTGCTCCAAAGGGGGGCACTGGGGTGACCAGGAGGGACAGGGGGCCCCAATGGCGCGGGGGCGGGGAGAGAAGTGACGCAGCAGAGCTGGTTTGGCTTATGACCCAGATTTGAATCGGGACTAAACCCTTGTTACCAACGCGGTGCAGGAGATTGGGGTCTAGGGGCTAGAACTGGGGCCTGGGAGACAGGAACCCAGGGCTCTGCTTGCGACCTGGCGCAAGGCCCCCCTGTGCCTCAGTTTCCCTGGCTGTCTGATGGGGCTAATGACACCTGCTCTCCTCCTCGAGGCACTGGTCGGGCCTGGATGAGCCGGAGGCTGGCCTCACTTTTACCCTTTTACCCTGTATGCTGGTGGGTGATCCTGCGGAAAAGGGGTGTCCCTGCCCATGGCACAAGAGCCCCCCTCCTGGGAGGCCTAGTGGAGATACCCAGGAGTGGGTGTTGCGAGGGGTTAATCTGGATTCTGTCTGGGTCCAGCCCTTGTCCTGACTGTGGCGGGGGGGTGGGGGAAATGGGGTTGGGGTGAGCAGTGGGGTGGGGGGAGGAGGTGTGAACGCTCAAGGACACACAAAACAGCCACAGGAGCATCCAACGGGCAGGCTCCAAGTGCCATCTAGTGTTCACTAGAGACACCCGCACCTGGCAGGCCCTGGGGTCAGCGTGTGCCCAGCCTCCCTGGCGACAGGGCTGGGTCTATGGGGGGCTCCAAGGGGAAGGCTGCCAGGGCATGAAGGGAGAAGGCTGCTTTTCTCTAGCACTTTCGTCCCTGCATGCAGCCATGAGCAAAGCCAGGCACCGGCCCAAGGAAAGATCCAGGTGGGGAAACCGAGGCACAGAGGGGGTGACACATGAACGCAGAGGCAGGGACGGACCTGGGAGAACAACTCAGCTCTCCCCCCCCATGGTGGGCCATGGGGGAGTGGATCACAGGGTGGTGAACTGAGGAAACAGGCCCCAGAACAGAGTCCAGAGCTCCCGCCGGGCCGGGAGAAGCACAGGCGGAAGGAACCAGCTGGCTGGGCCGGGGAGCCCTTCCCGAGATCCCATAGGACAGGACAGCCTGGCTCCCCTTTGCCCTGCCCCCTCATTGCTCTCTGCTTTGGGCACCGGTCACACCCACCCCGCGTCCCCGCTGGGCTCCTGGCTGTGGGGCAGGACAGAGCTGCCCGGGCACGTGCCCGTGCTCCTTACCCGGGTGCAGTGGCGCAGCACGGCCGTCACCTCGTCCTCCGTCAGCAGCTTCCTGGCCACATCCCGGAGCAGCGGGAGGCAGCTCTCAGCGGCTGGGCTGGGCTCATGGCCGGCGCGCCCTGGGGAGCCCAGGAAGCTGACGGGGCGGCCTTTGTCTGGGGAGCAGAAAAGTGGGGTGAGTGTGGGGCCGCTGGTGCAGAGATTGAAGCTCCAGAGAGGTGGCTCTCACCTGAGCCAGGGCTGCAGCCCACTGGCCGTGTCTGTCCCCTCCCCGCCCAGGGGCTCAGAAGCAGGGCTGGGACCAGCCCCTTCCACCGCACAGCCAGGAGGGGCTCCACTAGCCGGGAGCAGTAGTGGGCTGTTCTCCCGCAGGGAGAGGGCTGTGGCAAGCTCAGCGAGGGGCTTCCCCTGGTAGCTGCCCCGCGTACAACTCCCGGGCGGGACCCTGGCCAGCCGCGGGGGCCCCCTTTGCACACACAGTTGTGCACACGCTTTTCGACCCCTGCTCCTGATTCGTCAGCCCATCCCCCCTGCCCCCCCAGGGGCCTGGCCGGGGCAGACTCCAAGCAGGAGCCGAACAGGTGCAGTGCTGGGAATGGAGAGACTCTGCAGACCCGAGGGGGCTCCCTCCAAATGCCCAGGGGGGCCCGGGTTGCAGGGGAGCTTGGAACCAGGCCCCCGGAGCCCAGCCCACATGGCGATGGCCCAAGATGGCTAAAGCCAGAGCCAAAGAGCAGCAGCTTCGCGCAATGTCCGGCAAGGGCCCCACAGGATAATCAACCACCGCGCCCCACGGCCCCAGTGCTGGGGGGAGGGGATCTACAGGGAGCAGCCCAGCGCGGCGTCCCCGGACTGGCCATGGTACAGCTGAGATGCCCCCGCCTTCAAATCAGGGGTGCCTAACGGCCCCTCCCCCAAATCCTCCTGGGGCTCCAATCTCCTCCCGCCACCGGCACCAGGGAAAGAAAGGGAGTCGGGTCTCTCTGGGACAGCAAGTGGGGAGGCAAATGGCACACGCACCAGCACATGCCTGCACACGCAATGCATGCCAGCCCATGTGCACGAGCACATACCAGCACACGCCAGCACATGCCTGCACACACATGCACATGCCTGCAGACACCAGAACACACATGCACATGCCTGCACACACCAGCACACACATGCACGTGCACACACAAGCATACACATGGACACGCGCACCATCACACACATGCACACATGTGCACCGCAGTTACCCCGCTTCAGGCTCCGGCTGACAAATTTCTGCAGGGCGCTGGCTGCAGGCGGAAAGCAGAGGGCAAAACCAGCACACCAGGTGATTTGCCAGCAGCCCCAGGCAGCCAGGGGTTAATGCCCCGTGGCCGGGGGCTGGGCCGTCTCCCCTGGGGCCCAGTGGGTTAGCAGACGCCAGGGGGGAGGAGGCTGCGACTGGCTCCCCCAGCTTGGTGGGGGGGCGGGCGGGCGGCGTGCCAAGCAGGCAGCGCTTTGCTGTTAAGGGGCTGGGAATCAGGAGATCTGGGGTCGACCCCTGACTCCGCCACAGGCCACCGGTGACCCTGGGCAAGTCACTTCACCTTTCTGGGCCTCGACAATCCCAGCTGCAGGGAGGGGAGGGGGCTGCACAGGATGGAAGCTCTGGGGGCAGGGCCCATCTCCCTGGGTGTGTAGGGGAGCAGGGGCCCTTTCTCCCTGGGCGCCGGGCAGGGCCACCCCAAGCAATCAAAATTCATGTGATTTAAAATAATAAATTCTCTTGGGGAATCACCATGGGGCCAGACCCCCTCCTCGAGGAGCAGGGAATCCCCGTGCCCACCCCCACCCCAGGAGCGGAGCTGGGCACGTCCCTCCCACACAGCCCCAGGGCCATTCCAGCCCCCCCTCCCGCCCGACACAGCCTCGCCCCCACCCCCTGAATGCGTCCCGGTGCCCGTTACCTTTCTCCTGCTCTGGGCTGGCGGGGGACTCCTCAGTGGCCAGGGGGCTGGGCGGCCCAGCCCCCTCGCTGCCCGGCGCCCAGCTCTGCTTCGCTCGGCTGCCTCGCAAGAAGAGGTTAACGAGGGTCTTGGAGCGCCGCAGTCTGGCCTTGTCCCCGGTGGGCGCTGGTGGCTCCTGCCTCTTCTCCTCTGGCGCCGGAAGAGAGCCACTGATCGGACCCGGGGCCAGGTGGGAGCAGCGGCTCGGAGCCAAGCACATCTCACCCGGCCCCCTCGGGCACCTCTGGGCATCGGACCCGGGCCCTGATCCCAGCCTGGATTTGCCAGGCGAGCACCAGAGAGTGCAGCCAGCACCACTGTGCTGACCACCTGCCTTCCCAACACCCCCCATCCTCGTCCTCTCCTGGCCGGGGCCAGCCTCATCTCCCACCCACCTCTAACCATGCTCCCCACCTCTGAGCTTCCTTCTCCCCCCTGCCCTGGGTGGCTGCAGGAGCAGGGCCGCCCAGGCGGGGCAAGTGGGGCAATGTGCCCCAGGCCCCCTGAATCCTCTGGGCGGCCCTGGGCAGGAGTCGGGGGTCAAACACCCCGATACACATTCTCCTCCGCGCCTGGACATAGGGGACAGTGCCAGGTCAGCCCCCCAGACAGCTCGAGGCCCCCCTGGCTGGGGGGCAGGGGAAGCAGCAGCTCAGTTCAGACTCCTAGGATGTCACCATCTGAAAGTGGGTTGCCGGGACAAGCTGATGCCCGCTCATCCCCCGGGGGCAGGGCCGCTGGAAAGTAGAGGAACCTGCCTGGGATACACGGCAGGGAGGATGCTGCTCTCGCGCCAGGCAGGCAGCGGGCATCTGCTCCCCTGGCTGGGCTGATTCCCCCGGGTCTGGCTAAGCCCGAGTCCCCCTCTGAGGCGGAGTCGCACCTCCGGACACAGGGTGCTGGCGGCTCCCCTGGCAGAGTCGAGGCTCCAGCACTGGATGAGGGGCTGGGAGTGTGGGGGCAGAGCAGGAGAGGAGAGCCCAGCGTAAGGGCATTTAAGGTCGGGCATCAGTAAAGCTCTGGGTGTGTGTGGGGGGGAGTGGGTCACAGGGCTGGGCTAGCAGGGGGCTGCGGGTCAGGAGTGAGGGGCACCAGCAGAGTTGGGGGGAGCCCAGGGTGGGGCTAGCAGGGGCTGCAGGTCGGGAATGAGGGGCACGAGCAGGGGTTGGGGTGGGGGCAGGGCTGGACTAGCAGGGGCTGCGGGTCGGGAGTGAGGGGCACCGGCAGATTGGAGTTAGGGGGAAGCTCAGGGCTGGGCTAGCTGGGGGCTGCAGGTCAGGATTCAGGGGCACCAGCGGAGCTGGGGGGAAGCCCGGGGCTGCAGGTCGGGACTGAGGGGCACTGTAGAGCAGGGGAAAGTGGGGCCAAGGGCTGGGCTGGCAGGGGACTGTGGGTCGGGATTGAGGGGCACCAGCAGGGCTTGGGGGGCAGGGCTGAGCTAGGAGGGGCTGCAGGTCAGTATTGAGGGGCACTGGCAGACCTGGGGAACGGGGGGCCCAGGGCTGTGCTAGGAGGGGCTGCAGGTCAGTATTGAGGGGCACTGGCAGACCTGGGGAACGGGGGGCCCAGGGCTGGGCTGGCAGGGGGCTGCATGTAGGGATTGAGGGGCACCAGTATGTGCACACAGGGGGAGCCCATTCAGCTCATGCTCGGCCTGTCCTGGCCCCAGCACCTACCGCCCACGGTGAGGTAGCTCTGGGATCTCTTGAGGGGCTGCCGGGGCCGGCTCAGCGCCAGGAGCAGGGCCGTCCGGGGCGAGCCGGAGAAGGGCCTGTGCTTCTTGCTGGGGAGCGGGTCCTGAAGGCTCTCGGCCCGGATGGCCGTGTCCTTCAGGATCTCCAGCGGGTGCACGATGCGCCGGGTCTCAGGGGGCAGGTCCGTCTGCATGGCCGTCTCCACTCGCTCCAGGGAGCAGCTGTGCGCCGGAGGGTCCTCTGTGGAGATGGAGACGTCCACCATGCGGGCCGGGGTGGGGCTGGAGAGCAGGGCCGGGGGCTGCCCATCCAGGGAGCTGAGGGGGGTCCCCGAGGAGCAGGAGGAGACGGAGGAGCTGGTCTCCGAGGCCTGCGAGAGCTGCTGCAGTTGGCCATTGGTCACTGGGAAGAGAAGAAGGGGTGAGAATCCTTGGGGAGGGCAGGAGCCACTCCCAGCCTCGGCCCCTGGGATCTCACAGCACCACTGTCTGGGCCCCGTGGAACTTCATGGCCTGGCAGGCGTGGAACCCAGGCCCTGCACTGGGAGCTGCAGAACCGCCAGAGACGCTAGCTGAGCACGCGTCTGTGCGCACCTACTACCCAGCTATGTGTCAGAGGCCCTGTACTGCTGGTAGGTAATGGAGATTCCCCTTGAGCTCTCATGGCCAGGAGCTCATGCTCTTGGGAGCAGCTGGGTCTGGGTGGCCGTGGAGTGCAGCATAGTGACTCCGGGAAGTGCCAGCTGGTCAAAGATTAGTGGCATCCCCGGCACCAACACTGCGCCTGTGCCCGTGAATCTCAAGGCCCGTTCCAGGAGCAACCGAGTGCTGCTGTTGTCTGAAGGCAGCTGGGTCACGGAGCCCTCAGCAGGCAGTTCCCAAGGCCATTTGGCGAGGCAGGATCAGACGCTGGAACAGGAGCCAGGCGTCCTGGCTCCCAGCCCTACGCTCGCTCAGCGAGAGATCACAGCACGGTCTCCTGGCGAACTTGCCCCCAGCCCCCACCCAACCCGCTCTAGGCAGGGATGTCCTGGGGAGAGCAGGGGCGAGGGGAGCTCTCTTACACCGACTGAGCCAGCAGTACTCAGCCACCATCTCCTTGTAGGCGGGGAAGCGGCCCGTCTCCTAGATGCCGAGAGAAGGACAAGGGTTAGCATGTAACCGGCTGCCCCGGGCAGCGTCGTCGACATGAACCCGATCTGCGCGCCGGAGCCAGCCATGAATAATGCAGTCGCCTGCCTGCGCCCAGCTGGGCTGAAATTGGATCTGCCCGAGAGCGAGGCCAGTGCCCTGGCCTGGGCACCAGCCAGGGGCTCCCCAGAGCTGCCTACGTCAGGGGAACGCCGCGGCAGCACTCAGGGCATTTCAGCCACCAGCGCCAGGGCGGGAGAGAGGCAGACAGCAACTGCTCCATGCCCCAGGAAGGGGCCTCGGGTTCGGAGTCACCGGAGTCCCTCTCACAGCAACGCGCCAAGTGCCCAGGCCACGATGGGCTTCTCCAGCCTTTCCCAGGATGGCACGGTCCTGCCTCCCCCTCCCCAGGCCGATCCTGGTCTGAGGCGTGAGCCTAGCCCAGCGTCCCGGGCGGCAGGTCCTACCCGGATAGTCAGCATGATGTGCGTCTGCCCCTTTAGCACTTCCACTGCCCTGCTATGGCTGATGGTGTCGAACTTGACTCCGTTGGCTGCAAGGACTTGATCTCCCACTCTGATCCCGTTCTGCTCCGCTAGCCCGCCAGGGTCAACACTGGAACGACACCCCATGGCAGGCGGACAGTGGCTCTCAGCCCCCGGGACGGGGAGCCCCCCGAGCCCAGTTCATCTCCCGAAGGGGTGCACGACCCATCACTGGGGACACTTGAAACTGGACTGGGGCAATCAAGTCAAGGGCCTGATCCCAGCCTGGACGGGCTGCCCAGCCTGCTAGATCCAGGGCCAGGAGAAAACCTGCTTCCAGCCAAGCAGTGTCCCCAGACAAGGCCATGTGACACCCCCGATCCCCACACCTGAACCTTCTCAGCCGGGTGCGGGTCCAGCTGTTTCTTGCCAGCAGCTGGGGGATGCTCTTGCTGAGCTGCTGGGCACTAGCTGGGTGCCTGGCTCTGGCTGCTCCTTGCCCCATGCTCCCTGGCTCGGAAGGGGCTGTGTTTGCTCTTGGATGGAGGAGGGGGGTGGTCCCTGGCCCTGGCTGGAGGGGGTCTCTGGCACAGCAGGAACAAACCTCCACGGGGGTCTCCATTCACCCCCTAAAGCTTTGCCCACCATCCTTCGGACACAGGCAATTTTTGCCAAGCTTAGAGAGAAGCCGGGCGCGCACCCCCCCGGCGTGGGAACTGTCGCCTGGCATTTCAGAGGCTGCTGCTGGGAATCTGGCCCCGGGCGGCGCTTTGCCGGGGAAGGGCCGGAGAGACTAGAAACATTTAACATATCGCCTGGACAGAACGAGCCCTGGAGATCCCACGTGTCCCTTCGATCTTTGCTTTGGAAAGGTGGAGACGTTTGAGCGAGGAACCTGCTGAATTATTCTTAAGGATGGGGCAGGGCAAACCCGCCTGAGAACTGCAGGTGAAAACCAATCCCCAGGGGGATCCACGCTAGGGATGGTAGCAGGACCCAGAAAATCCTGCAGGCTCCTACATAAGAGCTTGCTCCCCCAAACACACAGGATGGGGCTCCTCACAGGCTGTGCAGAGCTGTCCGGGGACAGCAAAGTAATAGATCCATCCCCAGCCTTAACTCCACCCCCTTCATAGGGATATGCACCATCCAGTCATCTGATTGGTGGAGCATTCTTAGGCCTGGATCCAGCAGTCCCAGTGGTCAGCTGGCTCCTTGCTATTACGTAGTCTGGAGACTACAATTCCCAGCAAATCTTGGTCTTAAAGGGCCACCCACCCCACACACGTCCTGGCTGTACCTGCCCTAAGCTGCTTTGTAATGGAGTGAATTAGATTTCCAGCTGCCCCCCACTCCCAGGGCTCTGTAAGCAGTAAGTGGTTTCTCTCTCAGACATGGAAGGCTGGGGAGGCCCCAGATGATGCTCCACTGGGTGCCCAGGACACAGTGTGGCTAGCGGGTGCTGAGTGAAGCTGCTGGGAGCCAACGTACCTGGAGACGTAGATGCCGAGGCCAAACTCCTTGCCCCCGCGGATGTTGAAGCCCAGGCAGTAGTCGTCGGAGGTGGTGTACAGGTGGACCATGCGTCTCACACCGCCCTCGGAGCTGCTGTCCGACGGGGTCGACCCGCTCTTCTCCACGATCAGGCGCCTGTTCACGACATCCACCCTGCGACCGCGGCAGGATTCAAACAGGGTGCCGAAATCCTGAGCCTGGCTCTGGCACGACTCGGACCCCAGGCTGCGTCTATACAGAGAACCCTACAGCAACCCAGCTGCAGCAGACGCTACATGTGGGACGGGTTCTCTGCTCACCAGAGCGAATCCTCCTGCCTGAGTTGCTGGGTTGACAGAAGAATTCTTCCCTTTACCTAGCGCCATCTACACAGGGATGTACATTGGCTTAACTACCTCTCTCGGGGGGTGGATTTTCCACACGTGGCTGGGTCGATCTCAATTTCCAGTGCAGCCCAGCCCAGGCCCCCAGTCTCACAGAGCTTCTCCCCCAGGGCGGCAATCTCATGCCATCGGACAACCTGCTGGAACTTCCACCGTGGGAACGGCAGAAATCTCATGAGATTGGCTTTTCTCCAGCCACTTTTGGGTCCCTGCTGAGGTTCTGGCTGCATCCGAACTAGAAAATGGTTGTTTGGAGACAGACCCAAAGCTGGGATTGTCAAAAGTGCCCAACTCCAAATGAACGCCTGTGCAGACTGGCTGCCAGCTTTGAAAATCTCCCCCCAGACCCACAGGGGCAGGCTGGGAGCTGGTGGTTCAAATCAGACTCCCCCTGGGATTTGCAGGGGGCATGGATCTGTGGGTCCAGGCCCAGTTTTGACCTCTCTCTAGCTTTGATGCTACATATAGAGGGAAATCTCACCTGCCCGGAGCCTGAACTGCAAACATTGGGAGGTTTGGAAAAGATGGAGGAACTTTTCATTCCCACAGTGGGACCCCATCCCCCTTCTGGCCAGTAGATGGGACACCATGAGAGAGGCTGTCCTGGAGGTTTGACCAGATGCCTCTCCCGGGGGAGCCTGACCATGAGTTTCCAGGCCAGGGGACTCTGCTAGATCAGGGAAGTTTAGGATCAGAATCCAAACTTCCAGGAGCAAATCCCCCCTCCCCCGTCTCCAAACTCCCTAAGATTCTGCTCTCGCACAGCTCCTGAAGCCTGCCCTGCTTCCCAACAGCTAGCCAGACAGCTAGGGCAGAGTCACCCGCAGCTCCTGAGATGGGCACAGCAGAGGAATCTGGCAGGAATCCAGCGTTCCTCTGCTCACATTGCCCCTGCAGGGATCAAACCCACGACCTCTAGATCAAGAAACAGGCACCTTTACAGCATGAGCTGAGGCAGCCAGGCTCTGCAGGCTCATTCTGCCCTAGAACTGGGGGTTCATTGGGGGTGAGCTCTGGAAAAACCCCAATAGTGGACAAACCAACCTCTCAACCCTTTGGCCCACGTGTCTCGCTGCCCCAGAACACCAGCCTTGGGCTCTTACACCGAGTCGTACTGAAGCCCACCTCAGGCCCAGCCTGCCACGAAGCTCTGCTAACCCAGTCTGGGCTCTCCCTGCACGTCTCTGCCAGCGCCCCTCAATCCTGGCTCACAGCCTCCTGCTATCTCCCCCAGCCCCCTGCCAGCGTTCCTCAACCCTTCTCCCGCCGGCAGATCTGTGTGATGCAGACAAACCCCAGTGCAACCAACCCGACATGTGTTCAAGGCCAGAGGGGACTGTGAGATCTAGCACGTGACCCTGGGACATCCAGTTCCCTGACGGCCCAGTGCAGGATTCGAACCCGACCTCCGGAGGGGACCGCTCAGCACACTGACCCCATGGGGCACCGAGTCCCGGGTTCATTCCAATGCGCTCGCCCGGCTCCTCGGGAACCCGAGAGCTCCCTCTCTGTTCAGGAGTCTGGCTTTGGCCCACCCGCATCAGACACTGCCGGACACCTGGGCCGGGCCTAGGATAGCGGCAAGGTGGAGGTAGCGAGCATGCCACTGCTTACCACGTGGTCTTTTCTCGGGAGAATTTAATCCCTGGCACCTTTCCCATGCGCCTCACCATCATCCGCAGCCGGTTGTTCCCAGTCAAGACTTTGACAGCACTCCCCATGGTGATGCTCTCCAAGCTCACGCCGTTCACCTCCGTGATTTTGTCCCCGATGCACAGGCCGGCCAAGTCTGCAACATTAAACGGAGACCCCTGAGATCAGGCTGGGCTGCGCGGGACGGGGGAGCTAAAAGCTAAAGGATGGCTGCTTGGTCCAGCCAAATGTTCCCCGAGACGGGAAGTTCTCAGCTCAGCAGCAGCCGGATCTCGCCTGGTGTGTTGTAGCGAACACCTCGACCTGGAACGATCACGTAGGAACTCGCCCTCCAACCCTGGGAGTGGACGGTCATGGCCATGCGGCTTGGGGGAGAGCAGTTTCCTTGATGTCACACTCCCCACTTCCCTCATGTGAAGCTGCGCACCGAATTTCCACCAGTAATGACCACGGCCACGGGTCTCAGGTACTTACCTGCAGTATCACAACCTCTAACACGTTTAGCCTCCCTACGGGCCTGCGAGGTAGAAAGCACCTCCGTCATCACTGGTCAGATAGAGGAAAAGTGACTTGGCCAAGGTCATGCAGCAAGCCTGTGACAGACACCAGGAAACTGAACCCGCAGCGTCTATCTCCCAGGCTGGCGCTGTGACCATTGGGCCAGGCTTCCTCCAGGGTCCCAGGAAAAGGCTCTGGCCATAAGGAGCTGGCCTGGCCTTGGCCCATTGCTGAGACCAGACACACAAGCTCCTCCAGACTGTTTGGACATCACGTTTTGACCCTGCCCAAAGAGGCGGCTAAGATTTTCATCACCTTTCCTCAAGCTAATTCCCACTATGAGCTAATTCCCATTAACGAGCACTGAACCCAAACCCACCAGGAACTGGACCAGAGCCCGCCTGGGTGGTGTTATTTCTGATGACAGTGTGTTATTTGGACAGCCTCTGCCCACATTGAGTTGCTCCGGTGCTTGCAGAATTGCAGGGAATGGCCAAATAAATCCGCCCCTCCCGTAAGGGGTTAACAGAGGAGGCTCCCCATGCCCCACAGATACCTAGACCCCCTCACTTCCCACCCCAGTGCAACCAACCCGACACACCTTCGAGGCCAGAGGGAACCGGGAGATCTGCACAGCGCAGACCACAGACCCTCCCCCAGCTGCCCCGGATTGAGGCCAATCACTTGTGTTTGACTTAAGCCGAGGTCCCCAAACTGTGGGGCAAGGAAGAACATTGTGGGGGGTGGCGGGGCATGGCTGGAGCCTGGGCCAGCCTTCGTGGGGGGCGGGGCAGGAGCTCTGCTCTTCGTCCCTCCCCCAGCTGTGGGCCCCTTGCCCCTGTCCACACCCCTACTCCCATAGCAGCGGCCCCGGTCCTGGCTCGGGGATGTGTGTGTGCAGACAGGGGAAAGGGGGCGCACAAGGTAAAAAGTTTGGACGTAGGGTCCACGCTGCGTCCCCTCCCCCAAAACTCCTCTGTGGGGCTGGGGAGTCATTTGCTTCCTCCTACTGCAGCCCGGGTTGGGGGCTCTTCCCCTGCAGGCAGGGGGTGGGGCAGGAAGCCGATTGGAGGTGGGGTTCCCCATGGCAGCTCCTATGGCATCATGGCAAAACTGGCTCCAGCATGGGCCAGTGCCAGGGTCTGCTGGGGGCTCTCGGCACTAGGCAGGGCAGCCGCAGGTTAAGCCAGGGCTTGGTAGCCTTGCGAGCAGCCAGGCAGGGACGAGTTAATGCAAAGCTGCATCAGGCCCCTTGGTCTCCCATGGCATTGGGCGCTCTGCCATCGTTCCAACTGCGCCTCTCACACGTTCCGCGCCTGGCAGAGCATGGCCCCTCTCTCCTTGCGCCAGGCCAGGGTCTCCTCCGAAGGCCCCGTCACCTGTGCCCACGGGCCCCTCAATCTGCTTCTCCCGACCTGTTCTGCCAGCCCTAGAACCCCACTCCCCACCCTAGGGTTCTAGATCCAGAAGATAACTCAGCACTTTGGAAATGTGGAGTCTGTCCGGATCCAGCCTGGCACGACTTCTGACCTTTGTGGAATCCCGATTCCTCTGGCAATCCTGGAAGCTGGGCCTGGGAACACCCCTCGGCACCGACTCGCACTGCAGGGCTAATTGCAGTGAGGGAGGAAACCTTGCACGAATCCCAGACCAGGCAGCCTTCCAGAGGCGTCATGGAGCCCACGACCCTCCCAGCCCTCCAGTAAACAAACCGGTGGGACAGTGCCCAGCCTGGGAAGCTGAGCTGGGCATAGGGCAGCTGTATGGCATGAGGCCACGCCACACAGGCTTCTTCTGCGTCCTTGGCTGAAACAGCCTCCTGTGCCCTGATGCGTCCCTGCCCAGACCTGCATGTGCACACTCATCCCTGCTCCTTCCCCACCTGCCCACCGGCCCCTGCCGTGCAAGGAGAGCCCACAGGCCGGGACTCGGAGTCAGCGTTCCCTGCATGGCCTTCTGCTCTCCACCCAGACATGGGAGCTGCACAGTTTCTCCTCCCAGAAGGTGCAGCCCCTTGGAGACTACAAATCCCAGCATGCCTCGTTCAGCACCTCCCTGAGCAGTCCTGCACTTGGACCTGAGACGGAGCGCTGCCTCTTGGGAGTGTTGACAGTCCCCAGGGCAGTTGCAGCACCACGGGGGCAAGGCTCCATCTTTAGCCAAGCCGAAGGCTGCCCGGGTCAAGGTGGAGCACTGCATGCTGGGACTTGTGGTCTCCCCATGACAGCCGGCAGAGACAGCAGGCGGCCCGTTGGGCACAGCCCTGGCATGGTGCCCCTTGACGAGCTCCGCTTACCGGCGCTGCTGCCCTTCTCCACTTTGCTGACAAAGATGCCCAGCCCGTGCTCTGAGCCGCCCCGCACGCTGAAGCCCAGCTTCCCGTCCACGCTCTTCTCCACCGTGATGACGTTGATCACGTCGCTCTCGTCGCCGGTGGCTGTGGAGACAGGGCCCAAACATGTGGGAGAGAACAAGGTGGTTTCCGCAGCCGCCAGGCCCCGCACCGCAGCCCACTTACCCAAGAGCCGGACCAGGCCTAGCTAGGCACGTGAACATGCCAGGCTGTGTTAACGAGCACATCGCTGCTTTCTGGTGGCCTCTGGAGCGCTGCTGGAGGGCTCACGCAGCATTTACAGGGCTATTGCCCTGCTCCCATACGTGACACGTGCCCACACAGTCAAGTCCTCACCAAGCCCGTTGGAAGTGTTAACAGCCAGGGATCACAAAGAGCTTTCCAAAGATCAACTAACTGCACCAGACCCTGCTCTCCTCCCCCAGAGCAGCAGGTAGGATTATCACTCCCATTTCACAATAGGGAAACTGAGGCACGGGGGAGTGGGGGAGTGGCTTGCCAAGTGACAGAACCCGGGTGTCCTGGCACTCAGGCCAGTGCTTCGGCCACAAAACCATCCTTCCTTTTTAGGTAAAGTACCCATGTGTCCTGGCTCCCTGTCTCCGGCTCCTATCCTGCTTGGATTTGAATGCAAAGGGCCACATTCTTCCCTGGTGTAACTGCCTGGGGTCAAGTGCTTACAGCGGCAGGAGCAGAGCGAGCGCTCGGGGTGACGTGCATCATGTGGGGAGTTCCCTCCGCTGCAGAATTCCTGCTCATTGATAATCAACGAAAAACAAAACTGCACCCAATCCCTGCGGCCGGGAGGCTGGGGCTGGCCTCCAGGCCATGCTGCAGCCAATGGCGTACCCCGGAGGTGAATTTACTGCTAAGAGTTTTGCTCCTGCTCAGATCAATAGAGCAGATAAAAGGAACGAAGACAAGTTCCCTGCAGTGGATCTCAGCTTTTTCCAGACTGGTACCTCCCCACCCCCCAACCTCCCTTGCATCCAGCCAGGATAGGGAGACACAAGAGCCAACTTCAGGGACGCTATCCTGCTTTCGTCAGGGCCAAAGTTGTCCCTTGGGGCACTGCCTTGCCCGAGCCACGGCCTGAGAAGGGGGTTGGGAATCGGTATCTGGGTGATGAAGGGTGACCCCAAAAGAAGGCCCCCCCCCGGCAATGGAAGCAGAGAGCCGTACCTTCGATGGGCGAGTTGATGAGAATGACCCGTCCCATGGGCGATGAAGTGCGGATGCCCCGTGGGTGCCCGTTAACCAGCCGGTTCTGCTTCCTCAGCAAGTAGCGGGTGGCTGCGCTGGTGTCGCTGCCTGAGCTGCAGGAGTGGGTGGGGCAGGCCGCGTTCCTCAGCACGGAGTCTGAACCGTGTGCCATGGCGTGGCGAGGCGGCCGCTAGTCATGGAGGGACCCCGGCGTTCAGGGGAAGTGTTCAGCGGGGGAGCAGAGAGGGACCCTGCCCCCTGCCCTGGGGAAGCCTGATTCCGTCGGGCGGGAGAGGTGGATTGTTACATTTTGGCTGCTCAGGTTTCGTCCCGCCAGTGGAAGTGGGTGCCTGACGCAGCCCAGGAACATGTTCCTCCGGGTGGGCGTGAAAAGGGTCCGGGGCCACGCTTCCTGTTGGGTCTCAGCTCTGGCCGGGGGCCTCACACGATGGTGCCAATCCTGTGCCTGCAGCATCAAATCCAAACAGACCTGCGTCAGCCCCACAGCTCTCCCCACCACCAGGCTCCAGGGCCCCACCAGTGAACAACAAGGATGATTAGGAACAGCCCGCCTGCGCCTGACACCCCCATGCCCAGGAAAAGCTCCCAGGCCAAATCCGGAGAGGAGCTCTCCGATCCAGTCATTTACACTGGCCTCCAGTGGAGTCACTCTGGATTTCCATCAGCGCAGGAGGGAATTGGAAACAGTTCTGGCACCTCAGTTAGATCCCCAGGGGGCATTCAGACCCGGGGGAAGCGGGCCAGGGCCAGCGGGAGGAACAGCTCTGCAGCCAGAGAGCCACAGACTTTTAGGCCATATGGGCCCATGTCGATCGACTGCCTGGCCTGATCTACGTAACACAAGACACCAAGATTCACCTGCTAATTCCTAGCAGTCTAGTAAGCAAGGAACAGAGAGATAGCTCAGGGGTTTGAGCATTGACCTGCTCAGCCCAGGGTTGTGAGCTCAATCTTTGAGCAGGCTGCTTAGCGGGACCTCAGGAAAAATCAGTCCTGCTACTGAAGGCAGGGGGCTGGACTCAAAGACCTTTCAGGCTCCCTTCCAGCTCTGTGAGATAAATAGGACAGTTAGAGCAAAATAGGGTGACCAGGCAGCAAGTGTGGGGAAAAATTGGGGTGGGGTAATAGGCGCCTATATAAGAAAAAGACCCCAAAAAGGGGACTGTCCCTATAAAATTGGGACATCTGGTCACCCTAAACCAAAAGGGGCTCAATCACATTAGAAACAGCTCTGTTTATATATGGGGAGTTACTTCAGATTTACAGCCAGCAGGGATCAGAATCTGGCCCAGCCCCATGCACTAAACTGGAGTTAATCCAGATTTACACTTGACGGTGTGAGATCAGCTTCTGGCCCCCACCTGGCTGATTTAAAGGGAAGCCCTGTGGGGAGGGAGATAACAATCCCGTTGGTTTTGCTGGAGCGCCCCTGGGTTCGCCCCTGCGCAGGGGAGACCGGGCTCCTGGGTCCAGGCCAAGCTCCCCCAGGGGAGGGAGCGGATCGAGGCCGGCTCCGGGCAGGGGGGCTGGGCTGTGCCAGGCACAAGGGGAGCCCCGAGCGGCCTGGCCCGATGAATAAGTGATACGACCCCTGCGCTTCCCGGCCCGGGAGGCACCGGGCGCGGGGGAAGGGACGGAGCCGGCCGGGGAAACACGCGTGGGCCGGGGCAGGACGTCCCCACCTCGCACCCTCCACATGCGCAACTTTCCTCCACCCGGCGCCCCGTTGCGCCCCCCGTGGATCGGAGTGTGGGGTGGGGGGGCTCTGCACCGAGGACAGATCCAGCCCCCTGATCCCGGCGGGGGGGGCTTGGACCCCAGGCTTCCCCCCCCCCCCAGGTGTCTGCAGGTGACCCCCGGCTGGGTCCCTTCCCGCTCCCCTTGCGCCAGAGGGGACAGCAGCAGCGGGGGCCCAGTTAAAGGACCGAAGGGGTTGATGGGAGGGGAGAGACTGACACCCCCCTCCGCCCACCCCCTCACCTGTGTCCAGGTTGCTCTGCAGCCTGCAGCCCCCTCACCTGGCAGAGCCACCGGGCTGACGCTGCCCCGCCTCCCTCCCCTCAGCCCCACCGATAGGCCGGCCCAGCCGGGACCCGGGTCCCCATAGGCCAGCCTGGCAGTCAGTCAGTGCCAGCTCTTGCCTGGTGTCTGTGCAGAGGCCGGACAGGTGAGCTGGGATTCCTGCGCCGGGCCTGGTGGTGCCTCTCCCTGGTGGGCGGCTCTGCCCAGGGTCCCGCAGCCCGGGCTGGCTCTGACGCCCACCTTGCAGGGACAGTCACACTCTGTCGCTCACCTGGGGCTGGGGACGGAAGGCAGCAGGTGCCAGCCTGTTGCTGGGGTGCCCCCTGGGGCACAGAGCTGCCCGCATCCCCCAAACCCTCCTGGCCACCCTGTGGGAACCCCCACCGACTCCTCCTTCCACTGTCCCCAGGGCAGTAGAATTTGGCTGTATTTTGTCGCAGGGCGTCTCACACTTTGGCGAGCTCGGCTGTATAAATCCAATCTCACTGTTCTTAATAAGAAGGCCGAGCGCTCCTACGAGATCGCAACCTGCTTTCCAAAGGGCATGCGGGGGCGTGAGCCCTGTTGGACAAGTGGGGAAACTGAGGCAGCACAGCATGGCAGTGAAACACGTGTGGCACTGTAAGCCCATCTGGGCTTGCGTGTTCAAAGGGACACGTGCCCAAGTGCCTTGCTGAACTGGGCAGGTGACTCAGCCAAAATCACACAGCACCTCAGTGGCAGAGTTGGGGACACAACCCACGGGTCCTGGTTCCCAGTCCCCCCTCTTACAACCACTGGACATCACTCCCCTTCCAGAGCTGGGAAAAAGAACATAGGAGTCCTGACTCCCACCTTGCCCTGGCTCTCACCCACCAGCCCCCACTCCAGAGCCAGGAAGAGAACCCATGTGTCCTGGCTCCCACTCCTACTCTTCCTAAAGCCTGAGGTCCTTGTGGAAGGAGCACAGAACTGGACCAAGGACTCTTTCCCAGCGATTCCCTCCTCCCCGCTAACCCTAGGCTATGGTCTGGCAAAGTCAAGAGGAGACTGTTTGAACTCAGTGGTTCAGTTTTACCCCCTCTCTCAAAGAAACAGCGTAGAGGAGAGAGCTGGGGCTGGGTCCCTCCCATGCAGAGAACTGGGCATATTCCACCCCCTCCTCGCAAGGTGCCAAGGGCACTGCTGGGTGTTCTGGGCCCCCTCACCTCCCAGCCCGAGGCCTTGACACTCCTCTCGCCCGGGGAAGCGGTGTCTGCCCATCGGTTGGTGCGGTTCCCTCACTGCTGGGATGGCCGTGAATGTCATCAGGAGGCGAATTTGATACCAGGCCGGTTTCAGGTGATACGCACCTGCCAGGTATTGGATACCCTGGGGAGAGGAGCTGCCAGGTGGGGGATGACGGGTGAAAGGTCTGCCTGGAGCAGAGCTGATCTGTGCCATTTGGAACAGCCAGGCTCTTGGTAAAGCCATCGGCAGCCTGCCCCCCTGCCCCTTGCCCATGGAAAGGTGCCTGGCTCCTCACGTAGCCCCACTGATTCAAGAGTAGCAGAGCACGCCCTACCCAGGCTGGCAGAATCGGCTCCTTTTGCGCCAGACTCTGCCAAGGAGCAAAGAAGTCAGGTGGAAACTTAATTCACATACAAGCAAAGCAAATGCCCTTCAAGATGTGGGGCTGAGCTGGAATCATGGCTGTCTGTTGTTATAGCCTCAAGGACATTGTCACAGGGCTTGGTGTACTCAGGGCAGGTAGTCTGGGACCCTGTCTCTGCCTGGTTCTTTGGAGAAAAGCATAAAACCAACACGCCTGTCTAAGTAATATCCCATGGGGCAATTTCTTCCTGACCACAGCTGGTGTGTACCATGAAGCATGAAGATTGAGAACCCACTTTACTTAATCAGTTTCTCATAAGTTTTTTTGTCCCCCTTATTTATAATGATCCACTGAAAACTTGAACCTAAAATTTTACTTTCTATCAAGAATGTGTCCGATCGATATGCCCCAGTCACCACAGTGACTGAGCATCTCACAAAACTGAGGCACCAAGAAGTTATGCAACCTGCCTAAAGTAACACATCAGGTCAGAAGCAGGAATTATATCCAGATCTCCAGGCCTGTGCTTTAAGCGTAAGGCTATCTTTCCTTCCATCAAATACAAATAAATAATATATCAGCATTTCTCTAGAGCAGCAGCTCTCACCTTTTTCAGTCTACTGTCCCCCTTCCAGGAGTCTGATTTGTCTTGCGTACCCCCAAGTTTCACCTCACTTAAAAACGACTTGCTTACAAAACCAGCCATAAAAATACACAAGTGAAACAGCACACGACTGCTGACAAATTGTTGACTTTTCCATTCCTACCATATCATTATAAAATAAATGAATTGGAATATAAATATTGTACTTACAGTTCAGTGTATAGTGTATATGGAGCAGGATAAACAAGTCATGGTCTGGATGAATTTTAGCATGTTCTGACTTTTCTGGTGCTTTTTCTGTAGCCTGTTGTAAAACTAGGCAAATATCATGATGAGTTGATGTCCCCCCGGAAGACCTCTGCGTACCCCTGTTGAGAGCTGCTGCTCGAGAACAAACGCAAGTGACAACTATACAATCCTTCATGATCACAGACTTCTTACAATGCAATCAAGATGGCGCAGCAATTTCCTTCCAAGAGCGCAGGAATCTCGGGGCTAGTTCCTGGGCACAGTACAGGGAAAAAGGCTTGAATGGAACCAGCCTGATTTGAAAACCGTGTTGCTGTCTCTGAACCGAGCAGCCTTGGTTCTCATAATCCTGCTTTCCATGTCAATGGGAGTAAAGAGGGCAGGGCAGGACTCAAGGGCCAACCTTCGCACTGTTTGTCCTTTTGCTCCTTCCAACTGTTTGCAAAGTTCCCAGAATTACTAGGACGAGGTTTTCTCAAGGTGTCGGGGCATTGCCTTTTCCCCCTTCTTAACACCTAGATAATGGTCAGCAGCCCTGAAATAACCAAGCTGTCTTGCCAGCATGGCCCTCACAAGCAGCGCAGTGCCAGGGGAGCAAACGCGCATGTGCAGCTGAGCACGTTTGTGAACAACCCTACAATAACAAAGCGGCCTCCTTAGCCTGACACTCGCGAGCCGTACAATAACTAACCAGCGTGCACAGCTTAGCGTTGACCCGAGCGACATTACAGTAACAAAGCAGCCCTGGAAAGCAATAGAGGCTAATAACAGGGGTGTCCACGTATGTTTCAGTGACAACTTTCCTCAGGGCGATTATAAAACAGCAAGGCAAACAGAACCGCTATTTCCAAAGGTGTGAAAATGAGGCCTGGCCAAAGGGCCTGTTACTGAGCCATGAGCTATCAAGATGGCCTGAATGTGCTTCTAATTGTGTTTCTGCAACAATCACAAGTGGACGATTCTTTTAGAATAGACTTTAATATAATCATCAGCTGAATTTGCCACTAAGAAAAGACAGATTCCCCCCAGGGCTCTGGTGCCTTGGTCCAACACGTGCACTATAACCAAGTCATTCAAATAAAATCATGACGCTTCCCTTAAGTCCCCTCCCAGGGGATATTTTTCGGTATTTTCCTCTGAATGATGCTCACTACAAACATTGATTAAAAAATAATTAGGGGCCCCAGTCTAAATCATTAAGCTCTGGGGAGTTAGATCAGGGATTAATCAGGCGTGTTCTTTGTCTCCTAAAGCCTGTTGCTTGGAGCTGCAGGTACAGAACTGGCTGCTGTGTTCCACCCCAGAGGCAGCTGCATTTCCAGTGTGAAATTAATCAGGTCAGCACCTTCAGGTTCCAGTCTAGTGAAACTCCTAATGCTCAGGATGCAGAGATCTGGAGAGACGTAAAGTTGCTATTATGCACCCCTTAAAATAACCTAGAAGATTGTAAAGAGCCAGAGTACAAACACAGCAGGTGCTTAGTATAACAGCAATGTCTCTCATGCCATAGGAGAGCTGAGTCTCAGCTGCAGTCAATATAAAGGGAGTGATTTAGTGAGGCTGATGCTACGCCCCTCTCTGCTGCAAGTCACATGATGTGACTCGGTTTCCCTGTCCATCTAAGGAGGATATAACATAAAGCCACGCTGCATGGGAGTTGTGAGGCTAAATTTCTGGCAGATTTGAAAGTGTGTTGAAATCTGCAGATGGAAAATTCTCTAGATGAGCAGTGTGATTAATCACTATTGATAGTGCAAAGCGTGTGCGTGGGAGGGACAGGTGCACACTACAGTGTGTATATGGGAGAGTGTCGGGGGTACGTGTACCTTGCAATGTGATGGGTTCACATGCAGAACTGTGCAGGTGGGTCAGGTTAGGGGCACACGTATCAAACTGTGTGTTTGTGTGCACGAGTCAGAGGGTGTGTGCGCACATGGCACTGTGTGTTAGTTTGTGTGTACACGTGGGTTCATGTGTATAAAGGGTAGAGTTTGTGTGGGGGTGTGTGTATGTACATCTGTGTGCAATGTCTGAAGGACAGGGGGTGCATCTGTGCACGCAGTCTGTGTGTGTATGTGTGCCCACAGATCTGTGCGATGGACGGGGTGTGAGTGCATAGCCAGCTTTGTGTGTGCATGCATTGGAATGTGTGTGGGCAAAGCAGAGCGTGTTTGGGTGTGTGTGTAGATGCCACACCGACCCTCTGTGTGGCGGTCATCCCTGCCTGCCCCTCTTCCCGCTGCCTGCCTTGGGCAGCCCCCGCCAGTGCTGCCTCTGCCCAGCAGAGCTGGGTCTGCCCCTGGCTGGCGCTCAGCAGGCTTTGCAGTACACCTCGAAGAGACTGGCCACAGAGTGCATGCGGTAGAAGATGCCCAGCGGCAGGGAGATCTTGACGATGATGACCCAGAGGGTGAAGCCATAGAAGGCCTGCTCGATCTGGCTCACCAGGTGCGGGCGCGTCCCGTAGGCGTAGAGGATCCACACCTAGCAAAGCAAAGGGGTCAGGCGTCAGCCCCAACGGGGCAAAGGCCGGGCTGGGCCACCTCCTGGATGGACTCAGCTGGGCAGGGCCTGATACCTAGTGAACCCATTCGCTCCTGGTCCCCCATTCCCCGTTGAACCTGTCACCAAGGCAGGGCCAGGCCTCGTGCATTCCTCCAGAGTGTGTCCAACCATTAGGAACGGGGCTGAGAACCACCAACTTATTGCACATCATCAGCCACTGAGCACCAGCCCAGCAGTAACGCCTTTCGGTCCCTGCTGGGCCACGCTCCATCCACCCAGCAACGAAAAGTCCCTGGCTGGGGCATTGACTCGCCCAGCCTGAGTGCTGCATGGACAGCGCAGAGCGGATGGTGCTTAGTGCAGATCCCCATGCCACGCACTGCCAGCAATGTGGGGACAGGGCTTGACTGGGGCCTGCCAGAATCCATAGGGTGGGGGTCCCAGCTTCATAGCGAGGGTGCTGGTGAGGGGGCCCAGGAACAATCCTGCATTGAGCCAGAGGATGGACTCCATTACATGACAGGGGCCCCTTGGGCTTTGCCCAGTGATTATAATGAGAGATTTGTATTGGCGCAGTGCCCACAGGTCTGGCTGGGCACACAGGCAGGCCCCGTGACTCCCCACACGGGTATCTTCACAGCACTGTTTGCTGACCACCAGCCTCATTCGCCACTTTCTTGAACCCAGCCCAGGAGGTGGATGGGTGGCGAGCGCACTCAGGCTGGCAGTGTGTGAGAGGAGGGGTGGGAGGGGTGCTGGGTGCAGCTGGGTTGTCCCTCCCAGGCACTATGCGGGGATGAAGGGCAGAGCCAGGGCGGGTACCATCAGGCACTGCTGCCATCGCCCTGGACACAGCGATCTCTGATCTGCGTGGGCTGAGTCTGTCCACCCTTAGAGTGAGAGCCGCATGGAGCCCCGTCTATTCAGCTGAACACAGAGCAGGGGAAGGGGTGACTGATCACAGCCTGTATGCACTGACATGGCGAACACGGATTTGAGACCTGGCTCTTCGACCCAGCAGATAAAGGGCTCACACCTTCCCCTAAACCCTCCCCCACAATGGAGTCTTATTCACCGGGCAAAGCGTCAGGGTGGGGGGGAGCGCCTGGGAATATCTGATCTCCGCACAGGCCGGGGGGCCCTTATCAGGCGCGGGCAGCGCAGGGAGAGGGAAGCTGGCACCTCCCAGCCCCACCAGCCTCGCCTGAGAGAAACTGACTAGGAGACCTGCAGCACCTCAGACCACCGGAACGGTGGGGAGCAGTTTGGAGGTTTAAAGTCCATTCACTTTCACTGTCCCAGGGCCAGAGGCTCAGCCGGTGCAGATCAGCTCAGCGCCACAGGCATCCATGGGTTTGCACAAGCTGAGGATCAGGCCCCTTTCCACAGGACTCCTTCCTGGGCAGTCATTGCCCATTCTGTACATGTGCAACAGATTGTTCCTTCCTAAGTGGAGCACTTTGCATTTGTCCTTATTGAATTCCATCCTATTTACTTCAGACCATTTCTCCAGTTTGTGGAGATCATTTTGAATTTTAATCCTATCCTCCAAGGCGGTGGCAACCCCTCCCAGCTTGGTATTGTCCGCAAACTTTATAAGTGTCCTCGCTATGCCATTATCTAAATCATTGATGAAGATATTGAAGAGAACCGGACCAGAACCGATCCCTGCGGGACCCCGCTCGTTATGCCCTTCCAGCATGACTGTGAACCACTGATAACTACTCTCTGGGAACGTTTTTCCAACCAGTTTTGCACCCACCTTACAGTAGCTCCATCTAGGTTGCATTTCTCTAGTTTGTTTCCGAGAAGATCATGCGAGACAGTACCAGAAGCTTTACTAAAGTCAAGATATACCACAGCTACCGCTTCCCCTGTCAGAGTTAAAGGGGACCTGTGCAGCGCCCCCCTGAGGGATGAGGAGAGCGTCCGCGTTACAGCTGTCTCTAGATGGGAAGTCAAACCTTTTTGGAAGCTCCTTTGTGTCAAAGGAGGGCTAGTGGCCAGCGAACCACACGGGCCCAGGAGAACAGCTTTCACTGGGGCGACAGCAGAGCTGGGCAAACAGGTCAATTATTTTTCACTGGAAATTTTGAAGGTTTTTCCCCCCTAAATCAATTCTTTTGGATTTTTTTTTGATGAAAACCCGAAACTAAAACTTTTTGCTCAAACTCCAGAAAATGTTGACCAAAATGAAAAGATCGGGGTTGGACGAAAAGCTATTTTTTTTTTTTGTTCCTTACTCTGCTTCCTCCAAAGTTGGACAAACAAATGCCAACTGTCTCTAGTGAAAAGCCCTGGGGCTGACTTTGGGAAGGAAGAGTGAAGCTGGGGGCCCCGGGAGAGACAGGTGGGGGTCTGTTGGCAGAGGGGGCATTACATGGGCCGTTTGGCTCAGATCTATTTGTGGATCTGGGCCCATGTGACGAGAGCCGGGCAACATTTTTCTACTGAAACTTATTTAGGAAAAAAACGCAGATTTGGGTTGACTGAAAGCTTTTGCAAACATGTGTCAATATTACAGTTGGGAAAAAACCTTGAAAAGAATCCAAAAGTTCCACTCGGACATTTTCAAAAAGAAACGCTTCAACATTTCGATGACCGGCACCTTTTTGTGCTGCCGTTTCCTGTGATTTGGCTAAAGCAACTAGAAAATCCTTTTGAAAAATGCTCAAAATGGAACCAAGGGTTTGAGGGGTTTTTTGGTTTCGGGTCAAACAAGAAATGTGTTTCGACTTTTTGTTTCGCTACAAAGTCTGAAAAAGGTTGGTTTTGGGTCAATCTAAAACAATTTTTCTCCCTTTGATTTTTCAGGATTGTCAGAGAACCAAAAAACCTATTATTTGCCCACCTCGATTTGTGATCTCCCTGTCCAGCAAAGCCAGCCCAGGGTACATTCTGCAGAGAAACAACTCACACCAGACAACAACTAACGAGGTGTCACTGATTTCTGACCTGTATGACCCTGACACTCCCACCCTGTGGCCAAGGGCAGCATTCCTCTCTTTGGTGACCCCTGGAAAACAACTTGGTGGTTCTCAGTGTAGTTTCTGGTGGACGAATATTCACACCACTGACAACTCTTCTGTCTCCTAATATCCCCTTGCTGGCAGCCTCAAAAGGGCTGAATGGGGTTGTGAGACTGAGCCTCCATCTCGTCCCCGGCCAGGGTCCTCCCAGCAGGGCTGTACGGACGAAGCTCGCTCTGGAGCTGACTGCACAGCACCTACTCAGAAGATGGACCGAAGACCTGAGCTCAGAGCCTCAGCTTGTGATGGCTCGTTGGAGTGACGGTGATTGACACCAGCCGGGGGTGCGACTGTCAGCCTCCAGAGCTCCCTGTGGGAAGCTAGAGCCCTGGAGCTGGACAATCAGGCGCCATGAGCCAGCTCACCAAGATGTTGTAGAAGTTGAGGAGGATGGAGATGTTCTGCAGGATCTTCCTCCGGATGCTGACACGTTCTGGCTCCCCTCTGGGCCGAGACTGCCGGCCCCCGGTGGAGATCTTGGCAAGGGAGTCATTGCTGCTGCTGCAGGTGAGCCAGCACCCCGGCATCTGCTCCTCCAGCTGGGCCACCATCCTGGCTGGCGTGTGGCAGCCGGCCGGGCAGATGGCGCAGTTACTCTCACGCCGGTCAGCCACGTCCTGCTGGACCGGCTCTTCGGCAGGGCCTCCGGAGATGGAGAAGACCCAGTCGTTGCCCGGGGGGCTGTTGGGAGCATCTGGCTGGTGCGTGGGCCTGGAGTAAAGGGCTTCAGTGATGAAAAGGTTCTGGCCCAGCACTTGGATGGTGTTGCAGAGGGAGAAGCAGAGGTCCAGGAGGTGCAGGCTGCCATTGATGTGCAGGAAGAAGATGGCCACCAGGGAGAAGATGGAGACCATCAGGGGCCCGCAAGAGCTGCTCAGCAAGAGGGTGACGTCCAGGCTCCGCACCACGCTCTTGGAGTAGTCGGTGGAGACAGGGTCTCTCTGGAGCCGGTAGCAGGGTCTCTCTGGATGCCGACCAGCGAGGCTAGGAACATGGTGGAGAGCAGCACCGAGTTGAAGACGTAGTAGGTGCGCAGGGCCTCGGGGACCGTCTCGGGGGCCTTGGCCAGCACCCCGAAGGAGATCATCACCCCGAAGGTGGCTGAGATGGCCAGTGCCGCCAGCACCAGCCCCACGAAGGCCCCGCTGAGGTGGAAGCGGCCCCGGGGGCACAGGCGGGGCTGCCGGGGGCAGGCCGCCTGCCCCGTGTTCTTCCACACCACGTAAAGCATGGTGGAGGAGAAGAGGCTGCACTCGATGTTGAAGGGGTGCAGGTAGGCGGCACCCTCGGAGAAGATGTGACACGGGCTGGTGGCGCAGGAGCAGCTGCTGGTGGGCAAACTTCCTGCAGGGGGTGGAGGGGATACTCAGCGCCAGTCTGGGAGTGGGGCAGCATGGGAGGGGGAGGGGGAGGGAGAGGGACGGGATGGGGGCAGGGCTGTGCATAGGGATTGGAGGGCAAGGCTATCTGTGGGGGGCTGTG
>NC_133784.1:4358409-4434892 GCF_003597395.2 Chelonoidis abingdonii
AGGCTGTGGCTAGGGGAGGGGGAACGGGACTGCACATGGGAGACAGCTTGACCTAGCAAGCAGGGTGCGTGGGGAGCAAGGGCCACGCGAGGGCCAATGCAGGCAGCTGGTGGGGTTGGGATCTGTCTGTGGGAAAGCCCATCCCCGGGAAGGCTGAGGGGCAGATAAGGATGGGATACAGGCAGGGGGCCTCTGAGCTGGGCAAGGGGCAGGATGGGACCCTCCAGCCAGAAGGCCAGGCAGCCTCTCCTCTCCCAGCCCTCCCGGAGGACATCCCATCCCATCCCATTCCCTGCCATCCAGTCCAGGGGCAGGGTCTGGCCTCTTAGCGGCCATCCAGCCCCATCTCACCACTGCTCCAGGTGAGCATATAAACCCCATCCCAGGGACCCTTGGCTCGGCTGGTCCCAATGAATCTCCATGGCACACACTGGTGGGTCTATGTGGGGGAAAGGGGTGTGACCCCCCTGCCACGGGTCCAGCCCCCCCACCCCAAAGGCCCTCACCATGCACAGTCCAGGGGCTCTCCGGCTCATGGGCATCGTAGATCTCCTGCAGCTGCTTCATGGACTCGTCCAGCACCACGCTCATCCACATCAGCACGTTGGTGGCCAGCGTGTGCATCAGGCCAAACCTGGGAGGGGGGAGAGGGCAGGGGGAGCTCACAGCCCAGCCTGGCCTCAAGGGGCTGCCAGCGAAACAACCGGCCCCTGCCCCCATCCCGGCGCACAAGCCGGGAAGACAGGTACCTGTTGAGATGCTGCTGCTCCTGGATGCAGACCTTGGCGTGGAAGGACAGCAGAGACACCTGTGCCGAGGGCGGGGAGTGAAGGCAGAAGACAGGGTCAAAGAGCAGTGATACGCAAATGGAAAGGACTAGCCGCTGTGCAGGAACGGCTGAAAGCCCCTTTCATGCTGCATGCTGCACCTTTAACTGCAGCAGCCATCTTGAGAGGTGGGGCTCCCTCCTGGGGACCTGATGTTGGTTCTTTCTTGCTTCGTATTTTCCCTCCTTCTCCACCCGACCAGTCCCACATGGCCCTAGGGACACCAAGGCTGGTCGAGTCCACACAGAGCTCTCCCATGCTAACAGCCTACACTAGGGTAACAGCCTACTACAGCTACCCACTAGTGGAGTCACTCCTTGAGCTCATGTGGCCTGCGCTGTGGGGCTAGTGTCACCCAGGTGGGTCTGTCTCCTCCCTCCTGGCTGCTAGTGCTCTGAGCGTGTGAGGCCCCTCACCTGGATGATGGTGAAGACGGTTTGCACGACGGGGAAGGCGGTGATGAGGACAGAGGTGCAGTGCTGCAGCTCGTAGTAATACCCCAAGGACAGGCGGCCAGGGCGAAGCGCGAGAGCCCGCCTGGCCAGGGAAGAGAACGCCATCACTGCAGCCCTGCCGGCCACAGGGCAAGGGCCAGGCTGGGTGCTGTGGGGCCAGTGAAGGGCAGAGCCTGGGGCCTTTGTAGCCACGGGCTGCAGTGGTTTTGCTTTCTGTCTGCAGCCCCTGCAGAGATCTAAGGGGCATGTGTGCTGGGTGGGGAGAAGTGATGGCCGCACGATGCAACATGGGAAACAGAGATGCCCCCACCGCGCTCTGTCCTGGAGCCTCGAGCCCATTTGCTCTCACTGTGTTCTTGTTCCTGATTCTCACCCTGGGCTGGGATAGCAGGTGGGTGGTCGGGATTAAGGGGCACCAGCGGAGCTGCTGTGGGGCGATGGACTGATCCCCGTGGTTGTTGTCGCCCCAACAGCACAGGCCCCCCACCCGTAGGTGAGTCACCGAATCCCGGTGCCATGCAGAGGCTGCCGTGGGGCAAGGGAGGTTCCCGGGGAGCAGACGGTACCTTTCAGCCAGCTGGTGCCGGAGTGGTGGTCCTGGGGCAGCTTCCGGCGCTTGTTCTGGGAGGAGCGCCAGCCGAACCACAGCATCCACACACAGGACGTGAGCATGAGCGTGGCCAGGAAGCCATGGACATTGCGGCTCTGGGGGCTGCGCTGGTGAATCTCAGCCAGCAGGACGGCGCTGCCCAGGAAGGTGAGCAGCACGAGGTAGAGCAGGGACAGCAGTGAGCCCGCCCGGACGTTGGCCAAGTCCTGCCAGCCTGTGCCCTCTGGGTCGGGGGGGGAGTCCGGGGCTCCCTGGCCCTGCCCTGCAGTGGAGTGAGGGGAGCTCAAGGGGGGGCATCACTGCAGCACGTTGCTCATCGCCCCGGGGATCATGGCTGTGAGGGGAGGGGACAGGGAACCATCAAGGAGGGGGCAGACTGGGGCCCAGTGCAGAGGTGGGACAGGGGAGGGGGGATATTCCCTGAGGATCACCCCCAGAAGGAAGAACTAAGGAGGGATTACACTGCTCCCCTCACACCTACTCCCCTCGCACCCCCACAGGTCCCCATACACCCATCAGTGCATCTGGCTCTGACTCCCCCTCTCCAGCTTTCATCCTCATCCTCCTGGCACCAGCCCTTTCCCTGGGCATAGACGCTGGGGCACGGTGCTGGGTGGGGCAGGATCTGGCCCCCAGGAGTCAGCAGAAGGAGGGGGATCGAAGTCACTCCGGCAGCCCCCTCCTGGCTTGCGGGGGTCTCTGGGCAGCTGGGAATGGCCATTCCACAAATGGCTTTTGTTGGGCAGAGCCAAGCTGGAAGCAGCCCAGGGCCAAGGCCTCTCAGGTGCCCCCATGGCAGCCTCTGCCCCGGACATGGAGAAGGAGGCCTGCAGCCCACCGCCCTTCCCTACCCAACCATGCGGGGGCATGTGAGCACTGCCCCGCCTCCTCTTTCCATGCATGCCCCCGGCCCCAGAGACAGACACACACACACTCCCAGGTGTGACTCAGAGCAGCAACATGACGGGGGCAGACGCCGAGCTCTGTACTCTCCATGTGGCCAGTGGGACCATCTTCTAGACTTCCTTGGGCTGTGCCTGGGTCCAGAGGATCATGCCAAAGGTCCAGCAGGCTGTGTCCAGGTCCAGGGAGTCATGCCCGGCATTCACGGGGCCGTGCCCACCCTTGTCTTTCTGGCTGGACAGGTGAGGGGTTGTAGGGTGCTGGTTGGGTGAAGGTGAGGAGTCAGCAGGCTAGGACCTTTAACTGGGGCTGAGCCAGACTCCCAGAGTGACAGCTGCAGGGACCCATCCTGCTCTTGTGGGAGGAGGGGCTGGTCGCGCCAGATAGGCTTCCCCTCCCAGCTTCACTAGGATCTCTGGTGCCACGGCAGACAGACAGACAGACAGATGCCTCCTCCCCCTCCATCCACACAAACCTGCCTGGAATGGATCATGCCAGCATCTCAGCCGAGACATCCAGCCCTGGGCAGAGATGGCCCTAGACACCCTTGGGATGGGTCCTTGCATCTGCCTCACACTTACACGGTGCCACCAGTCACGCTGGCGATTCAGGAGTGTCTCTCATGCCACCCTCTGTCCTGGCCAGCTGTGTGGGGCACTCTGCCCAGGGGACGCCTTAATATTCCAGGGGGTGGATCGTTCCTCTGCCAGCCTGGCACCTCCCACTAGAGTAATTGGGGCTGGAGGGGTTGCCACAGGCAGCCCCTTCCCCGCTGCACACAGGGAGGAGAGCTGCCCCTCCCTGGTCGCTTGCCCTTTCACGGCAGATTGGAGTTTAATAACCGGAGCATTTCTGAAGTGATTGTAGCAGTAGCTCCCTGCTGCCAAAGGCCATCAGGGAGATCCAGTGCCGAAAATCCAAGGGCAGAGGAAGGAGAAATCAGAAATTGCTTGATTTTTTTTTGTGGGGGGGGAGCAAAATCTTGCTTATTTACATCTCTCTGTGTCCAGAAAGAAAGATCAGCTTGTTTCTCCAATCACTAGGGAAGTGCACCCAGCACAGTGCCTGTCACACCAGCGGGGCAAATCCAGGGGCGACTGCGAGGAGAGAATGTGGACTCTGCTGTTCTGAAACCACAGGGTCGCAGGTAGTGGAGAATCCTCAGTACCTCTTAGCAGTACAGGGTGTCGGCCACACAGTGCACAGTTGGATTCCATCCAGTAGAGGGTGGTGGTGCAAGCATGTACCCGCATAAACACAGCCACACACATCAGGCAGAACAAAAGAAACCAACAGGCTAAGCATGAAATGCAGGCGTATCCTGGGGCAGTGAGTTATACTGGGCCTGTGGTGCCTGCGCTCCAGCAATATTCAGGGCCCAGCGGCCCGGCTCCACCAATGTTCGGGGCCGGGTCTCTCCCATGGCCCTGCCTTCCCGCCCCAGAGCGTCCCTGCCTGCGCCCTGGACAGTGGGTGGCTGTCCTGCTGCTCCCCCTCACTGACCACTGAGAGCTGCAGCAAAGGCAGTGGTGCCCCGGGCAGGCTGAGGCAGCTGCTGCACCTGCAGAGGGAGGAGGCGCACATGTGATGGCAGCTCCTCCCCCCACCCCCACCNAGGGGTTGGATGGGAGGGTGGGAGAAGGAAGTCAGGTGGGAGGGTTCCAGGGATGGTCAGGGAGCAGGGGGGATGGATGGAGAAGGGGTCTGGGGGGGGCAGTCGGGAATGAGAGAGGAGGTTGGATGGGGCAGTGGGGAAAAGCAGTGGGGGGCAGGTAGGGGCAGGGGATCTGAGGGCGGTCAGGGAGAAGAGGTGGTTGGATGGAGCAGGGGTCCTGGGGGTGAGAAGCAGGGGAGATTGGGTAGGGGGTGGGGGCTGGGCTAGCCTCCCCTAACCGGCCCTCCATACAATTTCTGAAACCTGATACAGCCCTCAGGCCAAAAAGTTTGCGGCTCCTGCATTTAGCCCATTCTTCCTCTCCTGAAAAGACACCTACCACCCTGTGAAAGGGGAGCCTGGCTGAACAAAGACAAGTCCACTTTCTATTGTAAAGTTACATTAGGCAGATGGGGCTGACCCTTAGCTCCTTGATGGAGCTATTACAATTTTAACCCAGCCCAGGATCTGACCCATAATCTAAAGTACTACAGTCCTGTTTCAGGATCTGCAACCAGCACGGCACATACCCACTAACAATATTTAGGAAAGATTTTTCAAAAGTGGCAAGTGATTGTGGGGCCCCAGTTTGTGGGTGCTCAACCTAAGATATCTTAAAGGAGCCTGATTTTCAGAAAGCACTGAACAGTTTGAAACTAGGCCCTTGACACACCCTCAAGTCAAGCATCCAACTGGGCTAGCTAATAGCATTTATTATTCCCCTTATATCAATGGCTATAAAACTTCCAAGCATTTGTTTCTTGAGCTTTAAAAGTTTGTTCATCATAAATTCCAGTATTTACAAATAAGTTTGTCCATAAGGTGTGTTTTTACTGTGTTCCTAAGTTAGCTGGAAATCATTCCTTTAATTACAGTGGAAGAGACTCATCCCCACAGACATCCTAAATTGAAGACTGTACAGGAAAGACTTTGTTTTCCATCATAAGAAATAAATATTTCCATAGGTATGTTTTCTTATTCATTGTCTCCTGTTCAATCCCATACTGCCATCTCTGTGGGTGCAGAGAGCTGAGATCGTGATACCATCACTGTAGAAAATTTTGTTTTAAAAGATCTCAAATTAGATACGAAACCATTTGATACACTCACTACAAAAAAGAAGTGTCTGTGTCCCATTAAGTATTACATCTATTTGTCCTTTAGGTAATTCATATAGAGGAGGTAGGGGTTGGGCAGAGAGCTGTTAGGACTCCTGGGTTGTCGTCTCAGTTCTGGTTCTGACTGACTCACTATGTAGCTCTGGCCAAAACCTTAGCCTTTCTGTGTCTTAGTTCCCACGTGTAGAAACAGGCATACTAATGCTTACTGTTAGGATTGTGAGGCTTCTGTGTACGTAAAGTGCTTTGAGATCCTAGAAGGAAATCCTTATAAGTTGTTTAAGTATAATATGTACATTATAAAGGGACACAACTGCTTGCTTCAGCAGCAAAATATAATAATCGTCCATGGAGGGGGGAGGGAAATGGGACACCTTGAAAATAAAAATCAAATGGCATCGAGGTGTGTTATTAAAGGAGCAGAATAATTATAGTAGCTGTAGTTTGTACTTATTAAAGAACTGACGAGCCTGTTAACACTTTGTTACTAATCAGTGACTGTTTCTTAATTGTATTCCTCTGTAGACAGGCACAAAGGCGGAGGTGAGGGAAACAGTCACACCTTCTTTTTAAGTCAGTTTGGAAGCTTAATGTTTGTTTTTCATCACTTGGTAATCTGTTTGTGTACTTCCTGCTAGTATCTCTTCCAATTGGTTCTTCCCTAATAATATAATAGCTCTTATATAGAACGCTTTCATCAGTAGATTTCAAAGCTCTTTATAAAGGATGTCAGTACCAGGAGTCCCATTTTACATATGGGGAAACTGAGGCACATATTGGTGACATGACTTCCCAAGGTCACCCAGCGGCAGAGCCAAGAGTAGAAACCAACTCTCCCCAGTCCCAATCCAGTGCTCTAACTAGTGGGCAACATAAGAAATAGCAGGCCATATTCAAACATGGTGCAAGTAGGAGCAACTTCGTTGAAGCCTCAGTTTATTCCAGTAGAGTTGCATCTGTTTATATCACAGCAGAATTTGTTCCATTGTATCTTGTCGTCTTACTGTCTGAGTTTATGCAGATGACAAAAGAAAATGGGGGGTGGGAGGAAGCAATTGTTTGCCGCCTTCTTCTTCTTCAAAAAAAATACTCTCTCTAAAGTAGACAGATGCCTTAAAACCAGATCCAGGGCATCAATTCATCTTTTGGGTTCAGCTGAAGCATATAAAACACTCTCAGACTGCTCTAATGGTTTTTGACACTGTCAGGCTCCCTTCAGTGAACTACTGCGTTGTAACCAACTTGACAGCAACTATTGTTCTACATTTATTAATACTGTATGTGATATCTTCAAAATGACATGTTCAAAGGCCAGGCCTCAGCTGTGCTCAGCTCTTGCTGCAACAATGTAAGACAACTGCGAGGGCCTCCTGCTGATAAAAATAAATAAATAAAATTAAAATAACTATTTTTAAGGTGCAACTGACGTGTCTTTTTAGGTTTCAATTGCTGTTTTGAGGTATTTTCTTCCCAGTGCCTTGAAATTCTGAGCATCTCTTCTTATAAGTTTTTTCTTTTTTGGCTTCTCAAGGCAAGGGTTTTCTTCAGTCCTTTCAGGATTTGTTGGTATGTGTCTTCAAATAAACTCAAGTTCCAGAAATGTGAATCTACAAAATTTAAACTTCAGAATATTTTTACTCTTTTTTTTTATTTTAATGCAGATGCTTTTCTAGTCCTGCTACAGTTTTTTTTTTTTAAATTCAGTTAACTGTTTACTTTATCAATCTGATGCACATCACAGAACCAGAAGTGTTTGATTAGCAGTGGGGGCGGGGGGGGGAATCAATAACTTCAAGCATTTGGCAGCTTTGTGTAGAGGAAATTATTCCTGCTTTCTTTTTAACTTCATGACACAGATGGGGGGGGGGGACC
The DNA here is from genome assembly GCF_003597395.2 of Chelonoidis abingdonii. Lineage (NCBI taxonomy): Eukaryota > Metazoa > Chordata > Testudines > Testudinidae > Chelonoidis > Chelonoidis abingdonii. The sequence goes on from NC_133784.1 coordinate 4,365,849, forward strand.
ACTGCCACGGTAGTCCAGGAAGGGGGCGGGGGGGGGAATCAATGGGGGGGACTGGATGCTCCAGTCGTTCCTTTCTATTGCTAGTTTCTTCATCTTGCTGTCTCAGCAAGAGACAGACTTGGGACCTGATGGCCCAGGGAAGCCCCACTGACTTGGAAGGAGCTGAGACGCTGGCTAGCATGTGGCCCTGTGTAGGGGGGCCTGGCACGAGGCAGTAGAAATCGGGGCTACTTGCAGAGTAGGGCATGGAGTTCAAATCCTCCTCCTGTCTGGGGGTCAGGCTGCTGGCTGAGGCCTGTTTCTACTCTCAGGGAGCCAGGTTTTGCCGGGGGGGCAGGCTGCGCCCGCTGTAGGTATGGAGCAGTGGGCCAACATCAGACCTCGCTCACACAGACGGTAAAGTGACTTTGCAGGAGTGACTCCTGGGTTACGCTGATGTCAGCGAGATCAGGATCCAGCCCGAAGTCCCAGATGCTCCTGGGCAGCCTAGCGAATGGGAGGGGCGGGGGGAAAGGATGGAGGTAGCAGACGCAGCACCTCTCTTGGTAGGTTTGCTCACCCCTTGAAATGGACTCTGGGTCCTGATTTCACACCTTGCAGTCCCTTCTCCCCAGCGCTCGTCATTTGGGGCAGCCTCATGCCCTCTGGCCTCCGGCTCGGGGTGAAACAGTCGCTTCTCTGCACGGGACTCGCCTGCTTTGGGGGAAACGCAAGAATTAAAAACAGAACAAAACAACCCGGGGATAAGGGCTTTAGCAGCTCAGCAGCGGGCAGGCTCCTGCATCCAATTTGTTTCATGACAACCGACCGTCCCTCCTCCGGCTCAGGGATTATTCCTGCTGGAGAGCATTAGAGGTATTGGAAGTAAATCCGGGGCGAGCTGCCAGGGAGGGCTGACATTTCCGAGATGCAGGGAGTTGGAGGCCAGTGGTTTTTCTGGTTGCTAGGGGGAAATGCACAGACGTTAGCTGGGAGCCAGATGGCAAAAGAGGAACGGAAAGAGTGAGATGGCGCCAGGAGCTGACACTTGCTCGCCCCAGGGATACGCCCTTGGCACACTGCTGACTGCAGAGGAGTCACTCTGGATTGACACCAGGGTGTGTGAGGGCAGAGTTGGGCCAGGTTCTCTGGAGACACGACTTTGCTGAGTTCTGCCCTTTATTGCTTGGCGAGATGGGGCCTCAGCCAGGACCTGCAAGTAACTTTGGAGGAAGTTGGGGGTGGAACGTGGCAACTGGGGATCAGCGCTCACCAGTAGGGGGCAGGATTCCTATTCCTTTGCTCCAGTCACAGGGCTGTTCCACGCCCTGAGCTCGCGCTCCCCTGCTTATGTCAGTCACCCCAACTCGGGGCTTGGCTAGGAGAAGACCCCTCTTCCCCCCTCCAGATTGGACATGCTTATAGAACCAGTCTGAACCTTTGAGGGTCTCTCAGTGCACCGGGGACCCTCCGCGGCCAGCACATCCTGGTGTCACCCTGCACCCCTGGGTGAGTCAGCAGCCGCCAGGGTTGAACTGGAGCCGTCTGGCTCTTAAGGCCAAGCACGCTCTGGTATCCAAGACTGTAGCAACCTCTATGTGCCCCCTTGCAATTGGGTGACAGCCTCCGTTTCCCTCCTTGCGTGGCCCTCTCACGGGGGAGGCTCATTCTGTAGTCCTGGCTTCCTGGGCAACTTCTCATGAGCTGGTAGCTGAAGGCTCCTGCTCTCGGTGATTCCTTAGTGTCTCCGTCGGCTGCCTGGCACCCCATCACGCCAGCTGCTGTTCTCCCGTGGGCCCAGTCCCCAGGGCTAAGCTCCTTATGGCAGCTTTCCTCTCTGACTCACCCCCAGCGACCCCGCCGTGCTTCCTGCATAGGACCCACCCAGCCCAGTTCTCCCCAGCTGGGGTCTAATCCTCAACTGCCCACATCCCCCCCAGGTGCCACAGAACCAGTGAATTGGGCCTGTCTGCTCCCTGTAACCCCGTTGCTGCAAGTGTGGGGTTCACACTCTCTCTTGCAGGAGCCCAGCCCCACCTGGAGGGGGACCGAGTGCTGCCCAGAGTGGGTGTGGGTCCTGCTGGTTGCTCCCTTCTGAAGGAGGCTGGGGGGCGTCAAGCATCCTGCTCTCCTTCCCCCAGGCTCCGGACCCTGGTTGAAGAATCTGCTCCCCATATTAACCCTTTGCTTGTCTGCTGCACCTTCGGCCTGGTGCCTCAAGGCGCGTTTCAGGCAGCGTTGAATTTTGTCCCTCTGAGGCAGGGGAGCGTTAGCCCTGTTTCCCAGGGGGAGGAACCAAGGCCTGGGGAGGTGAAGGGACTTGCCTGTGGGCACATGACAACTCTGGGACGGTGCTGGGGATAGAACCCAGGAGTCCTGCGTCCCCAGCTCTGGGCGTCAGTGCCAAGGGCAGGGTAAGGGGATGGTCCGTGTGCACATGCTTTGAGATTTCCTGTTTGCTGGGTGGATCCAGGCTGGCCCTAGCTGGCAGCTGGAGGTTTTCGCTGCGGGTGCGCGCTGAGCAGGGGGTGGCGGAGGCAGAGCTCTTTGATTAAAGAGGTCCAGGGCCTCTCCGGGTGAGCGAGGGATCCCATGACATCCCCAGCAGGAAGGAAACAGTGCCCTGTGCTGGGACAATGCAGCAGAGTGATTGAACAGCCTCCTCTGGGCCCCCCAGGCTCAGGACACATGGGAACGAAATGCCCCCAGAGTGGAGGAAGGACCCCACCCCAATAGAGCTGGGAACCCACCGACCTTCCAGCCACGTGTGTGTCTGGGGGTCTCTGATGGAGGGAGGGCCGCTCCTGGGCTGGGTGCGTGGCATCCTTGCTCATAACCTCCCCGCTCGCCGTCTCCCCCCAGAGGATGTCGGAGGAACTGCCCTTGCACATCAACATCCGGGAGCCGCGATGGGACCAGAGCACTTTCCAGGGGCGAGCTAAGCACTTCTTCATGGTGACTGACCCCCGCAACCTCCTGCTGTCTGCGGCGACGCTGGAAGACGCCCGGAGAGTGGTTGAGAATTACAGGTTCGCTGTGAAGTCTGGACTGAGTTTCCCCTCCAGTGGTTGGGGAGCGGTTGGGGGAGGACACGTTATCTGAGGGAGGCTCTGCAATCCGGGTGCTATGCCATGCTGACCCCTAGTGGTGGGGTCGGGGGCGACGCCCTGAATGCAGGAGGGCCGGGAGCTGGTCTGTGCCATTGGCTCAAGCAAGCTGTCCTGGCTCCCTCCCAGGAAGGGGGCGACAAGGTGGGTGTCCCCGCAGCAGGGTTGGGCAGTAGCTGGCAGGAGAGGAGGGGGATTTTCTGCTGCTTGGACCCTGTATGCGGGCAGTGCTTGGAGCCACAGGCAGGAGCCAGAGGGCAGTGGCGTGAAGGGGCACTGGTGGCTTCGGGGGTTTAAGGACAGAGGGAGCCTTGGCACAGCCGAGGGTGGGAGGGAATCCCAGCGGTAGCCTATGGAGCTGGCACCGTGGGGAGGGGAGATGCAGAAGGACGCCAGGTGGCACCAGCCCTCTCCCGAAGGGAAGAAGTAACCTGTGGTGGCAGGGGGAGCCGGGCATCCAGAGCAGAGACACCCACCAAGGAGACCACGGTGGGGCTTTCGCTCCATCGAGACATGCAGCTCGGCCAGGGGTGCTGGCTGAAGCTGCCAGCTCTCTCCCGGCTGCTGAGGCTCTCGGTAAGGAGCACACGGGAGCACCGGGTTGGGGATGATCTGCCCTGGAAGTGAGGGTAGGCGGCACCCAGGCCTGGGTGTGGGGGTCCCCTGATGCGAACGAGGGTAGTCACAGCTCCCTCTGCCTGGCGCCACCTGCAGGTCGGGGACGGTATCACCGGACCTGACGGAGGACCAGCTCTGGCGGGCAAAATACATCTACGACTCGGCCTTCCACCCCGACACCGGGGAGAAGATGATCCTGATCGGGCGCATGTCGGCCCAGGTGCCCATGAACATGACCATCACCGGCTGCATGCTCACCTTCTACAGGCACGTTAGCCCTGCGGGGCAGGGACCCCCACCCCGTGCCCTTCAGCGCCCCCTGCTGGCCCGGGGCGGGGACCTTCCTGACCTCTCCACCACCCCCTGCTGGCCCAGGGCGGGGACCCCCACCCCGTGCCCTTTAGCACCCCCTGCTGGGCGAGGGCAGGGACACCCACCCCATGCCCTTCAGTGCCACCTGCTGGCCCGGGGCAGGGACCCCCACCTGGTGCCCTTCAGCGCCCCCTGCTGGCCCGGGGCGGGGACCTTCCTGACCTCTTCACCACTCCCTGCTGGCCCGGGGCGGGGACCCCCACCCCGTGCCCTTCAGTGCCCCCTGCTGGCCCAGGGCAGGGACCCCCACCCGGTGCCCTTCAGCACCCCCTGCTGGCCCGGGGCAGGGACCCCCATCTCATGCCCTTCAGCGCCCCCTGCTGGCCCAGGGCGGGGACCCCCACCTGGTGCCCTTCAACGCCCCCTGCTGGCCTGGGGCGGGGACCCCCACCCGGTGCCCTTCAGCGCCCCCCGCTGGCCCGGGGCGGGGACCCCCACCCCGTGCCCTTCAGCGCCCCCTACTGGCCTGGGATGGGGACCTTCCTGACCTCTCCACCACCCCCTACTGGCCCGGGGCGGGGACCCCCACCTCGTGCCCTTCAGCACCCCCTGCTGGCCCGGGGCAGGGACCTTCCTGACCTCTCCACCACCCCTGCTGGCCCGGGGTGGGGACACCAACCTGTTCAGCGTCCCCTGCTGGCCCTGGAGTGGGGACCCCAATCTCTCTAGTGCTTCCTGCTGGCCCTGGGGCTTGGAGCACATTCCAGTGCCCTCTGCCAGCCTTAAGCCTGTGGCAGTAGCGCAGCGTGATCAGTGGCAGCGCATCTCCATGCCTCTTGCACTTTGGACCACACAAGCCCTGGCGGAGGATGGGCAGTGTCCCTTGGTAAGGTGCCACCAGGTTAACATTCCCGGTAGGTTCCCTGGGGCACAGTGCTGCAGCGAAGGGCAGGGGACTCTGCTAGGCACATGCCCTGGGGTAGGGGTCTGAGGCGTGAGCGACGAGCAAGGGGTCAGGCGGGGGAGAATCCCAGGCGGATGCGTCCATGATGTGGGAGGGGAGGGCTGAGCCACACTAACTCCACTAGCCACATGTCCTGGTGGGCACTTGGCCCCTTTGCGTCCTGTCTCCTATCTGCTCGGGCAGAGCTGCCAGGACCTCACCTCTCCCTCTCCGACGTGCTTTCCCCCCCCCTCCCCGCAGGACGACCCCCGCGGTGTTATTCTGGCAGTGGGTGAACCAGTCGTTCAACGCGATTGTGAACTACACTAACCGGAGCGGAGACGCCCCCATCACGGTCGGGTAAGGGAGCTGCAGAGCTGGAGCCGCACAGTACGGGGCACTGATGCCACAGGGCAGGGCTGGTCCCTTCCCCATGGCACTGCCGTGTGCTGCGCGAAGGTGGCTGCTTTAAGAACAGCCTCGGCCTGTCGCTTGCAACGTGGTGGCTTGAGCTGCCTTCACCCTGGCTGCCTGCTTGGGGCGGTTGGGCTGGAAGGCATCGCTGCAGGCTCCCTGCTGGGGTGATGGGCTGGTCCCTGGCTATTCTCGCACAGAACCGGGGCAGGCCACCGGGGGGCACCCTCCATGTCTGGAGGGAAAGGCTCACTGCGGGGCAGGCAGCCTGGCAGGACGAGGCCCCGTCCTGCTCCCCTGTGCCCGGGCTGCCCAGCGGGTTCCCGGCCTCACTGGACTTGCCTGCTTTCTTTGCAGCCAGCTGGGTACAGCCTACGTCAGCGCCACCACTGGGGCGGTCGTGACGGCGCTGGGACTCAAATCTCTCACCAAGGTAGGGGGCCCAGCCCCGCTTCGGGTCAGAGCACGCCTGGCACGGGGTCCAGGGAGAGGGGCTGCCCGGGCTGTGCGCTGCAGGACTCATACTCTGGCAGGCAGCAGGGACAGACAATGGGTCCCGGCCGCTCTGCATCCATGTCTGGCCCTCCAGGAGCGACCCAGAGGCTCTCCTATCCCTGGAAGGAGCCCTGGAGGTGGAGGATGGGGTCTTGCTTGGGGAAGGCCCGAGCATGTTGCTCCCACCCTTTGCCCCTGTGTCGAGTGTTTAATGCCCCATGTCATGTGTCTGCCCCAGCTGATCCAGCGATACAGGCAGGCAATAACAGACCCGATTCTGATCTCCTGCTGGGGTGTAAGTCCCCGGGTCTCCCCAGGGTTGTGCCCCGCGGGGTTAGGGAGAGCAGGGACGACGGCTCTAAGACGAGCCCCGGGATCCAACTGGAATCCACCAGAGAATGGAGCAGCCGCTTCCAGCCCCGCTCAGGGCCCCAGCCAAGATCAGGGCGCCAGGTGCTGCACTGATCGACACACAGTGACAGATCACCCCTGCCCTGACATGCTGGGAGTCTAATCACACAAGACAGACGTAGGGCAAGTCGTTATTCCCACTTTGCAGATGGGGAAATGAGACCTAGAGAGATGAAATGACTGGCCCAGGCAGAGCCAGGAATGGAACCGAGCCTTGTGCTCTAACCACTAGACTGTTCTTCCTTCTACCCTGCTGTAGTCTCATTCCTTGGTGCATGATTCTCTCTTCTCTCCCTCTGCAGCATTTACCATCGATTATTGGCCGCTACGTGCCTTTTGCTGCCGTGGCAGCTGCTAACTGCATCAACATTCCTTTAATGCGGCAGAGGTAAGGGACCTTTACCCTAACAGAGCAGCTCAGTGCAAACGGGGGAAATCGATGCTGTTGAAGGACATGGATCCGTCTAGCCGGGTACCTTGCTTCGGGCAGTAACCAAATCTGATGCTTGAGGGGGCGGGGCGAGACCTTCCTCATACTGCACTTGGTCAGCAGTGCAGTGCTGTGGCAGGTGGAATTCCTTCCTGACCCCCACAGCTGGTCAGCACATACCCTGAAGCATGAGGGTCATTTTAGTTTATAGAACTGCAGTAATGGTCATTTCCCAGAGATTAGCCATGGTATGAAAGCCTCTCACCAACCACAGACCCAGTATGGCACAGGCGGCAACATGGTGAGCCTCACGCCAGTTTGAACCTCACACCTGCCATGGTGGAATTCAGTCCTTGGACTCTCTGCTGAGACCGCTAACGAGTGAGCTGACCCCTAGGAGCTGGGCTGAAAACCCCCTCACTCATTCACATGGTTTGCAGACACAGCCCGTGGAGGGCAATGGCTCTGTGCCCTGTTACCCATCCCGCTGCCCCGGCCAGGCTCCCTAACTGTAGTCCATCTGTGTCCTGGCACGCAGGTAGCGGTAAGGGACTCTGCTCTGTCTCTTTCGCAGGGAGCTGAAGTTTGGGATCCCCATCACAGATGAGGCTGGGAACCGGCTGGGGGAGTCGAGGGCAGCGGCCCAGCAAGCCATCGCTCAGGTGGTGGTGTCTCGGATCGGCATGGCTGCCCCTGCCATGGGTGAGTCACTTCCGTGGCAGATTTGCACTGCGTGTGGGCTGGATCTGCGGCCCCCCTGTGCTTGGGCGCCACAAACTCCTGCCTTGCTTCCTGCCAGTGACACCCGTTGCAGTTAGCGGCTCCTGTTAATTTCCTTCTCTTTCGCCCCTTCTAGCCATCCCTCCTGTGATCATGAACGCCCTGGAGAAGAGAGCCTTCCTGAAGGTAAGTCCCCGGCACGGGATCACTGGGGCTTTCCTTGCCCAGCCACACCCCAGCAGTCCCTCCAGGGGGCTGGATGACACCCTGTCTACGTGGCTTGGGGGTTCCCCTCTCATTACAGCTGGCACCTGTGTCCACTCAGGGCATCATTTCTACATGTCCCCTGGGGTTCATGGGAGCACCCTGAGATCTGCCCACCTCCCTGGGAGGATCAGGATTCCAGCCCGCCCCTGCCAGTATAATGGGGCAGGAGGGTTAATGTCGGTCCAGCTGATGGGGACGGTATAAAGCTCATCTGAGGATATGGCTACCCTGCATTGTAAACCCAGGGCTGGGGGACCTGGCTTGTCCACTTGGTGTTTTCAGAGCCGGGCTTAAGGATCCACATTGCATTGTAACCCTGGGCTTACAATTGCTGGGCCTGGCTCTCCCAGCCATGCTACTGCATCCACAGAGATGTGGCTTGAGCTGCGTCCACACTGCAAACTGACAGGGCTTGGACCTGAGTGGCTTTTACCCACACTCCCAGCTGGGCTCTAGGACCCAGGCCCTGAGCGCATATTGACCCGAATCAGGCTGATCTGCGTGTGGACGGAAAGGGCTCAAACCCAAGTCAGAGTCAGGGCACTGTGTAGACAGATTCTTAAGTGCGAGATAGAGCAGAGACAGGTGTCATAGCTTTCCTACTCAGATCTGAACCTTAGAGTTCAGAAAATAAGATGCTAGCATGAAACCTCCAAGCTTATTTACCAGCTTAGATCTGATAGCGCTGCCACCAGCCAAAAATTCCAGTGTTTGGCTCACTCTGGTCTCCCCAAAACCTTCCGCGAGGACCCAAGACTCAGATGCCCTGAGTCTCACAACAAAGGGAAATAACCACTTCCCTTCCCCCTCTTTACCTCTCTCCCAGGCTTCCCCTCGCGGTTACCCTGGAAGATTACTGTACTTAAACTCCTTGAATTACAAAACAGAGAGGACAATTCACCTTCCCCCCTCCTTCTTTTTCCCCTCCCAGTCTTTCCCTGAGAGAACAGTAATCCTGCACAGAGATTCTCATCCCTTGAGCCTCAACTAGAAAAGAAATCCAACAGGTTTAAAAGAAAGCTTATATAAAAAGAAAGAAAAAGACATAAAAATGGTCTCTGTATCAAGGTGACAATATACAGGGTTAATGGCTTAAAAGAAAAATGAATAAACAGCCTTATTCAAAAAGAAATACAATTTAAAACATTCTAGCAACTTACACACATGTAAATACGAAAACAATTAAAACCTATATGCTTAACCTGTACTTACAACTGGGAAACAGAAGATTAGAAAGCCTGAAGGCAGAGAGATCCTCTCTCAGAGCCGAGAGAGCACTAGAGACACAGACAAAAAACACACACCCAAAAATTCCCTCCCTGAGCTTTGAAAAATCCGGTTTCCTGATTGGTCCTCTGGTCAGGTGTTTGTTTCCCTTTGTTAACCCTTTACAGGTAAAAGAAACATTAACCCTTAGCTATCTGTTTATGACAACAGGAGATGGGGCTTGAAGGACCGTGGCTCTGGGGAGACGTGGCAGACCCCGGTCCTACCTGACAGCTGTGTGCAGGGCCGAGCCCCATGTGCGCACAGAGATCTGGGGATTGTCACGGTCTGGACCGGGTTCTGACAGTGATCGTCTCCTGGGCCCCCCGCCCCGTTCGCGGTGGGACACCAACCCTTGGGCAACTCCTGCCAGTGCCACTGGGGAGAGGTAACACTAGAAAGGACCTTTAGCGCCTTTCCGAGCTAGCTGGGAACCGGGAACAGAGCAGGCAGCTCTGCATGGATCACCCGCTAGTGCCCCGTGGGCCTGACACAGTGTATAGTGCCAACCTCTCTGAATTGTCTCCTTGGCCTTGATATATAAGGGACCCCCCCATCAATATAACCCTCTTGCTAACCCAAAGCCCCCTTGTCTTTCCGTGTAGCGATACCCCTGGCTGAACGCTCCCTTGCAGGTCGGGCTGGTGGGGTTCTGGTAAGTGATGGCTGGAAATCGGGGAAAACTCGCCCAGCCCAGCTGAAGGGAAGAAGCCACTCGGGGGCGACTTTCTCCAGGGTTCGCTAGCCCGGTCTCGGTGCTGGAAGCATCATTTGCTTCAAACCGGGTGGGATCAAACTGGAATCACCGTGAGCCTTTGAAGTGAAGCCAGCCCCTTCAGAGGCTCCTTCCCCACCCACTCCCCATCATTGTTCATTTTGCAGTTAAATTCATGGCCGGGAAATTCAGACCAAGTCAGTGGTCAGACTGCTGCTTTCAGGGCCACCCGGGGGGTGGGTGGGGGCGAAGTGGGGCAATTGCCCCAGGCCCTGCAGGGGTCCCCACAAGAATATAGTATTCTATAGTATTGCAACTTTTGTTAATGGAAGTGGCCCCCGAAATTGCTTTGCCCCAGGCCCCCTGAATACTCTGGGCGGCCTGGGCTGCGTTGCCTGGTGTGCACACACTCTGCGGAACTCCCTGCTGCAGGATGTTGTCAGGCATGAGGCTTCCTAGGTCGAGCCAGAAGCAGGAGTGCCAAGAGACCCTGATTGTATTTCCCACCCTCCTGGCAGCTGGAAGGGATAAAACTCACAGGAGTGTGTGTGTCTGGTGAGGTTTCCAGCTCAGCGGAGCAGAGACAAGGGGTCTGGATAGTTCAGATAAGCAGCCAACTGCCCTGTTAGAGTAATTTGGGGAGGGGAAGGGAAGCTGGCTGGGAGGTTCATCTGGGGAAGGCAGAGGAGGGTGAATGGAATTTCCTTTGGGGCAGTGTCTCTCTCTGTCTCATCCAGCCCTAATTACTGGGGGTCTGTTGGCATCTCGCTTTTGTTGGGGTGTTTATCCTCGAGACACCCAAGGCAGGAGGTGTAACAGCCCCGCCTTACAGATGGACTCTGAGTCCCAGCCTGGAGCCCTGACCACTGGTCCGTCCTGCCTCCCTGCAGTGGGCCTGTTTGGGCAGGGGGTGCTTCCTGGCCCCCATGACAGTGCTTCCCCAGTCCCAGCCTCTCGTTCCATGGACTGCTGCTTCGTTCCCGCCGTTCTCGGCCTGTGCAGCAATTCCTGGGTTGAGGCGTTAGAAATCAGCTCTGCTCTCGGTGTCTCTCCTTTTGCAGCTTGGTGTTTGCGACCCCGCTGTGCTGCGCGCTCTTCCCACAGAAAAGGTAGGGGTTGGCCGGGCCCTCTGTGTGCCTGGGCCTAGCTGTGAGCGATGTCCTGCACGGCTTAGGAGTTGGCGGGGCGGGGGGGTGTTTGTGTACCAACCTTTCCAGACGACTGTCCCCCTTTTGGGGTCTGATTTATCTTGCGTACCCCAAGTTCCCCCTCACTTAAAAACGACTTGCTTCCAAAATCAGACCTGAAAACACAAAAGTGGCCCCGCACACGATTACTGACACATGGCCGACTTTCTCCTGTTTACCATCTAATTATCAAATAAATCGATTGGAATGTAAATATTGTACTTACATTTCAGTGTCTAGTATATAAAGCAGGAGAAACAAGTCATTGTCTGGATGAAATTTTAGTTCGTACTGACTTTGCTGGCGCCTTTTCTGTAGCCTGTTGTGATACCAGGCAAATTGATGTACCCCCTGGAGGACCTCTGTGTACCCCCAGGGTACTCACAGAATCATAGAAAATCAGGATTGGAAGCGACCCCCTGCTCAAATCAAGACCAATCCCCAACTAAATCGTCCCAGGCGTACCCCGGTTGAGAGCCTCTGGCTGAAGACATCTTTGCTCCCTCAAGCCCTGGAGACACTTTTGCACCAGTTAGAGAAGCGGGAAGCTGTGATCAATTGTTCTTTATGTTCACCGAAGGAAGGACAAGAAGGAACGGGCTTAATCTGCAGCGAGGGAGATTTAGGTTGGATTTTGGGAATATCTCTCTAACCGTAGGAGTGTTAAGCTGTGGGACAGGCTTCCAAGGCGGGTTGTGGGTTGTCACTGGATGATTTAGTTGGGGTTGGTCCTGCTTTGAGCAGGGGGTGGGACTAGATATCTCCTGAGCTCCCTTCCAACCCTGATCCTCTATGATTCTGTGGAGGTTTTTAAGACCAGGTTGGACAAACCCCTGTCAGGGCCGCTCTAGGTTTACGTGGTCCTGCCTCAGCGCACAGGGCTGGGCTCGACGACCTCTCAAGGTCCTTGTGATTCTGGATGCACAGCCCCATCCTGCGCTTGACCCAGTTCTTGCTAAGAGAGGCAGAAGGGCATTCTGGGCAGCTGGTCTCTGCAGGGCCGTTAGCAACGCCTGGCACAGGAAACGTTTGTGCCACCGTCTTGGATTCGCTTTGCTCTGCTGCTGCCTCCTCTTCTTGACAAACGGCTCAGTTGGCCCCTCGGAGAGCAGAAATGCTCCCATGTGCTGGGGGAGGCCACTCGCAGGCTGCAGCTGGCTTGCGAGCCAGCCCGTAGGCTGAGACTTGCTGTGTAGTAGCGCATTTACCGGGAGCTTCTGCATAACCAAGAGAGCCATTCAAATCTGAATGTGTGTGCAGACTAAAGTCGCTGGATGAGGATGGATTGACTGTGGAGCATTCTCCCACCCGGACGGAAGGGGAGACGTCCTTAGACACCTCTCCAACCGGTAGCCCCAAGTTCCTTGCCCTCCCTGCCTCCTCTCTGAATGGGTTTGTCTCCCTTCCACAGCTCGATGCGAGTGAGTCGCCTGGAGCCTGAAGTCCAAGCTCTGGTCCGGGAGAAGAACCCTCAGATGGAGATTGTCTACTTCAACAAAGGGCTTTAAGCCAGGCTCTGCTCCACCCCCCCAGCTGCGAAGGGAAGAGATCAGGGAACGGATCGGACCCCAGGTGTCCGGGGAGAATGTTAAATGTAGTACTAGAATAACGCCTTTGAGCTGCTGCTTTATTTCTGGCTGTCATGTGTCGGTAGGGCCTGTGTGTACGACGTAGGTTCCTTGCACTCAGATGACCCATCGCAATAGGTAGTGATATATGCTGCTGTGGTATAGATTGTCTTTCCTGAACAAAACAGAAACAAGCAGAGCTGATCCTATCCGGTGGCAGGTCGAGAGCGGCCAGGGCCCCTAAGTAACCCTCCCTCCACTCTACCCTCCTGCTGTGTGTGGTCCCAGAGTGGCTCACATGTCCATCTTTACTGCTCTGGAGAGTAATGCTCTTGAGATGCTTCCATGGGATGCGGTTGCAGTCTTTATAGACACTTGATTGCGATGAGGTGGACTGACTGCTGGGGAAAGCTACGTACTTATACAGCAGAGTCACTCAGAAAAAGATGGAGGGGGAAAGAAACTACTATAAAAGGGAACTTGGTGCATAGATGGACCCCAGAGAGTTTTGGGGTATCCTGATCTGGGGTTTCTCTGCCTACCAGAGGAGAATTAGCTGCAGTACCTGAATGTGGGGAAAGCCCGGACCCAGATCTGTAACTCAGCTTTGCACTTGGGCTGATTGCTGCTGTTGGAACCTGGTGTTTGGAACCAGCTTTCACTCGTGTGTGTGTATTTTTGCACGCTCAATGCCTGTGCATGTCCGCACTCATTCCTAACCATTGTCTCTGCAGGGACCAGTTCTGAGACCTTGCTCATGCCCGAATAATGGAATTTCCATGGGGGAGAGTTAAACTGTCCATGAGGAAATTCCCCTGCCTGTCTGCACAGATCTAACCCGCTGCCCTTTGCATTGCCCCTTTTAAACACACTCTGGGAGGCGTGAGTAGGGTGACCAAACAGCAAGTGTGACAAATCAGGAAGGGAGTGAGGGGTAATAGGAGCCTATGTAAGAAAAAGACCCAAAATTGGGACTGTCCCTATAAAATCAGGACATCTGGTCAACCTAGGTATGAGGGAAAGTCACCCCCCCCCCCGTTTTATTGTGAATATTGACTCAATACACGTAGGGTGCAGGGGGAAATGCATCACAATCATTTTAGGATGCGAAAGACAAACCCGGGCGCAAGAGATCACTGATCAATAAAGCACAAGAAGAGGAGGAAACCTGCCCCTCTTCTCTTATCGGAAGGAACAGACGCTACAGGGGTAGGGAGACTCGTCCAGTAATCACAGCTCTGTCGCAGCCTGCACCATTGAGCTTAAAATCGTCCTTGTTCAGGGCTGATCCTGCCCCGTTGAAGTCTGCAGGAGCTGCACCGTTGGCTTCAGTGGGTGCAGGAGCAGGGGTCTGAATGCATCTTTTTAAAACTAGCATAGTCAAGGCAGCTACCGTAGATCAGATGGCTCGGAAATGCCTGAGCTGCCTGTCCGCTCATGGAAAGAGCTGGGGAATGTCACAGCTAAGCACAAGGGGCCCAGGGCTACTCTCGGTCAGCAATTTAATCCGGTTTTCCGCTGCTTTCATCTCCAGAGCAAATTACACATTCTAATCTCCGAAAAACAGCCCGGGGGGGGGGGGGTGTTGTTTAATGTCGCCTTTGTTCCAGGCTCAAGTCACATCCTGGGGCTGCTCGATGCTCTTTGAATGTGTTTACTTCCACGGGGCTCCTGTCTCCTTGTTGTAAGATCACCTTGTTGTTTGCTAGACCAGCCTCCATTTGAACATGTGACGTTTAAAGGGATCTCGTCACACTGCTTTAAGGTCACTGTGCTTTGTGGCGTGGGTGGGTGTGTAGCTACATACAGATAAAAATTGGATGTTTTACAACATCGAAACCAGACAGAAATGTTTCTGTGACATTTAATGAAAACGCGTTTAGTCCTGGCCTGGATATAAACCTTCCCCTGTTGTGCTGGGGACTGGCCCTCTGCTCCTGCCAGAAAGGAGACAGGAAACTGAGTAGACTCAAGAGGTGAAACTGACCCCCTGGTTTGCCTGGCCCAGCTGAGTGAGGGGCACAGCGCAAACAACCCGGCTCTGGCACAGAAAGGGAATTGGATATTTAAAAGTAGAACTAGCTGTAGGTGGTGTCACAGTAAGAGCGGCCTTTGATTGTATCCTGGAGGGAGAATCAGCCCCATCCTACAAAAGACACACAGAGAGATCAGATCTGCTGCAGAAGATGGCTTGTTGCTCCTCCCAGGTGCCTGGGGTGACTCTAGTTCCCAAAGGGAAAACGGGACACTGCGGAGGGCTAGCCTGAGGCCCCCACTCTACCTCCCACAGGGCTGACCCGAGCCCTCCTCCCTGAGCGGGGCTGGCCCGAGTTACTTGCCCAATCCCTGCCTGCCCTCTGCATGGGCTGGGGTTGCTGCTTGCCTGAGCCCTGCCTGCCCCCTGTGCAGGGCTGGCATCGCAGCCCCCCCCCAATCGCATGTTCCTCTGCACCTCATTTTTTTTGATAAAAGTGGGCATTTGGCCCGTTTGCACTTGCCAACTGATCAAGTCATCCCCTAGAATAGCTTTGACAGAATCAGGCTCAGCGCTTGTCTATAATTTGCCCAGATTGCACTGGCTGGGAGGGCAGTGATAAGGACCATCAATCCTCAGGCTTCAGGGCACAGAGTGATCAGCAGCTGGAGTCAGGCAGAAATCTCCCCCCCACCACACACACGTAACAGTGCACTGTGGGTGTTTCACACTTCCCTTTGAAGTGTTTGGGACAGCAGTGGGCATTGCACGGGGCTAGGTGGGTCATCGGATTCCAGAGGACTTAGAAAGGGACAGGCTGACTTTAATCGTCAAGTCCACTGGGGGGACAATCCTTTGCAATGGTTTTAAAAGCCCTCAAGTGTTGGTTTTGAGGGAGGCTGGTGGCAGCTTGGTCCAAGTGGTTTGAGCAGGGCCCTGGGAGTCAGGACTCCTGGGTCCCCGTCTTGGTTTGGCCATCAATTTGCTGTGTGCCTGTGGGAAAGCCATTTCACCCGGCCACACCTCGGTTTTCCCGGGTGAGGGGAATGGGGGCGTCTGGACGCGATAAATCAATCCCCGAATGGATGCCCGTACTCCACCTTGGGAGGAGGAGTAAGCGGAGTTGGCAGGGGAGCCGCGGCAGTTGACTCGCTGCCATGAGGCGAATAGGGTAGCTGAAGTTGCGTATCTTAGATCGATTTCCCCCTCCCCCCCGGTGTAGACCAGCCCTAAGAGTCACTTGGCTTGAGCCCTGGGGGGACAACAATGGAAACTGGGTGTAAACAAAAGAAAACATGAGAAACTCCAAGTTTTGACAGGGACAAGGAAACAAGGCAAATCCCAGTACTCTTGTCTGTAAAAGTAGCTAGGTGTCATTTCTCCTCTGCTTTGGATTCATTTCCAGCAGGGTCCTGCACAGAAATCAGATCTTTGGATGGGCAGGACGTTTAAAATCAAACAATCCAAAAAAAAAAAAAAAAAGGCACCTTGACTGCTCCTAGCAGGGGTGTTATGCAATGCAGCGTTTATGTGTAGGTCCTACAAAAAGTGTGTTGTTGCTTTCTGGTGACACAAAGGGGCCCTGTGCTGGCAGCATGTGGGAATAGGTGCTACAGGATGGATGGACTTCCAATGGGAGTGAGTTTGGCAAATTCCTTCCAGTTACGTGCTGTTTGTAACCTCCCTAGCCTGAGTCTTTGTCCTGTAACCCAGGTCTGTTCAGAAAGGGCGTGGGCATGTCTCTGAGGACGGGGCTTAGCTAAGGAGATGCCGGCTTTGATGGGCGGCATCGCTGAAACAAACACTCTTGCTTTTGTAACGATCTTGGTGCAGCGTGTGGCGCGTTGGGTCTGGGAGAGCCCCGTGAGCAGGAGGAACTGGGGGAGTGTTACACAAAGAGCTTTGGCTCTTGCCTTTGGGGAAAGATTTGGGGGCAGGGGGATGCTGCAGGATGGTGAGTTTGTCCCAACTCCAGGATGTTCTGGTGCTCTTCCGTGGGGGCCTGGCCTCCTGCCGATCAAACACATCTGCTTGAGAGCAGAAAGCTTTAACAATCCTTGTGCAATACGGCCCGGGCACTCAGTGTCTGTTGGCGTCACCCTTTCCCCAGGGGCAGGGGGTGAGTCGCAGCACAGGTCTACGTCCGATCCCTTCCTGCCGCATGTCCCTTGGTGGAAGGCCTGGCACTGCGCTTGCTGCTTGCTCAGCGGGTGTCTGTACCCTGAACTCAGACCCCTCTCAGCGGGACAGTGAGCCCATGGCTGACCTCCATTGTCACTTTAAACAGGGCAATTGTTCCAAAATAAAGGTGATATTTTGTGTCTCTTGCATGTGGCTTTGCTGCTTTGTTGGTGTCCTTGTCCAGTCCCAAATGGGATGGGTATGTTCTGGCTCCATCTGGCGTTCTTCTCCAGTGCCTTTCCAGTGCAAGTAATGGTGTGACGTCTCCCTCTAGTTGCTGGCCAAAACAGAGGCTAAGAGACCTACCATAGCTGCCAGCAAAGGGAGTGCTCCTTTAGCTCAAGTGGGGGAGTGCTGAGCTTCTGGAGGGTTGCCATCCCAGGCCCCTTTGTGCGTGCGGGTTAGTGAGCTAGCGTCTCCGTTTCACAGGGATTTGTCACAGTGGGACTGAGCTGTGGAACTTGGATACAGATCTACATCCCAATGATCACAGATTCTTGGATCCAGGATGTGGGCGAACAGTGGCCATGTTCAACCCCAGAAGTGGCTGCAGAGTGACACAGGCTGTGACGTGCCTTGGGCCGGAAAGCAGCATAGAAACACCAGCTGCTGCTGTTTCTTTCGTTCCCGACTGTGGGGCTAGCTCCAATCCCAGGGCACCTGCGTTCTTCAGAGGTTAATCTCTTTTCACGCAGCTAAGATGCCTCAGAGCCCATCTCGCCACATAGGAGTGGTGACCTTCTGTCATGCCAGCGTGCTGCAGCTGCTCCCCTGGGGTGTTGGATCCGGGGATTAGCCCTGCTCCAGCTCTCGTCTCTGCATCCTCCAGGCCATGATTCTGGAGTCTTAGCTCCTGCTTTCACAGAAGCAGGGACAGATCTAGCCTGGCTTCAGGCCTATCTGCTGCCTCAGTTTCCCTTCCAGTGGGTCTCTGGCTCCCAGAATGGTTAATCACTGAGAGGACTTACCCCTCAGGGTAACACTGGAAGGCAGCGTTTACATCAAATCCAAACCAAGAAGTCAGCCCAACCCAGAGCTCCCCTCCACCCCAGACTTGGCAGGCCCGGCCCCTTCTCTTCAGGCTGCCCCCCTGGGCCCTCACCGGCTCCACTCACTCCCTCATCCCCTCCCCTATGTTGGTGCCTCACAAGGTGGCAGCACGGGGAGAAGCCTCTGTGACGGGTTGGGTCACAGAAACCTCCCTGGGAGCTGCCAACTGATGTGCCCAGACTACTTCTGCCCCTGCTTTCCCTGCCAGCTCAGGACTCCAGCACCCTGTCTTGCTGAGCCAGACACTCCCGTCTGCTCCATTACAGACCCAGGGTCTGAATTACTTGCCCCAAAGCTGCAGGTTTATCTGAAAGCAGCTCACAGAAGTGTGTTTGTCTTTAGCACTCAGATGCCCAACTCCCAATGGGGTCTAAACCCAGATAAATTGTTTTACCCTGTATAAAGCTTATGCAGGGTAAACTCATAAATTGTTCGCCCTCTATAATGCTGATAGAGAGATATGCAGTTGTTTGCTCCTCCAGGTATTAATATATACTCTGAGTTAAATAAGAAGTAAACAGTGATTTTATTAAATACAGAAAGTAGGATTTAAGTGGTTCCCAGTAGTAACAGACAGAACAAAGTAAGTCACCAAGCAAAATAAAATAAAATGTGCAAATCTATGTCTAATCAAACTGAATACAGATAATCTCACCCTCAGAGATGCTTCAGTAAGTTTTTTCCTCAGACTGGACACCTTCCAGGCCTGGGTACAATTCTTTCCCCTGGTACAGCTCTTGTTCCAGCTTGGGTGGTAGCTAGGGGATTCTTCGTGATGGCTCCTCTCCTCCCTTCGTTCTGTTCCACCCCTTTATATATCTTTTGCACAAGGCAGGAATCCTTTGTCCCTCTCTGGGTTTCCACCCCCCTCACTGGAAAAGCATCAGGTTAAAGATGGATTCCAGTTCCTGTGATATGATCTCATGTCACAGTGAGACCCCAAGCCTTCATTCCTCCCAGCCTTACTCACAGGAAGGCCTGTAAGCAAACAGAGCCCCAGTCAATTGTCCTGGCTGATGGGAGCCATTAAGATTCCAAACCACCATTAAGGGCCCACACTTTGCATAATTACAATAGGCCCTCAGGGTTATATTTCATATTTCTAGTCCCAGATACAAGAGTGGTACGTTTATACAAATAGGATGACCACACTCAGTAGATTATAAGCTTTGTAATGATACCTTACAAGAGACCTTTTGCATAAAGCATGTTCCAGTTACATTATATTCCCTCATTACCATATTTTAATAAAACCATATAGACCGCACAATGTCGCACCCTTATCCTACAAGCTCTGAATCCTGGCACCTTAAACAACTGGGCTGAATCAAACTGCCCTGTCTCCTTCTCACAGCCTCTTCCTAGGCTGACAGCTGAGAGCTCGTGCCCCCGGATCTGCTCTCCCTGGAATCTCCCCCCAACCGGGTCCGTGCTGTCCTTACAGGGCCCAGCAGGCCTGGATCCTAGTCACGGGATCCTGTTCGCATTCCCCACACCGGGGGTGGCAGGTGAGCTCCAGCCCCCGTCCCCAGCCACTTGGGGGCTGTATGGCTGGCTGGCGAGAGTCCAGGGGGGCGCTGGGCAGCCATACGAATTTTCCAGCATTGCTGTTACAGAGCCGGGTCTGCAGCAACACCCAGGCATGTGATCCCAAATGGCCCTGATTTTTATAATGGGCAGAACCAACGATCCAAATGGCCTCGCCGCATGGGCTGTCTGGGCTGTGGATCCAAGCTCATCTCGGCCTGAAACAGCCCCAGCGGTCTATGACACCCAGCTTCCTGGTCGCAGCAGTGACCTGGGCTGGGTGGAAGACCATATCCCAGGAATACGAGGCACTATGCATTACGGGGTCAGCCCCATGCACTGGGCTGTCTAGCAGATGAGGCTCAGAGATCTGAACACCTGCATTCTGATCCTGGCCCTGCCAGGTGCCGTCAGGTGAATAACAGCACTGTGCTGTGCCTCAGTTTCCCCACCCTTACTCTGGGGTTGGGAGGATGAAATAATTATTAATTCTTCGCCCTGGGGGAGGAGCAGCAGGAAGTTTCTTCCTGGCCTCAGCTGATGTCCCGAAGCCAGAGGACGGGTGGCCCGTGCAGTGTTTATTGGTCAAGCTGCTGGTGCCTTCTCCTGCATGCACAAGGGTCTTACCCTTTGCTTGAAACTCGCTACGCTACTTTTCTCCAGCCCGGTCCTGCAGCAGGGAGTTCCACAGGCTCACATGCTGTCCCAGGGCAGCGAGGTTGCCGTGGGTGGCACTTTTGCGCTGCATTTGCCTTGGGGCCTCATGTTGCATCAAAATCCCTGTGTACGCAGCACCTGCAGCCTGATCACTCTCCGGCGTGTTTATTGGGGGAGGGAGGAGGTGTTTGAGCTGGAAACTTAAAGGAAAATTCGGAGTGGGGAGGGCCCGAGAACCGCAAGCAAAATACAACGGAGAGAAAGAGCTGAGTGGCCTGAGGCTCGGTGTGGGGCTTGGCTTGGGGGCCGATTACCCCTATCTGATGAGCTCCCACCTGGCTGATGTTTTCCCTGGGCTAATCCAGTGCTCACCCCTGGGTGTGTAGCCATGACTTGAACTCACCGCTTAGCGCTGCCCCTCCCCGCTTCCTCCTGCAGGGAGCTGGGCTCCCCAGAAGAAGGCGCTCTGCACCCAGAGAAATCAGGCAGCGTGTCCCATGTCCTGGCTGGCTCCTGTTGGTGGGTCTGACCGTGTGTCAGCCCTGACGTGCAGCTGCCGGGGTGTGCTCCCATGTGCAGGCCAGCCGGGTGGGGTGGGAGTGCCGAGGAAATCCCCGTGGGGCCGGTGCCGGTGGGTTTCGGGCTGCATGGCAGTACCAGCCTGGCACCAAACAGTCACGCAGGGCCCAATCTGGCCTGGCACATCACTGAAGTCGATGCAAGGGAGGGGGATAATCCGGCTTCCTGTGGCCCACCCACTTGTTGCCCGCGGGGTCTGCGCCCCGCCTGGCCATCACCACAGCGTCTGGGACACACTCGCCCAGTTCAGTGGGGTCTTCGCCCTGCCCGTTGCTGTAGGGTGGGTGCCGTACCCATCACCGCAGGGTCTGGGTGTTGCCCAGCGCAGTGGGGCCATGTGCCCACTCAGCACCGCAGGGTCCATGGCCCAGCCATTCCTGTGGGGTCTACATCGGCCTGTTGCTCTTGGTCCTATGCAGCCCCCATCCTGGCAAGGCCGAGTGCCTGAGGATATCTGAGCACCTGGTCTGGCTGGGCGGTAATCACTGCCAGCCTGAACCTTTGCCCTGAACCGCAGCTCCCCTGGGAGATGGGCCAAGCCTGGAGACCCAAAGATGGAGGCAGGAAGAGAGTAAAGGAGGTGCAGGGGCAGCAGGGAAAAGCCCCACCCCATCAAACAAATCCCAGCCTGTCCTGGGACTGGAAATGGCTCCTGACCCCCTTCGGTTGTGAGTTCTAACCCCGTGCTATTCTGCATCCAGCCACCTCGGATCCCGCACGTTGCAGAGCAGCTCTGATTTATCCCCACCCAGCTGGGCCCTGCTAAGCCCAGCCGACTCCTGGGCCTGGCAGCTGAGATTTCAGCACATTAGCCTGGCAGTGACGCAGTGCGTCTTTCACCGAAGGTCTCGCACAGCTGGGCACAGGCCGGGCCTCTCTCCTGCTTTTAGATTTCCCCCCCTTCCTTTTTGTTCCAGCCATCACACGCCAGAGCTGAGGGCCAGGAGAACACGAATCCCCAGGAATCCCCAGATCTAGTTTGCTTGTTGGAAAGTCATTACATGACAGGGAAAAGGCAAGAACCCTCTTCCCTGCTTGTCCGGCGGGGTTTGGGTCCCTGGCGCCTACTGGGAATGAAATCCAGCTCTGGCTCTTTGATGGACGTGAAACAGCTGCAGCCTTTAGCCACAAGTCCTGAGAGGAAGTAACCCAGGACAGGTGGAAGGTGTGCTTCCTGGTCCGCCTGAGGGCTCCATTGTGTTCATACGCGCCCTTTGATGTAACCGTTGCAAGTGATTTCTGACCCGTTTCCCCGCTGTGAGATTTCTTCTCACTGAAGCCGTCCTCCCAAAAGTTCTGCTTCCAGCCGGGGCAGGACCAGAGCGGCATGACGATGCCATGTGAATGATGGATAGGTTCAATAACTCACCCCCCAACCTACTGCCACCTCCTCATTCATCTTGGGGCTAATGCTTGTCATAACAGGGACCTAATGAAAAAGTAATGAACAGCCATTGAGCGAGCTTGATGCACGAGGTCACCCATGGGCAGCACCACTTCTTCAGGGCTGTGCCCACCTGGTGGGAAAAGCAGCCGGAGCCATGGGGAGAGGCGATGGATGGCTTTAGTCATCGGGTTCTGGACTCCCCCTACCCCCTTTCTCTCCTTGTGTTTTGCAAGCATCTTCAGCCCCTGGATGAGAATTTCTCTAACCACTTAAACTATTATCCTAGCCAGCTGCAAAAGCAATCGCTATTAATGACCTTCTCCTGATTGCGTTCGGTGCATTCAAATGGATATTGTGTCCTCTGGGCACTAGAATATGAATGCCTCATTTGTCTGCTTTCCTTTTAGCTCCCCTGCCCTCTCATGCTCAGAGATGCCCTTGCCCGGGTGGGCTCCAGCGCAGACTTTCAGGGCTGTATTGGAAGCACAGGAGCCGTTGCATGTCTGGAATTTCACCAATAGATTGAGGGGTTCACAGCAGGGCACCGACTTCCGAGTAGGGTGACCAGACAGGAAGTGTGAAAAATCAGGACAGGTGGTGCTGGGTAATAGGAGCCTATATAAGAAAAAGACCCAAAAATCGGGACTGTCCCTATAATATCGGGACATCTGGTCACCCGAGAACTGTGCCACCCTGGGCTTTGCAAAAGAACAGATGTGGATCGAACCAGTATGAGCCTGAGTTTTCTGATGGGCTTGAACCAGAAACCCAGATCCAAACACGCCTGAATGCTGGGACTTGAATCTCCAGGCTCTAGGCCCAAACTAGTTTCCCTCCAGATCCAGCGGGAATCACGGGCCGTTACTTGCCAGTTTAACAGGCAACTTGGTGATTATTGTTACCATCAGCTGGTGTTAACATAATTGGTCGTAGCCTTTCCTGCGCGCCTCCGTAACAGAAAGACAGGAGGAATTCAAAGAGCAATAACCATGATTAAGGAGCCAGAGGGATTGATTTATGAGCAAAGACCTGAATGCGTCTAGCTGGGCCAAGCGAGGAGGAAGGGGACATGATAACCAGCTACAGCAGAATATTTGAATGGTTGCAAAAGCCAAGGAAGTTGGTATGAAGGGTGTTCTAGGAGCCCTGGGATGAAATGAAGGAAGGTGGCAGGACATGTTGACTTGCAGTCGATGGCTCCCTGGGTCGGGTGGAGTGCCAGACAGGGTGTGGACGCTGGTACACAAAAGACACAAAGGTAGAACTTGAGCCATGTGGAAGCCTGTTTGCTGTATTGGCAACTCTACGAGTTGGGTCAAAAAAAATCACGAGTGTGTCTTAAAAATCAGGAGATTAAAAATAAATCAATATTGGCTTCATTATTTGTCCTTCGGTTTCTGGACTGTTAGATTGCACTTGGGCCACCTTTTCAAGCTTTCCTCTGTGACTGCGAGGGCTGGAAATGTACTTTTTAAATAAGTGAAAGGTAAGATTCTCATTGCATCACAGGACTCCAGGAGCTAGAGTTTTAAGAAACATACCGAACATCACAGCAGCTGGCAACACTGTGTTTATGGCTGTTGTGGCTTGCTGTAATAAAGACCTCCTGTTTAAGGCCTGTGGCTCCATAAATCATAACAGAAGGAAAAACACAACGCTGATTATCAGGAATCGCTTCCTTTCAGCTGTGCTAGATCATGGAATGGCATCCAGAGAGAGTGATGCCAGACTGGAGACATTTCAAACTAGACTGGACCAAATCTGAGCAAATAAGCCAAAGGACACAACCCCGCATTAGCCCCGGAGCGCGGGGCTGGGAGTCTTTTCCATCTCAGATTGCCGTGGCTCACAATGTAGTTGGAAATTTTCTAGAGTAGAGTTCTAGAGTTTTTACTCTAGAACCCCAATGGGTTCTCTGCTTGATTAAGAAGCGTGCCCATTGCATTTCACATGAATACATGTACCTACATGACATGCTTCAGAATGTTACTTTTTACGCTCACACAAGACGCTGGGCTCAAGACAGGAGTAAGCGGGCGATGCTCCCTGGCTGGTGCACTACAGGACTCAGACTGGACGAGCTAATGGTCCTTTGTGGCCAGAAGATCTGAGAAGAGCTTTAGAGAACTGGGCTGAGTACAAATGACTGAAGCCCACGGAATATAGCTGGGGCCAGACCAGATGCTGTCCTACAGCATGTGAGGAGGTGGCACGTGTCAAAAGCGGCGGCAGCTGGAGGCCGCCTTAGTGGAAGCCATAGGCCGATGGCCTGACTTTCCCCATACGGTCTGGGGCAGCAGAGATCATCGAGGGCAGCCCCTCCCAGCTTGATTCCTGCCAGAAGCAGGAGGATGCTTAGCAGAGCCTGCCGGAGGTTCTGGGTTGACCCAACGGGTGGGCGACACTCGAAGGAGGGGTGGTGGTTCTCTCTCCACGTGGCACCAACAGCTTGATCCCACGCCCAGGGGAGTCAGTGAGGAAACGCCTGTTCTCCACCGGCTTTGGGTCAGGCAGTAGCAATCTCTCGAGGGGGACAATGACTCAGGGTGCAAAAGGCTGCAGCCAACCTGTTAGTGCTGATAGCCACAGATCCTGGGGGGAGGTGTCCCCCAAATATGAACAGGCACCCAGACCCGCCATTCAATCTGCCTCCCGCCCTCTGCAATGGGCTGACCCCAAATCCTGGATCCCAGTGAGGAACAGAGGATTCCTCCAACCTATCTGGCTGCAAGTTCATTACCCTTTGTCTCTCAGCGGGGACCCTGAAGCATTGCATGCTGGGAACTGTAGTCTCCTTGGGCCTCCCCGCTGCATTAACGCCCAGAGCACCAGCTGTCGGCTCTGTATTGTGATCTCCACAGTCCTTGGCACGGAGGCCCTGCCCCCAACTGGACTCTCCTCTGCAGGCTGAGGGTCGGGAGGAGCTGTCACTCCTTGATCTGCACAGGCAGCAGGCCGGGGTGATCCCTCCTGCACAAAGGGAAACTGAGGCAGGGACAACCTGCTTTTAGACCACCTAAGCTCTCACAACTTCCCCTGCCCTTGTGAGTCACAGTGGGCTGCTGCAGGTCACAGGAGCAAGGCTGCCCGGTCAGTGTCAGAATGCAGGGGTTACTGGTTGCTTGGCGGCCACAGCTCTCTGAAGTCCCATCCCCCCAGCCCAGGCTCCCCCGCCCCGAGAAAGTCCTGACCCTCTTAGTGTCCAGGCCCCTGCATATTCTCCTCCTCCTTAGATCTCACTCAGACCCCTTCAGCTCCTGATCCTATTCCTGCTCCGCTTCCCAAACCTGACCTCATCCTACTCCTCATCCCAATCCAAGCTGGAGCCAGTCCTGCCCTGATCCCCTTGCTGATTCAAACCTGATCCCGATCCTGATGTCCAGGGCTGGCTCTAGCCATTTCGCCACCCCAAGCAGGGCGGCACGCCGCGGGGGGTGCTCTGCCGCTCACCGGTCCCGCGGCTCTGGTGGACTTCCCGCAGGCGTCCCTGTGGAGAGTCTGCCGGTCGTGTGGCTCTGGTGGACCTCCCGCAGGTGTGCCTGCGGATGCTCCACTGGAGCCGTGGGACCATTGGACCCTCTGCAGGGACGCCTTCGGGAGGTCCACCGGAGCTGTCTGCCGCCCTCCCGGCAACCGGCAGAGTGCCCCCCATGGCGTGCCACCCCAAGCACGCACTTGGCGCACTGGGGCCTGGAGCTGGCCCTGCTGATGTCACTCGAGTCTTGATCTCATTCCAACCTGTTCTAATCCCCTTCTGCTCCTGCTCCCGTTGCCCTTGGGGCTGCAGTCTCTAGTTCCTCAGGAGGCTAGGAGCTGGAGGATGTTATGGGAGGCGGGTGCTTGTCCCTCATGACTCACACCGGCAGCATCCGCGTGGCTGTGACTTAATCACCCCCCGTCTTGGGTGACCAGATGTCCCAATTTTATAGAGGCAGTCCCAATTTTGGTTTTTTTCCCCCTTATTTAGGCTCCTATTATCCCCCACCCCCTGTTCTGATTTTTCACACTTGCTGTCTGGTCACCCTACCCCTGTCAAACAAAAGCTTAATATGCCACCCCCCCATGGGGATTGTTTAACACATCCAGGCCAGCTGGCTAGCTGGGCCCCTGGTCAAGGCAAGAGGGGCTGTTCAGGCCAAGTGCAGCCCCGACCCCAATAAGCAGTTTTGCTGGACAAGGTCGTCAGTCAGGCCAAGTTCCCACAATTCACTGATATCGAGGTGTTGTGAAACCAGGCCCCGCTCTCGAAGGCGCCTTCCTGCATCACTTTGCTTTGTTCGCATGGAAAGCCATCCAGCCGGGGGGCAGACATGGCCAATGGGTAACAAGTAGCCAGGAACTGACAGCAAGCGACCGACGCGCTGTCATTCATCCATTCAAACTATCGGCCACGTGCTGATGCATAAGGCTGAGCTGGTGCAAATCAGGGCTGGGCCGGGGAGACTGGTGACCCAGAAAGTGGCTGCATTTGGAAGGAGCATTATTGACAAGAAGCAACTCGAGTAGCCCTGACACCAGTGTCTTTCACCGGGCACGGCCTGGGCGATCCACCACAGTTCAGCCTCACCTAAATATCACCCTCGCCTTTTCACAGGCGAAGAAACAGAGACGATGGGCTTGCCCAAGGCTAAAAAGTGAGTCAGTGGCAGAGCTGCACCTAACCTCCATGAATCCAAACTCCCAGTCTAGCTCCCTAACTGCCCAGCCACATGCTTCCTTGTGAAGGCCAACTCCTAAGCCTAGACAGATCATCTGTCCACTGATGTCAATAGGCTTTGGCTTAGCTTACTCCGCCTCTCCCTGATGTCAATGGCAGAACATCCCCTGACTTCATTGGGAACAGGATCGAGGCCGGAGCAGAGAGAGGGGCAGGTACCATTTGCCTCCCGTCCCCCCCAGCCCCCTCCCACCTCCACCTTGGCATATTACGTATCTCAACGCCCTGCCATCAACCGGGGACTGATAAATAATGCAGGTGCCTGCTGTGCAATAAGACTTGTCAATTGCTGTTCTGCTCTCATAAATTAAAGATGAAAAGGTACAAGGCTCTTGCCAGAAAAATGAAGACAAATTTTTAATAGCTTGCCAAGCGGCGCGGAGAGGGAACGCTTGGGAAAAATGAATTACGTTTTTATTATGCGTTTTATTATGCTGTAATTGACCAGGATTAGCTGAGAATACAATATATATCGAACGCAGCTCAAGATAAAAAAACAATCCACATGCACGCACAACAGCCCCCGAGTCTGTCGGGTGGCAGGGCCACAAGTGTGGCTTGGGGGGCAGCAGCGCCAGCGAATTCTCCAACTCACAAGGGAGGGGCTGGAGCCAGAGTGATTGGAAGATGAAGAAGGGTCGGATCCTACTAGGAGCCATCAGAGAGAGAGTGGGAGGCAATGAGGATGGATGGATAGATAGATAGAGGGGGTGTACAGGGATAGAGAGATAGATTAGATGGGGTGGATGGGGATGGCCCCTCAGGACCCACATGCCTGGAGGGGCCCAGCCAAGCCCCCCACATTGTCAGCGTGCTGCCCCCGCAACTGGCAGAGACTGGCCAGGCTTCTGCACCACCCAGGCAGCTCAGCTCTGGGGGGACAGGTGGGGCCCCACAGGGGGTGGGAAGCAGAGATGGCCTGAAGCCAGAGGTGCACTAAGGTCTGGCCAGCGGGCAGAGAGGAGCCGGTGGGTGGGGTCGGGGGGTGAAGATGAGCCCTCACTGGCCAGCTGAGAGGAGCAAGTGGCGGGTGGGGCGGGGGGTTGCCAGCGGACTGGCGGGGTCTCGGGGCACAGTGCAAGAGGAGCAGCTGGGGCCCCTTCTGAGCATGGGTCGGGCTATATGGCGGCACTGAGCCAGTCTCTCTCGGGCTGGCTGTCAGGCTAACCGGCAGAACTGCTGGAAGGAGGATGCAGGTTTCCCAGGGAGCCGGCAGCGCGCTGCAGAAAGCCAGGCCTGCACAGGCTCTGAGGTGAGGGCTGCATTTCACCTGCCCGCTCTGTAGGTGGACATGGGAGGAGAGATAGCTCAGTGGTTTGCGCATTGGCCTGCTAAACCCAGGGTTGTGAGCTCAGCCCTTGAGGGGCCACTTAGGGATCTCAGGCAAAGTCAGTACTTGGTCCTGCTAATGAAGGCAGGGGGCTGGGCTCAATGATCTTTCTGGGTCCCTTCCAGTTCTAGGAGCTAGGCAGACCTCCATATTTTATTATGACACCCCCAGTTGTCTGCCACAGGGGTGGTGTTCCAAGTCACGCAGTTGAATCTTGAATTCACTGATTCCCCAGGACACTTGCGCGTGTGATCCCACATGGGCACCAGGAGCATGGGCACGGGATTCCCACTTGCAAGGAAGGAAGGGACCATGTCCAAGCAGCGAGGAAGGAGAAACTCGCCCATGGGGGCCATCAAGGCCAGCATGAGACCCCAGGGAGGAGAAGCGAGATGCAGCCGTAGAGAGCAACAGGGAGATGCCTGCCCCCGAGTTGGGTTGGATGGTGCAGAGCAGGCAGTGGCAGAACAAACTTCGCCTCGGGACTCTGCCAACAAGTTACCTGGGCCAGCTCCAGACCAGGGAGTCTCCATGGGCCGTTCCATCCTGGGCATCTCGGATCCATGGGGTCTGCGCTATGCCCCAGCTCTTACTCAGTCCCCTGGAGGTCCCCCTGCCCTGGTTCAGATGCCCACCCCCTGGGATCTCACTCATCTCTGGGGGGGCTACACAGCCTCAGCGTCCTTGTGACTGAGCCTCCGGGCGCCCGCGTGCTGCTGACCACCATGAGCTCTGCCCAGCAAGGGCTCCGGGGCAGAGACTTGTCCACCCACCGGGGCTCAGTGCACCTCTGCCTGTGTTTGCGGTGACACCAGGCTGCCTTCCCAAAGCCAAGCAGGGCTGGCGAGTGGCTTGGAGCAGGGCCCGGGGAAGGGCCTACGATGGCAAAGGTGAAGGCAGCGTTCAGACTGGCCAGCCTCAGGGCTCCACCCAGACACGCAGCTGCAGAATCCACTTTGTCTCTCTTCCTTGCTCTGTCTTTTGTTCCCCGGGTGGGTGCCCCAGATCTCCGTGAGCTCACCCACCTGTCCCCTTTGTTCTGCTCAGGCCTTGCCCTGCGGAGAAATGGTGGTGGTGGTGGTGATCTTCTCCTTGTCCTTCTTGGCTTCCTGCTCCTGCCACTGGGGTTCCCATGGTCTCTCTGGCTCCTCCTGACCTGGCTGTACCACCCCCGACAGGTACGTGACCCTCCCTCCCCTTGTCTCCTGGTCTGCCCTATGAGCAGCTGTTTAACCTCTCTGCACCCACTGGGTAGCCAGGCCTAGCCGAGCAAGTCACTGCCATGCACGTCTCATAAAAACACTGCAGACCGTTCCCCACTTCGCCACGGAGACGCCCAGCGAGGACGCTGACTGGAGCCTAACAGGAGGGTGATTTGGACGGACTAGGACCAACTGATCTCTCAGGACCAAGCAGTCGCCAGACGACAGCAGTTTGATCAGCGTGGCCTGGGAGCCCAGAAACGAAAAGCACCGTAGCACACCCCCACTCCCGAAGCATCCTGTGTACGAGCCAGGCCCTGACCCCCAGCGGTGCCAGAGCTGAGGCGGGACCAGGAGAATGCCCGTGGTGCTGCCCAGGGGACATCTCAGCCAACAGAGGAGCTGCCTTTAACCTGCTCTTGATGCCTCACCTTTAAACTAGCTTCCTTCAAACTAATTTCCTTCTTACTCACAGTTATTTATTCAATAACCCGTACAAATGTCTAACCGAGATATGTGGCCTCACTGAATTGTAATTTTCTCCATCATACACACACTGGTGTGGTGGGTGTTGCGCTCAGCATAGTGTGTTGTTATTGTAGGGTTGTTAGTGGGTGCTGGGCTCAGCATGTGGCTTTGTTATTGTAGGGTTGCCCAGGAGTGCTGGGTTTGTTATTGTAGGGTTGCCCAGGAGTGCTGGGTTTGTTATTATAGGGTTGACCAGGAGTTCGGACGGGACACGCTAGTGTGTTATTGTAGGGTTGCCCAGGAGTGCTGGGTTTGTTATTGTAGGGTTGCCCAGGAGTGCTGGGTTTGTTATTGTAGGGTAGCCCAGGAGCGCTGGGTTTGTTTCTGTAGGGTTGTTAGTGGGTGCTGGGCTCAGCACGGGGCTTTGTTATTGTAGGGTTGTCCATGCTCTAGATATTGATGTCTTCTACATCAAAAGAGCATCAAAGCATTTATTGTAGAGAGAAAAGAAGCCAAACCCACCCAACGAATCCCAGTGAAAGAAACTGAAGCGGGGGAGACACTGGATTTCCGGGCCTGACAGACGCAGGTCACCGCCCCCTGGCCGACTTTTGCCTTTTGCCAGCCCAGCGGTGCTGCAGTGTTGTGGGGAAGCAGATGGCCTCAGACCCACTGCGGCCTTGTCTGCGCTAGGAAACTGCCCCCTTCACAGAGCCGAAGCACGAAGGCCCAGCATCAGCTACTGGCCGGGAAGAATCCTGCTCAGGACCCTGGGCCTTTCAGCCCCCACGGGTGCTCTGCTCACCCAGTGCCTGCTGGGTAGCTGGGGCCGGTTTCCTAGCAAAGCTTCCGTGGCAACTTCACCACTTTCTCTTCCTAGCTTCATTAGTGCCCAGCTCTGGCTCACCTACAGCAATCTATGCAATCCCCTTTTCTCCTGGTCCCAGGGCCGGCGCTTGGCTATGATTAAGAGGCCATTAAGTGGAAAGTGCTTTTACCTTTAGGGCTGGAGCCGCTTCTACCTTTCCTTTCAATTCGCACTTTGGAACCCGTCAGCCAAGATTAATAGTTGCACCGCTCTGGGGCAGGGTAAACGAGGGCTGTGGAAGGCAGGCTGGAACTGGAAGTTCCCAGCCAAGCTGGGGGGGGCCTTCAGGTTTGCCAGTGCCTGCTCCTGCGCTGGCAGGGGGCTGGCGGCTGCTGCTGACCCCGGTTGCTGCTTCCTTGTGATGGAAAAACCATGGTGGGGATAAAACCGAGAAGGATCCTGTTCTCTTCCCGCTGGCTCTGCCATCTGGAGTTAGATGGCAGATCTAGCCACGATGCAACATGCAATCCCCCTCCAGTTCAAATGCACAGTGCGGGAGCTACATCCGGGACCCCTTCAGAATGGGCTTGGGAAGTACCCCTGCTCGTGGCCCGTTCGTGTGGAAGGAAACAGCCTACTACTGCTGCCAGCCAAATACTCCTTCAGCTCTGCTGAGCTCTGTCTTTGCTGATGACCCACGGTGGGGTTTGTTACATTAATGTAAAAGATGATTGGGGAGGGGATGGGGAATGTTGCAGGCCTGTCACCTCTTGCTCACAAGTTTGAATCCACCCCCTGTGTGATGTGAATCAAAGCTGATGGACCAGACTAAGATCTTTGGCACATGGAATTTTGCCTTTTCCAGGCACCTTGTTTGCTGAAGCCCAGATGCACAAGCTAGTAAATTCAGTGGAAAGCTTTCCCTGGGTTTCATTTGTGGATTTAAGGCCAGTAGGGGCCTGCCCTCCTGCTAGTGCAGCCCGCACCATGCTGCCATCCCTTATAAATGGTAATGCCTCAGGCTGCATCATCCTGGTCACTCCATCAGCTTCTCCTAACTGTGCTGGGCTGGATTCTGTTCCCAGTTCGTGTCTTGGAGCACCTTGGATGTCAAGCAAGTGGCTCCCTATGCTGAGATCAGAGTCCAGGAACTGAGCTGGCTCTTAGCCTGACACAGAATCAGATGATTAGGGTTGGAAGGGACCTCAAGAGATCATTTAGTCCAACCTCCTGCTCAAAGCAGGACCAATCCCCAAATGGCCCCTCAAGGATTGAACTCACAACCCTGCATTTAGCAGGCTAGTGCTCAAACCACTGCGCTATCCCTCCTCCCCAGACACAACAGGGGGAAGTCTAGAGGCTTTGACGGGAAAGTGAAATTTCCTGCAGCAGGTGGGGCTGCGGAATAAAATGGCAAACACCTTCCCTGTGGGCATTTATTCAGGTAAATACCCCGCCCCCGGGCATCTTTTGGTGGCTCTTGCATAGCCCCTCTAACCGTTACACGTTGTGAACCTTGTCTCTCATCAGGCACCCCCCAGTACTGAGCCCCGGAGAGGCTCATGGTCACCCCGGAAGGCTGAGGTAGTGCTGGGAACTGACCTGCTGTTTCCCCAAGTCAGAGGCTCATGCCCTAACCACTGGGCCCTGCTTCCTCCCCGTGGTGAACCGTGCATCTGCCCGGTCACTGCTGAGAGTGATTGTAATTGGAGTCCGCCATGCCTGGCTCCCTCCACCACAGACAGGCCTTGGGAGCTGGCGTCTGGCTCCCTTGTGGGCTGGAGGCAGCAGCTGGCCTCACCAAGGAGCAGCCTCTCAGGGGATCTCTACACTGCGTGTAAACCGGCTCTGTGGGCCCCGGGCTGGTGCACTCAGGATTCTCCAACCTGCGCTTGGGCGTCCACGCTGCATTTACAGCCACTGGCCCCGGGTCCCACAACCGTGCCAAGGCCTGCACGTTGCACCACGTAGACCTTCTGGCTCGGGGCTGCAGCCTGAGCTGCGTCCACACTGCAAACTGACGGGGCTTGGACCTAAGTCACAACGGGACTTGGGTTCTGACCCCCCCGTCCCGAGCAGGGGCCTAGGACTGGGCCCTGTAGACTTGCTGACCCGAGTCAGACAGATTTGTATGTGGACAGAAGCGGGGCTTGGGCTCAACCCTGAGCTAGGCCCGGGTTTAGTGGGCAGTGTAGACAGACCCTTATTGGCCAGCCTGGTGACAGCTGCGCTGGTTTGGTGACAGGAATCAGTTTTTTTCTCTAAATGCATTTACGCTGGTGCCGTGGGGTGTCCCACAAGCAGATGAGCCTTCCCAGGAACCAGGAGGCAGAGGTGGGTTGGGCGTGATGCTTAGAGAGAAGCATAGAGACCACAGATGGAGAGAGAACCTCACATAGAGGGCAGATCCAGTGGTGAAAGCTCTCCGGAGCTGGAGATTAGAGTCTGAGCTGCGAATTCTCTGGTCCCTAGCTGGCCCCGACGCATTGGAGCCACTTACGTTATTAATTGTTCCCTGCTGTTCCCATAGCCCGGGGAGGCTTTGAATAGATTTACTAGCTGGACATGCACAGCCAGGGCCGGTGGACAAAATTTGGTGGTGCTGGCCTGGCTCGGGTGCATGGAGACCGCAGTGCCGTGGCTTGCTGCGGCCAGAAGTCCCAGGTACTCCGGATTGCCAGCCCTGATCCTGGTGCCATCAAAGTCTCTAGGAGCATGGCAACTTGAGCGGGAGCAGGGCAGGACTTTGGGCACATGCCCGGGCCAAAAATCTGGGTGACAGCCGTCCCAGAATCAGAACCAAACCGGGCCCATCCTCCCCCCACCTCCAGCTGGGTCACCGCCTTCTGAGAGCTGGGTTGCAAAGGTGGGATGCTGGCTTGATGGTTAGTGCAGGGAGCGGAGTCACAAGACCTGGGCTCTGTTCCCCTCGGGGGAATGCCCTGGCCTCAGTTTTGCCATCTGTAAAGCGGGTAGAAGGACAGATGTGTCCCTAGAGGGGATGCTGAGTGCCCGGGGACTGGTTCTTCCCCTCCCCTCCTGGATCTCTGCTCTGCTTCGGGGCTGATGGGGACAGCCAAGCTCTGATCCTTTCGAGTACCAAAGAAGAGCCCCCTTTTATGGAGACGGATCAATACAGCCCTGGGATTTTTAATGAGCTGCCGCAACCGCAGACTTTAACCTTGCAGATAATGGGCTGAGTGGCGGGTAATGCCTATTGACAGAGCTGGCTCCCCCAGCCTTAATGAGCTAATCAATACTTGTTCTCAGCTTAATTTCCATCTAATTGCTCTTTAATGACGCCAGATAATGGGCAGCCCTCTGTGTGGTGGCGAGGGGGGCGGGCGTTGCGGGGGGTGGCACAGTCCTGGCCCTCCTCCATATCACACCCCTGCCCACCTGAGATCACATGGGGGAGGGGGCAGTTTTACGGTCAGAGGAGGCAGAGGCTGGAGGTGGGAGTGGGGTCTGACTTTGCCTGGATACCTGGCACCCGCTGGCATGGTGCCACCCCCCAGCGCTGGTGAGAGTCACGCCCCCTAAGTGCTCGGCACAGATGGGCCCATCCATCAGGCAGATCAGCGGCTTAATGCGTTATCCTAAACGAGGCTCATTAATCTGCCACTGCAGCCCGATCGGGACCCCCCCACCAGCCTTTCCCTTCCCGTGAACCTTTGAAATCCTTGTTCTTTTCTTCCAGCCAGGCCAAAAGAAGGTGCCCTGCTGGGAGCCCAAAAGCCCAATGTGCTGATGCCCAGGGTACGCCCAGCACAGGAAGGGGCAGGCAGGGGGTGCTGGGCAATAGCCCCCCGCCTGCGATAGAAGGGGGCAGCTCTCCATGACCCAGCAGCTCCCTTCCCGTCCTATGCCCCTGCCCATGTCCTGGACGGGTGTGAAGGGATCTCTGTCTCCGAGGCCTGTGGGACCCTGAGGCTGCCAGTGGGGGGCAGTTAGTGCCTGTTGTGGGGCAGGGATTTTGATGCGGTGGGTCAGGAATGGGTGGGATTAGCTTGGCCTGTGGCTTGTCCTTGGGAGCACGTCCCAGTGATGCCCCCCTCACCCTGTGCCCGACTGCCCTTTATCAGTCCCGGCAGCCTGGGGGCTGGCCTGCCAGGGTCAGCGCAGCGGCTGGGCTTTCTTCAGCCTGGCAGCCATTGATCAACATTGATTTGCCAGCGGCCAGCGCACCAGGTTCCTTGCTTGGCTTCCTTTGACCTGAGACTTTTTAAATATCCCACGACTGGAGAGCTGGACGCGGCAGAGATCAGTGGTGCTCCTGGACTCTTCCAGTGTGTTCCCGGCTGCTCCAGTGCCGGGCTCCCCCACCCCAGCTCTGCCAACGTCCCTCATCCCTGACACGCAGCCCCCTGCTAGCCCATCCCTGGGCTCCACACGGCTCTGCCGGTGCCCCTCACTCCTGACCCACAGCCCCACTTGCTAGTCTGACTCATCCATTTTAAAAAGTCCGTCCAGCTGGGATCTTGTTTGCCAGGCTCGGAGTGACGGGCGGTGTGCCGCTTGGCGCTTGGCTGCAGTCTGCACACGGTGTCTGTACCGTGTCCATCATGGGGGTGACGAGCGGTTATTGGACCCACTTCTATTGGCCTCTGAGCGTGGCGGAGCCTTCTGCAGGGCTGGGGGAGGACGCAGAGCATTTGCAGGTCTGTGGGCGCTGCGTTACCAATAGCCTGGTTTTGCCCTTCGTGTTATACCTCTGGAGAAAAGTGCTTTGTATGGGTCTAACCTCTAGCCCTGTCCAGGCAGGAACCCCACCACCTTTACCCTAGTCTCCCTTCAAGCCGGGGTGTGTCTGTGTTTGTGTTTCTCTAACTCGGCTGGGCTAGGGTCAGCAACTGGAGGGGGATGGGTCAGGCCTCAGCCTTGTCGCTCTGTGTGTGGGAACGAAAGATTTATCCCTTGGGGTGACAGCAAAGACCCCAGTTGCGCTGTGACCAGCTCCGATGGCTCATGGGCCGAGCAGATGGCTCTGGCCCCCAGGTGCTGCTTGAAGGCTCCCGCCAGCTTTAAGAAGTGCGGGGCCCAATTCAAACATTTTCGGCAGGGCCCCGGCAGGGATGACTAAAAAAAAAAGTAAAAAAAAGCCTTTCATGTCTTAGCAACTGGTTCCCTATTAAAAAGTTTTGATTTAAGGGATGTACCACAGTATGTATTTCTTGTGCCAATAGGGTTTACCATACGTCCGTATTTTCCTCCCGGATGACGATTTAAGAACCAAAAAGCCTGACCTATCTGGTAAAATACGGATGTATGTTAATCCTGCCTAAAGTTTTTTTTTAAAAAGGTGGGCCTGAACTAGAAATGAGCTCCGTTTTTCATGTGTGGGTCCCCGCCACTCCCTGGGGGTGTGCTAGGGTGACCAGATGTCCCGATTTTATAGGGACAGTCACGATTTTTGGGTCTTTTTCTTATATAGGCACCTATTACCCCCCACCCCCGTCCCGATTTTTCACACTTGCTGTCTGGTCAGCCTACAGTGTGCACATGTGTGGGTCCCAGCTGCTCTCTGCCCCCCTCATTGAAGCAGGTGTGCAGAGTTACTGCCCTGGGAACTGCAGGGCACCAGTGGACATGGGGCTGGCTGGAGGCAGGGCAAGGAGTGCGGGGCTGGCTGGAGACAGGGGTGTGTGGGGTCGTCTAGCTGGCTTCAGGCAGGGCCTCAGGGGTGCGTGGCAGGGGTTGGCAGGGCTGGAGACAGAGGAGTGTGGGACTGGCTGGCTTCAGGCAGGGGGGTGCAGCAGGGGTTGTCTGGAGACAGGGCAGGGGGTGCAGGGCTGGTGCGGGCAGAGCAGGGGGTACGGCAAGGGCTGGCTGGAGATGGGCTGGCTGCGGGCAGGGGGTATGGGGCTGGCTGGAGACAGGGGGCTGGCTGCAGGCAGGGCAGGGGATGCGGGGCTGGTGCAGGCAGGGGGCACAGCAGGGGCTGGCTGCTGGCAGGGGGTGTGGGTATAGGGGGTACAGCCCACCCTGTACGGTGAGTGCCCCCTCTGCCTCCCTCCCCCACCAGGGTAGCAGCAGCAGCCTGGAGCTCGGGGGCTATTTAAAGGGCCCGGGGGTTCCCTGCTTCTACGGCCCCGGCCCTTTAAATAGCCGCGGGAGCCCTGGGGAAGTGGTGTGGCTTCGGTGGCTATTTAATGGGCCGGTGCAGTAGAAGCAACAGGAGCCTCGGACTTTTAAAATAGCCCCCAGAGCCCCACAGCCCTACCCCAGGGCTCCAGCAATGGGGCTCTGGTGACAATTTAAAGGGCCTGGGACTTCAGTCCCTGCTGGGATCCCCAGGCTCTTTAAATTGCCCCCGGGGAAACCGGGCCACCCCGGTACAACGCACCGGCTCTTGCCAGTACACTGTATTGGGGCTTGAGTGCGGGGCCCTCTTAGGGGTGGGGCCCGATTCAGGGGAATTGGTTGAATTAGCCTAAAGCTGGCCCTGCCCGCGTAGCTGGTACGTTGCAGGAGGACCCAGGAAGCACCTTGTAAACTGGCCCCAGGCTTTCAGAGGAAGCCTCCTGCCCAAATCAAAGACCCGCCGTCCTGGCGTCCCACCCGGCTGGCAAAGCAGCCCTGCCGGGGGCTCTGAGCATAATGCTGAGAAGGATCAGCAGGATCAGTGCAGATTCCCTGTTGATCTGTTGCGTCTCATCTTCCTGCCCTGAGACCTTGCATGGTCTGAAAATAAAATGGATTGTACACCTGCACAGCTGGCAGAGCCCCCCCACCCAATGGATTGTACACCTGCACAGCTGGCAGAGCCCTCCCCACACACACAATGGATTGTACACCTGCACAGCTGGCAGAGCCCCTCCACCCAATGGATTGTACACCTGCACAGCTGGCAGAGTCCCCCCACCCAATGGATTGTACACCTGCACAGCTGGCAGAGCGCCCCCCCCCCCACAATGGATTGTGCACAGAGCCGCGCACACACACACACACACACACGCCCCCCCAAACTGGCTATACAGAAAGTCACCACTAGATGGCAGCCTAACCAGTCACTCCAGGGCTGTACCAGCCCCAGGTGGCCAGTTTGGGTTGGGCTGTTCCTGAAGGTTTCAGCACAGGACATCATCTCTAATTAATCTTTAATTCCTTGAGACTCCAGGACAACCCTACTCCTGGGTCATAAGAACATTAGAGGGGGAGTCGGGTTAGCCTGCATCTCTAAAAAGCGACAAAGGGTCCTGTGGCACCTTATAGACTAACAGACGCTTTGGAGCATGAGCTTTCGTGGTGAATACCCACTTCGTCAGACATATGCATGTGTTCACCCACGAAAGCTCATGCTCCAATACGTCTGTTAGTCTATAAGGTGCCTCAGGCCTCTTTGTTGCTAAGACCATAAGAACGGCCAGACTGGGTCAGACCAAAGGTCCATCCAGCCCAGTGTCCTGTCTGCTGACAGTGGCCAATGCCAGGTGCCCCAGAGGGAGTGAACACAGCAGGGAATCCTTTGCTGGCCTCCAATGGGCGTGGTGGGGGCTGCAGTCGGGTTTCTGGCATGCCCTGGTGCAGGGGAATGACACCTGCCGAGTGAGCGTCCTGGGGGTGGCTGTTGGGGGGATGCTGGATTCCTGGCAGATCAGACAGTGGGAGTGGTGGGGGATGGATTTGGGGAGTGGGTACAAGGAGCCAGAACTGGACCTGGGACTGGGAGGCAGGGTAGGACTAGGAGGCAGGCCTGGACAGCTGGGCTGGGCAGGGCAGGGCAGGGTGCTTTCAGGGCGGCAGCAGAGCTAGGCGTGGGCTGGGTCATTTCCCTGGGGAACAGGAATCTTCAGGAGTGGGGGGTGGGGAGGGGAGGAGGAGAACTCAAGAGCTGCGGGTGAGTGCGACTAACTGAGGACAAGGGGCGTTGCCTGTGGTGCTCAGAGGGTTAAACCCTTGCATTGCTAACCCCCATTGCACAACTTGGCCCCACAGCACATCAGCTGGCCGTCTGGGACACCACGCCCGCCCGGGGAGGAGGGCTCCAGGCCCCTGCACTCTGGCCTCCATCCTGCACACGGACTCTGTCCTCCAAGGTGCCGCAGGGGGAGGTCGGAGATCAGGAAGGCAGTTTGGGGGGCGAGGGGGACCCACTGTTGATTGGGCAGCTGGGTGGGAGGATCATCAGTCCCCCAGTTGGGGGACAAGGGCAACAGGAGCTGCAGTGTGGGTGCCCGTCGCCAGCTGATCCACAGCGGGGCATTAGCCCCTGTCTTGGGGAAGGCCATGGGGTAAGTATGGCAAGAAGCAGCCTCCAGCTGAGCCCAGCTCTGCCCAGGGCTGATGGAGGAGCTCGCCTGACTGCCCTGGGCAGCAGTGGGGAGATGGGGCTGGGAATTGTCTTTGGAAACAGCTGCCGAGCCCCCAAAAGAGAGCCCCGAAAGAAATCAAAGCGTGCAGCCTAGTTCTTCTGTGCAACCCTACAATAACACTAATAAGGGAGCATGTTGCAGCCTGACTGGAACTGGGGGAAGTGCAAGAGACCAGTGCACAAGCTGGGTGACCAGACAGCAAGTGTGAAAAATCGGGACGGGGTGGGGGGTAATAGGAGCCTATATAAGAAAAAGCCCCAAATATCGGGACTGTCTCTATAAAATCAGGACATCTGGTCACCCTCCCTTCACATCCCCTTCGTCACAAGCATCTGTACGAGCAAAGTTCTGCTTGTGCGTGTCGGTGTGGAGGGAATCCCGGGCCCCACACTGAAGCTTCAGAAACGAAATCTCTTTTGTGCGGAGCTGAACCTTGTTTTGGGCACCAGGCATTCAGAAGGGTGAGGTCCTCCAATCAGGGAGCAGAACCAAGACCATGGGACTCAGCTGACCAATCCCACATTGCCATTTCTCACTCACAATTGTCTCACGACTCCCAAGATCGTTGCTGTTTTTCTTAAGCTCCAGCTGCTGGAATCAGGAGATCCCAGAAAAGCTTCAGGTTCCATTAAAGCCAGTTTCTAGCTCTCACGGTGGCAGAGAAAAGCCTGAAATTTGAAGCAAAGGCACCGTAAAGGGCTAAAAATGAGAATGCAAAGGAAAAGAACTCAACATTTTAAAAAAAAATCTCATGATTTTTCAGCCAGTCTCACAACTTTTGAATGTCTGGGCTTGGCCATGCAGCTCAGAGACTGAATAGTCCTGGATCCCCCAGAGCCTGAGACTGCAGCACAGAAAACATTGGCCCAACAGTTCTGAACAGAGAGACTCTGGGAAAACAGCACCTGGCTAGCTCTCCAGATCCCTCCTCAGCAGTGGATCTCACAGCCCTTGGCAAAGGAGAGCAGCTTCGTAATAAGAGTAATATCTAGTTCTTATGTAGACCTTGTTCCTCTGTAGATCCCCAAGCCCTTTAAAAAGGAAGTCAGTATCATTATACCCATTTTACAGATGGGGAAACCAAGGCACAGAGAGCGGATGTGACTTGCCCAAAGTCATCCAGCAGGCCAATGGTAGAGCCAGAAATAGAACCAGGTCTGCTGAGTCCCAGTCCAGTCCTGTTTGGTCCATGGCGCATTCGCAAACAGGGTTGCTACATTAGTTGGATAAATTATTAGGTCACAAATTGTTCCCCCAGCTCAAATTCCAGCACTGAAGAGCTACCCTGATAACACAAGCCCTCTTGCAACGCGCCCACCCTACTATTCTGAGCAACCCTACAATAACAACCCAGCTACACAGTCTGGCACAACCATGCTGATAACAAGCAAACATGCACCGGGCCATGATTTATGAGCATCCCTACAATAACCATTCAGCATGCAGCACAGAGCTCACGCACAGTGCTGTCATGCACCAGTCCTCCTGGACGACCCTACAAAAACAACCCACTAAGGTGCATCTGTACACTGTTCAGCAAGGAAACTGATTTGACTTCCTAGGGGCCAAGAAGTTGCTTATAAACCTCAGAGCACCAAATGATTAATAAAAAAACCCAATGTCTTTTAAGCATAAATAATGATCATCTTTAATGGTGGGATGGGCTGAGTGGAGTCAGAGCAGGGTCTCCCTAGGTTCGGTGTTCTAGTTTGGATCCGGTGTTTGGGCCGAGCATTGCTGGAAGCTCCTGAATGGAGCTGTCTGAAGCATGGAAGTCCCTTCCTGGGAAAATGTTCACATTGGAGGGGGCAGGGGAGAAGACAGTCCCATATTGGGACAAAACCCCCAAAACCACCAAAATTTTCACAGAAAAGGATCCTAAGAAACATTCCATTTTGGGAGAACCAACACAGAATTTTCCGGTTACTGTCACGGAAATTGACAAGAGGCTACCAGGCGGGCTGCTGGAGGCTGACCCCCGCTCCACCTCCTGGGAATTCAGCCTCTGGCAGCCCCCGGAAGGCTCTTAGTGGTTTCTCATTCTGCCTGCAAGCCAGGGAGCCGTCCTTTCGATCTTCCCCAACGGACACTGGGAATCTTTGGGCAAAATTTCCAAGTGGAAAACCGTTCTGATGGGAAATCCCCGACCCGCTCAACTCCCTGAGTTCTTTTTCAAGGCCACAGAATGGAGGAAATCCCATGGCATGCGCCCAGCTAACCGTCTGCTGGGGTGGAGAAATGTCCCCAAAACAGCTGAGCTCTTGACAATTCCACTCCCTGGGGCCACAGTCTCGCAGGGGCAGCTGCATCCAGACCGGGCCCGGAAAATAGCCCTGTTTCCAGTGTGGGACCTGACCCAGCCATGAATACACGGGGGTGGGGTCAGTTTTGGCCCCTCCTGTCACCTCCATGGAGCCAATTCAGTCCCATCTCTAGCACGGTGGGAAAGAAATGGGGCAAGAAGCAACTTTTAGCCCCATTACTCAGACTTTGCCTTTCCCTTTGGCTGTTTCAGCTCAGCCTTTGCCCTGTGGAGTGGGAGCAAGTTTGTGTGCCCGAGGCAAGGCCCATTGTCTCCCCCGGCTGTATGGGGGGCTGAGCCTTCGCCTTCCCAACCTGCTGGAGAACAAGGCGTCTGTCCCAGCCAAGGCCCTGCTCTGACTTCTCCAGCGGGGCCAGCGCCTTGTCCGTTCTCACACCTCATAGATAGGGCCCTATTCCTACCAAATTCACAGCCTTGAAAAACTCATCCTGGACCATGAAATCTGGTCTCCCCCTGTGAAATCTGGTCTTTTGTGGG
Source organism: Chelonoidis abingdonii (assembly GCF_003597395.2). Classification (NCBI taxonomy): domain Eukaryota; kingdom Metazoa; phylum Chordata; order Testudines; family Testudinidae; genus Chelonoidis; species Chelonoidis abingdonii. The sequence goes on from NC_133784.1 coordinate 4,407,277, forward strand.
CTTTTACCTTATACTATACAGATTTCGTGGGGGAGACCAACATTGTTCAAATCAGGGGTCCTGACACAAAAGGGAGTTGCGGGGGCACCGCAAGGTTATTTTAGGAGAGATTGTGGTATTATCACCCTTTCTTCTGCGCTGCCTTGAGAGCTGGCTGGCCGGAGAGCAGCGGCTGTTGGCTGGGCACCCAGCTCTGAAGGCAGCGCCGGGCTCTACCTTTTCCATCTTCTCCTCATTATCATCTTTAGGAGAGCCTGGGGCTGCCTGTTTGGCTGCAAACATTGTGCCCCCGTGGAGGACAGAGCACAGATCGAGGGCCTTGCATATCATGGTAAACAGGATGGTGGAAACATCCTCAGATTTATATTCATCGGGTCACAATTTTTTGGTTTTCTTAACTAAATTTAATTCTTTTATCATTTGGCATAATAATTTGTGTGCCGGATCGTTAGGTATTACCCGAGGTGGGGGAATCAATTTGGAAACGGTACCTCCGGATTTTCTAACAATGCGGCTACATTCTCTCCAAAGCTGAGAGGGATGTGCAGCACCGAGGTTCTCCACAGCCTCCGTGCACTGAGGCTGCAGGGAACAATCGGCTGGCTGACACCTAAAGCTCGGGTGGCACTGAAGGAGGCATCCCGTATCTGCCAGGGTTAATGGTACAGTATAGCCTTTTAGAGTTTTACCCAGCCAAAGAACGGATCCTTCCATTAACTGGTATTAGTCGAATGTTGGTAGTAAAAGGTTGAAACTGTAAATGTTGGAACTGTTGCAGTCTTCATTATCTTTGCGGGTCTGCAGCGTGCCACTTGCATGGCCAACTTCCCTTTGCATCTGTTGTTTGACGCCATGTAATTGCCATGTATTTTCGCAGGTGCGAAGGTTATTACCAGGTGCACGTGGCAATGGACTGTATTGGTAGAGTATGGGCCACGATGCAACTGCAGACCACACAACTTAAATTAATAATTTAAAGTTTTATTTGGGGATAGTTACAAGGGGTATGGGGCAGCGTTATTATGATTAGCTCTAGGGTTAATAAAACTTAAAACACACAGTGGACTAAATATCTACTAACAACTATTATAAACAAAGAGCAGCATAGTATAACGATAGCTTACAAAACCAACGCATAACGCTGGCAACGTAGAGACTCTGTTTGGAAACACGTGAGCTGAGAGAGAGGCTATCGAGGGTGATTCAGGCTCGGTTATGGGTTGTAACACAGGATACACAGGAATCGTTTTTCTTTCTCCTTTCCCTGCCTGCACATGCAGGGCGAACCTAAAGTTACCCACTACGACATCACAGAAGTGTCATAGGGGACGGAGCCCAAAACCTGTGTGTGGTCGTTTCTGATTGCACAAACAAAGTTACCCAGTAGGGGGCAGGGCCTAAAAGTCTGGCTTTTGCCCAAAGGGTGAGGAGATGCATATTGTTTTAGAATGCGTTCAACACTGAATGACAAAAGAAGAGGCCAGGGCAATACCGGTCTGGGCAAGTTCTACAGGATGCAGACAGGAACTCATCTTAACAGGTTATTTTAGGAGAGATTGTGGTATTACCACCCTTCCTTCTGCGCTGCCTTGAGAGCTGGCTGGCCGGAGAGCAGCGGCTGTTGGCCGGGCACCCAGCTCTGAAGGCAGCGCCAGAGCCAGCAGCAGTGCAGACGAAGGGGTGGTAATTCCATACCATGCCACTCTTACTACTGCGCTGCTGCCTTCAGAGCTGGGCGGCCGGAGAGTGGCAGCTGCTGACTGAGTGCCCAGCTCTGCAGGCAGCAGCACAGAAGTAAGGGTGCCAATACCATACCAGGCCATCCTTACTTCTGTGCTGCTGCTGGCGGCGGCTCTGCCTTCAGAGCTGGGAGGTTTGCAAGGATTCCAGCCCCGTGAGAAGAGGAGACACGCTCTGGGTTAATATCTCCCAGCAGCCGGTGTGTCGAGCGGACGGGACCTGCGCTGTCCCCTGCCATGGCTGCTCACGTGTCCCCTTAGCATCCCCATGCTGCTTGTGGCCCCAACCCCACTTTGAGGGGCTGGGGGGTCCCCTCTCAAAGAGGCAGAAGCAGCTGCAGTGAGGACCCCTTTCCCTCCAGGAGCAACAGGGGTAGTAACAAGGGTCCTCCTTGCCCCTCCAGAATAAGGGACTGGGGGATCCCCAGTACTAAGCCCAGCAGCCGGTGTGTCTCTGCAGGGATGGGGTTTGGTAGGGCCATGCAGAGCAGTAGTTCTTGGAGTGCACTCCCCATTGAAATGCCCGGGGCAGTTCCTCTTCTCGGAGTAATGGGCTCAGACTCTCTGTAGACTCGGGCAGTGTCATTGTGTCAGTTACACGCAGGGCAGTTACTCCCTCTCACAGCAAGGGGTTCAGGCTCTCTGCAGGTTCAGGCAGATGTGGCTATATCGCTTACACTCAGCGCAGCTCCTCCTTGCTCTCAGAGTGATTGTCTGAGGCTCTCTGCAGACTCAGGTAGTATCAAGGCAGGCCCCCCTCTCAGAGAGATTGGCTCAGTCTCTCTGCAGACGCAGGCAGCTGTCAATGCTTCGCTAACACACAGATCACATTTCCAAACTTTTCCTTGCAGCCAAGAGAGCTGGATACATAATATTTTTTTAATGACAGCTGAGATTTCTGATCTCACCATGTGACTCCAGGAGCAGGGGCTTTAGACACAGGCCTGTGGGGCATCTGCTTTAATACAGCTGTGGTAGCAGCTCTAAAGTATGTGTGGGGAGCACGAGGAAAAGAAAGGATGATTCTTCCTGGCCCATCCTGGCCACTTTTCACGAGGGATCTGACCTGGCCAGACTAAATTCAGCCCTGGCATAACCAGGGGTAGCTCTCATTTGAGCCAGTGTAGTAAGCTTTGTGACTGCTTACTCCTCAGCATTGCCACTCTGTGACCTAGGACAAGTCACTCTCCAGACATCTGCCTCAGTTTCCCCATCTGTAAAATGTACCTGTCGCCTGTAACTGCCGGTTTCTAGAGTACCTTGAGACCTTAGGATGAGGGCTGCTGAGGATGTGAGCAGGGTGGTTAATTACTCGTTAGAACCCTGGGGAGACACTTTCCATGTCTGTTCCTGCCGAGCAGCTCCCAGCCTCCCCTTTGGAAGCCAAACGTGTATGATTCTCCAAGATCTCCCGCTCACGCAGCTGTTCCTCCCTGGCTCTGCGGGAGCCAGACCTCAGGAAGATGACTCTGCCAGACCCTAGGACTTGGGAGGCTCCCCAGCTCTGCCCCTGTGGAGTCACCATCAGCTGGCCTCATAACCCCACCTTTGGATTTGGTGTGGGGCGGTGGGTCATCTCAGCTGATGGGCAATGGGGGTGACCTAATGGGCTCTGGCATTAACTCCTCATGGAGTGGGGATGGATGGGGAGGGAAGGAGAGTTGCCAGGGGGATCTGGAAAGGGGGATGGGGGAAGAATTAGGAGCTGGTGGATCAGTGGGGGGTGGGGGAGTTTGCCCAGGCAGAGGGACCCCTGAGTAGCTCGGTTCGGTGAAGGGAACAGGGCAGCTGGCTCTCCGGCGACTCGCTCAAAGATGGCCCCCCACAGCTAAGGGCCCTTTGCAGCTGTCGCTGATTTCAGCTCTGATTTCAGACCTTGGCCTGGCCAAGTCCAGACATGGGGCTCAGGGACTTTGGAGGGGACCAGGCAGGCTTGGCTGGGAACCGGACGGCTTTCCAGGAACTCCCGCTGCTCTGGCTGCGGGACAGCCCTGGGGGATGCATCCTGCAGCCTATAATTAACCCCCTCTTCCTGCTCCCCAGCCTGGCCCATCGCAGGCCGCAGTGCGACAGGCTTGGCAAGAGAAGAACTACAGGTCTGAGCATTCAGATCCGTAGTGGGACAATCCGCCCATGCATGGAGCTGCAGGCCCATCATCCCGGGCTGGACCAGAGGCTGCCTCAGGTGGGTGCTAAGAGCCCATCAGGCACCACTCTTCACACTCCAATCCCTCCCAGAGACCCTGCGCATTCCCTTCCCCAGTGCAAGCCCAAACCACGCTCTCCTAGCCCGGCAGGGAGGCAGGACCCTCCCGTGGCCAGCCAGGTTCCCACAGTGCTGCGTTGCCCAGCGATTGGTTTATGGGTAGCTGGGCGGGCACAGACCTGAACGGGGTGAGGGGATCTATCTCCCCTGGGAAGAGATTTAAAGTAGTGGCTGAATTTTATCCCAGGACTCCCCACAGCGCTGGGCACCGTGTGTCACTGCTCTGAGTCGCCCGGGCCCGGGCCGGGAGGTCCCATTGAGGCTCCAACGCCTGGAGCACCAACCCCAGAGTGATGACGTTTGAACCCTGGGCCAGCCGGCCCCTTGCCCTGGGTCAGACCAGAGAAGCAAGGCAGTTTGGAAGAACCGCAGCGTGTCTCACTGTATCAGGGCGGGGAGGGAGACTGCCCCTTAAGACGCTCATGGCATGTAGCGCAGGGCAGTCATTGAACCCCAGAGGGGGAACACTCCTGCCACCCCAAAACCTCCCGGGGGTTGAAATATCTGGCTTTCCCTCTGTAAGGGAGGGTGACTCCAGCACAGGCTGGACTTGCTCCTCCTCTGAGCTGCTTCTCCCGTCGCCCAAGCCCTTGCTGCTGGTCCCTTCCCTGTGGGCTCCAAGGCCTGGGAGCCCCTGGCGAGGTGGCTGGGGGATGGCCTCTTCCCTCCCCTAGCTGGTGTCTCCACCCTGGCTGAGGCCCCGGCGTACCCGGATCTCCAGCACAGCCATGGGGCCTGATCCCTTGCAATGCCCTTGGGAAATCTGGATGCTCCAGCTTCCTGGGGGCACGACAGGTGAATGAGGACTCTGGCCGTTGGGTCCTTTGCAACGCCACCCTGGCCTGCATCAATCAACAGCAGGTCATGACGCTCCCTGTGGGGCAGCGTCTGGGCTAGCGTGACCAGGCGGTTGCTGTGTTCCACTGGGTGAACCCTACCCTGGCTGGATCCTGGATGATGCTCTGGCGCAGTGAAAAGAAGCTGGAGCAGGGGCCAGGAGCTCATGCTGGGAACCCATCTATCTCCCTGAGCATGTCTAATCCACACATCCTGGCAGCATGGGAGGGTTCCTGAAGAGAGATCAGAGCCTAGTGGTTAGAGCCCTGGAGTCAGGACTCCTGGGTTCTATTCCTTGCTATGTTATTGACTTGCTGTGTGATGCAAGACAAGTCTCCTTGGTGTGGCCATGCCACAGCTTCCTCGGGGGGCAGATGAGGACAATCCTTCTAATCTGCCTCCTAGGGGGTTGCTAATGAAGCAGCCTCTGAAAAGTGCTTTGAGATCCTCGGAAATGGTAGGTCCAAGGGGAAGGGGGCCAGGACAGAGGGAGTGAAGTAGGGCCTGGTGAGGGCAAGAAAGGGCCTGGGAAGAGGTCTAGCGGAGGAGCAGCGTGAGGAGTGGAGGATGGTCAGAATGAAAGAAAGGAGAAAAGATTTTCAGGGAAAGGGCCTGATCCTGTGCTTGTTGATGCCTGGGGCCGCTTTCCCCAGCAGAAGTTGGGCTGGGCCGAAAGGGTTTCCAGGGGGAGGGATTTTGCAGACGTTGTGGGTTTGCAGGGGATGGGGAGGACCATTGCAGCTGCTGGCTCTGCTCCCCTCCTGGGATGTTGCTTTGGAAAGCGCCATTTGGCATGGACAGTCTTATTGAAGCTGCGTTGGTCCCAGAATATCAAAGCCACAAGGTGGGGGAGGGAACAGACATTACCTCCCCCAGTTTGTCTTTCCGTGTATTTTGGGTAAGTCTCTTCCTATTGTTTGGCTCACAAACTAACCACGTCTGATCTCACATGGGGACCATCATCTCAAAGGCTCTGAAGATGTTTTGCAAGCTGTGCCGACAGTACCGGGATTACTTTGTGATCAGTGGAATGCAGCCACCTCTGGAGTGCAATGAAACAGCTGCTTAACACTGCACTCCACAGGACTGTTCCGGGTAGGAAGGAGCCTGTATCCAGCTGGAATTGCAGGGGCAATTGATGGAGGCAGAATACAATTAGCCTGAGCTGGAATCTAGCCAGGATAACATTGCTGTACTTGTGAGGAACGCTGTGGGACCTTTAACGAGCGCAGATGATCTGGGATAAAGCCGTGCGTGGGATCCAAAGGCTGTCACTGTGTGATGGTGCTATGCCAGGGTGTTTATCACAGCATCAGCCACCCTGGGCGTCACACCTAAATAACGCCCCATGTGATAAACTAGGAATGTTCTTAATGTTTTCTGTGGTGCCTCAGTGCCTCAGTGATGCCTCAGTTGGTGCCTCAGTGTCCCCATGGCAGTTCTTAAGTATCTGGCAGAGCAAAGGGCCAGTGCACCTAAATGCCTGACCCTCTGTCTCCTAGCAACTGATGGCCTGGGCCCCTCCTCTGCAAAGGTGCCAGCTGAAGGTGTTGGAGACAAAGAGATCAGGTGACCTCCTGGCCCGGGAAAGGAGCTGAGCAGAGAGGAGGGGCTGGAGGGAGGTTAGTCTGGAGCTACCTGGGGATAAGGAGTGAAGTGCAGACCTAGGGGTCTGGCTCACTGCCCCCCAGAATGGACCCGGCCGAGGGGTCTGGTTCGCTGTATCTACAAGCTCTGTTTTAGACCCTGTTCCTGTCATCGAATAAACCTCTGTTTTGCTGGCTGAGAGTCACGTCTGACTGCAAAGTGGGGGTGCAGAACCCTGTGGCTTCCCCAGGACCCCGCCTGGGTGGGCTCGCTGTGGGAAGCCCACGGAGGGGCAGAGGATGCTGAATGCTCCAAGGAGAGACCCAGGAGGTGAAGCCGTGTGAGCTTCTTGCCCTGAAGAAGTCTGCTCCAAGGGAGAGGAGGCTCCCCAAAGTCCTGACTGGCTTGGTGGGGAGCAGTTCCAGAGCATCACCCGGTGACTTCGTGACCCCGGTTTAGCTATACCCTCTGGTAGGGCCCTGTACGCCCCCTTTTAGGCTTTTTCTGCTCCCCTCTCATCTGGAATCGTGGTTCTCCCGTAAATGGAGACACTTGTTCTTCCTCTTCTCAGCTGTCATTGCGGCTGAGAAAGGCTCCTGGTGGGCGAAATAGCCAAGTGCCCAGGCTGGAAGCCCATCAGCAGGCAGGTGTGGGTGGGCTGGGGGTGTGTGTGTGTGCAGGGGGTACATTTTGCCAGGAAACACTTGGGTCCCTGTGGTTCTGGATGGATTCAAATAAGAGGCTCGAGGTCCCTGGGTGGGAGGGGCCATGAAGGCCTGGAGTTCATCGATTTCCCTAACATCACCCAGCTTTGGGGCCACCTCGATGGTTCGCCCGGGACCCGGAGCAGGCCCATCCTCCCTTTAACACGCAGGAGCAGCCCCTGGAGACTACGTGTCCCAGCATGCACTGCTCCACAGCTCTGGGGACCAGCATCTCTGTTTAAATCCAGGCTGTGGATTTCTCGTGCTGGGCGCGACCCTGCCATGTGGCTGCATTTGGAGAATCAGAGGCTGCCGCACTACACCCAAGAAAAGCTCCTCTTGGTTCACCACACCTCTGTGTGTCCCCAGTAGGGTGACCAGATGTCCTGATTTTATAGGGACAGTCCTGATTTTTGGGTCTTTTTCTTATATAGGCTCCTATTACCCCCCACCCCCATCCTGATTTTTCACACTTGCTGTCTGGTCACTCTAGTCCCTGGACGAGCCGGGGATCGTGATTATTTGCAAGCCTGGCACGTGTGGCATGTTGCACATTGGCGCGAACTGTGCTCCTCCAGCCCCCGACTTGTTAAAGTTGGCAGGGGGTCGTTAACCGGTGGGGCCTTGGGCAGACAGGGGTGGGGTGTTTGATCCCTAGTTAGCAGTCACAGGAATGTACCTCCCACAGCAGCCCCCTGCCAGCCTCCACTGTTGATTTTGTTCCTGGACCAGTTTTATTTGACTTGTTTTTGGACTGAGCCTCTGGAAAAACCCAGGCTTCGGGTGGTAGCTAAGTGCTGAAACTGGAGCGATTCCTTCATGGAAACAGAGTGCAAGAGGGAAGAACAGTTTCACCCAGATCCTCAGGGTCACGGCCGTAGCTAGGCTCAAAGGGAACAGGGCACAGAGCTGCTGATGCTTAGTTCAAGGGCGTCATGACTCCATTAACAGCCAACAGGGTATCGCAGGGAAAACGTCCTAAGAGTGAGAGCTGGTAGGCTAGGCAATAATGCATCTGTGGAAACAGTGAAAAGACCCATTGTTTGAGTGGCTGGCCAGAGCCCTGGAGCATTGACTGTCTTCAACATCCTGCGTGTTGGTGAAAGTTTGAACTGGTTTGTCAAGCAGCCGGAGTTCCTGGCTTCGTGTGGCCAGTCAGAGAAGCGACCTTCTGGGCTCAGTAGCCTGGCTTCCCGCAGGTCCTGAAGTCTGCCTGGAGACACAGGCGTTTTGGGGCCACCCTGGGGCCCGCTTGCTCAGGGCACTGGTTGTATTTCCATCATCCTGAATTTCCTCCTGGCAGGCTGGTGTGCAGTCGCAGCCTCGAGGTGCCATGACAGGAACAGCCCATCCTGCAGGGTACATGCTAAAAGCAGACCACAGCCCTGAGAGTGTGAGCTGGATCTTACTCCGCCTTGTGCACCCCCAAAGGAATGATCAGCGATGTCTCCCATGCGGCGGCAGCTGGCTCCCTGGTGACCATGCGGCAGGCAGGAATTAGAAGCTGGCTCTGCAGATCCCAGCTTGAGGGTGCGGTCCTGGCACTCAGGAAACAGCTTCGGCCCCTGCACGTTGATTGGCAGCAGCTAAGGAGCTGGAATCCCACCTTTGTTTTACAGTCGCTTTCCTGAAGCACTTAAGCCCAGCCAGAGTCTGAGCGGCGGCAGGGATGCACTGGGGAGGGGTTGTCCAGTCTCTGTTTCTGGGGAAATGGCCCAACCTGGTCTGGCAGCTGATTGTGCTCAGATTGTTGAATGGGACTTTGTTTTCAGCCGGCAAAGAGCCTGCTGTGTAGCATTTTGACAGAGAGGGGTGTGCAGAGGGGGGTGTGGGGGAATCCCCTGGAGAAGGAATTAATCCATCTAACCATTCATGGCCAACAGAAACCTATTGAAGCACAAAATAATGCTCGCACAGAGGAGCTGATGTGGGCTTAGCTGGCTCACCCTGCGCGCTGCTGCGGGGGGAAAGGCCCTTCCCTGCAACTGCTGCTAGACAAAACATCCTCGAGGCTCCCCTGGGCAGGAGCGGAGCAAGTGCACAGCGGTTGCCAACAGGTTTGCCATGAACATTCCTGCTTCCTTTGCAGCACCGCCTGCTCCTTGCATGAGGGTGTCGGCATCATTGGTGCCCGTGGGCCTTCCTCATGACGGGCAGCTAAGGAGTGACAGCCCTGGAGAGGGGCATCCTCGTGTCAGCCAGTCAGGAAGCTGCAGCAGGGGCTCCCGTCGGGTAAACTTCCTCTACAGGCTGCTTCTCTGCTGGCTTGACCCACCCCCTTACACACCTGTGGCAAGAGGGGATATCTCTGTGCCTTCAGGATCTGAGCTCCTCCTCATCTGCAATGTCTTTACCCTGCCAGCTCCCAGCAGTGCTGCTCTCCCTATTTTGCAGGTGGGAAACTGAGGCACAGAGCGACTAAGAGACTCAGCCAAGGTCATCCAGAGAGTCTATGGCAGAGCTGGGGGTTGTATCCAGGGCTCCTGCAGCCCCCAGGTTAGTGTTGTCACCACTGGGTCGCTCCTTGCAATAGGAAGGGCTAGGAAGGGCTGCAAGGCTGGCGAGGGGAGCTTCTGGGGGAAGGGCTGTGACCAGAAGCACTAACAGAGGAAGCCTTGGGGTGCAGAAGGAAAGGCAGTGTGGTCTAGTGGCTAGCACACCAGAGTAAGATTCAGGAAACCTGACTTCAAGTCCCAGTGCTGGCCTACGGTATGGCCTTGGGCAAATCCCTGCATCTCTCGATGCCTCAGTTTCCCCTCTCCTCTCCCCCCTGTGTCTATTGATCTTCTAAGTGCATTGGGGCAGGGGGTCTCTCTCACCATGGGAACGTACAGCACCTTGTGCAGCGGGGCCCTGCTCTCAGCTGGGTGCGCCTCTAATACAGTTAATTAATAAGGGCCAGATGAGATCCTGGACAGCATAAGGGCTGACTACAGAGGGGGCATGGGGATAAAGGAGAAAACAAGATGTTGGTGCCCTGGGGTACAAGACATTCTTCCACAGACCCAAGTGCCCCCTTGTCCTGGGCAGGGATGTCTCCTGGTTCTTGACTGTTCGGGATGTTGCTTAGGAGGCCCTGCGGCCCCAGATGTGGAGATCGGGAGGGTGGAAGGAAGAAAGGGATATCTTTGGATCAGAGCTGTCGCCTGGAGCTTTGCTCTGTCTCCTGGGGCTCTCTCTCTCACTGGGAAGGAGGCTTCTCTTTCTACTCCACTGGTAAATCATTTCCCGCACACACCCCGGCTTGGGCTTGACAGCAATGGAGAAAAGAGAAATGCAGCCATGGAAGTGAAAGTGCATTAGTGAGAGAGCCGACTATGCCAGGGGCTCTGAGACTTTTGTACTGGTGACCCCTTTCACACAGCGAGCCTCTGAGTGCGACCCCCACTTATACATGAAAAACACTTTATTATATATTTAACACCATTATAAATGCTGGATGCAAAGTGGGGTTTGGGGTGGAGCTGGCAGCTCGAGACCTCCCATGTAATAACCTCCCAACCCCATGAGGGATCCTGACCCCCAGGTTGAGAACCCCTGGACTAGGCTGACCAGATGCCCTGATATTCGGGGCTGTGTCTTATATGCCCTGCCTCCCCTGGAAAGAAAAAGTGTCCTGATTTGTCACACTTGCTGTCTGGTCCCTGAAGATGGACAGATCTGGTTTAATACCGGGGGCTTTGCTGCAGCCCGGCCCTGACTCTCCATATGGAGGTATGCAGCACTGAGCTGTACTGACCACGTCTGCCCTACAGGGGCAGCCATGCGGGCAGAGGCGGATTGGGGGCCCAGGTAGGGTGACTAGATGTCCTGGTTTTGTAGGGACAATCCTGATTTTGGGGTCTTTTTCTTATATAGGCTCTTATTACCCCCCACCCCCTGATTTTTCACATTTGCTGTCTGGTCACCCTAGGCCCAGGATCACTGGACCCGGGGTGCTTGCGGGGGCAGGGGCCCCCTCATTTTTTAACATGGGCATAGTAGTGTGGGGCAGGCGCAGAGCAGCGGGGATAAGGGAATCATCTCCCCCACCATGCAGTGCAGCCCCTGCTACCGGTGCCAGCCTCCTTCAGGTAGGGGGCTGAGGTGGGTCTTAGCCCCTCCCATGCCATGAGGCCACCCCTGCTGCCCCTTGGTCAGGCTGGAAGCCGGATGCAGGAGCTGGACTGTGGTAGAGTTTCCCAGAGAGCCCAGGCAACTGCTGTGGGGAGCCCCAGACCCTCCACCTGCCCTGGGCAGTGCACCTGGGGGGGGCGGGGCAGGGACATGGGCTGGGGGCTGCTCTTGGGGGGGAGAAAAAGGAGCAGGGGGCAGGGCCACAGTTCCAGCACCGGTGGCCGCCCCCCAACAGCTTCTATACAGGTTCCAGTGCTTGTGGGGCCCTCAAATTGGCTGGGGCCCCTGGCATGGGCTGTGCGTTAATCTGTCACTGCACCTGCGAGTGGCTATGGGTCCGATCCAGCTCCCACGGACTGATCCTCATTGACCCTAATTCCAGCATCCCATCCCACCTGGCCCTGGGCCAAGTAAAGCCAGTGATCCTAGCGGAGAGGCTCCCCAGGATGTAATAGCCACACTGGGGATGAAATTCAGGGCTTGAGTGGGGCGCGGGCATTGTGCTGTGTGACCTGCGGATCGGGCTTAGGGCAATACAGTCCTTATTGCCTGGGCCGGGTGCTTTAAAAAAGCCCTTTCTAGTTCCAAGATAAAAGCTGGAGTCAAGCCGCAGCCCCAAATAGACATCCTGGCGGCACACCCTGTCATTAGAGAAAGCGGGCGTTCCCAGCAGAGCTGCGGAGAAAGGAGCGGCCCACGCCCGCCAGCCCCTCGCCAGTGCACGGATGCAGCCTGCCCCTCTCTGTGTCCGATTGTCTGACTCCCCCTCCTCTCATACTTCCATGCAAGGGGGAAAATTTTAAATCGATTAAAATAAAAAAAAGCTTCACATTAAATAGTGATAGTATCCGTCGAAATGAGCCACAAATAAAAACCGAGTCCTCCCAGGCCTGTGTACAGAGCAGGTGACACCACACAAAGCTGTACATGGGGAAGGTCCCTCTGGCATCCCTAAAACGCTTTAGGATCTAATGAGACTCTGAGGTCTGCCTGGCCCCGAGCTCTGAATGATTCACCCCGGTCCAGGTGACAGTGTGTCTGTGCTGTTACCCCGGTAACACATTTCTCAGAGAAGGATCTGGGGCCTAACCCTGCATCTCTGAAGCCAATAGCAACTTCACCGGAGGCGTCGATGGGCTCAGGATTAGGGCCCTCACGAGTTCGATTCTGGTGCTGCAGTGACTGTGGAAGCAAATACGCTGCCCTGAGCAGTAGCATCTGCTTTACTGAGCGGAGGAACGTTGGCTGGGCATTTCCCGCTGCAGTGTTCAAAATGCGCCAGGGGGTCTTTACTTCTGACCCAGATAGTTCACCGGAGACAGGACAAGAGAGGTGGGGCTTTAACTTCTCACCTCAGCTTAGAACGCAGCCAGTCCAGCTGTGAGGCAGAGTCATCACTGCCTGCAAGCCAGACCCCAGCTGCGGGCTTGGAACTTATGTCTTCTCCTCCGCAGCTGAGCCTGGACAGCCGACACCACCAGACTTTCACAAAACCTGGAAAGATCCCCTCCATGTTCCTCCCCAGGGTGTTAGAAGAAGCAAAAAGGAGAGAGGAGGAGTCCTTGTGACACCTTAGAGACTAACACATTTATTTGGGCATAAGCTTTCGTGGGCTAAAACTCACTTCATCAGATGCATGGAGTGGAAAACACAGTAGGAAGATCTATATACACAGAGAACATGAAAAAATGGGTGTTGCCGTACCAACTCTAACGAGACTAATCAATTAAGGTGGGCAATTATCAGCAGGAGAAAAAAAAATTTTGTCGTGATAATCAGGATGGCCCATTTCAAACAGATGACAAGAAGGTGTGAGTAACAATAGGGGAAAATTAACATGGGGAAATAGTTTTTACTTTGTGTAATGACCCATCCACTCCCAGTCTATATTCAAACCTAATTTAATGGTGTCCAGTTTGTAAATTAATTCCAATTCGGCAGTTTCTCATTTGAGTTTGTTTTTGAAGTTTTTTTGTTGGAGAATTGCGACTTTTAGGTCTGTAATTGATTGACCAGGGAGGTTGAAGTGTTCTGCGACTGATTTTTGAATGTTATAATTCTTGATGTCTGATTTATGTCCGTTTATTCTTTTGTGTAGAGACTGTCCAGTTTGGCCAATGTACATGGCAGAGGGACATTGCTGGCACATGATGGCATATATCACGTGGGTAGATGTGCAGGTGAATGAGCCTCTGATGGTGTGGCTGGTGTGATTAGATCCTATGATGGTGTCCCTTGAATAGATAGGTGCACAGAATTGGCAATGGGTTTTGTTCCATAGATAGGTTCCTGGGTTAGTGTTTTTGTTGTGTGGTGTGTGGTTGTTGGTGAGTATTTGGTTCAGGTTGGAGGGCTGCCTGTAAGCAAGGGCTGGTCTGTTTCCCGAGGTCTGTGAGAGTGAGGGATTGTCCTTCAGGATGGGTTGTAGATCCTCGATGCGTTGGAGAGATTTTAGTTGGGGGCTGAAGGTGACGGCTAGTGGCGTTCTGGTACTTTTTTTGTTGGGCCTGTCCTGGAGTAGTTTACTTCTGGGTACTCATCTGGCTCTGAGAATCCATCCCCTGTTTTGCACAAGACCCAGCACATGCTAGGACAGATGATCTGTGTAGATGGCCAGCCAAAGTGGATGTGCTCAGTAAAGCTGCTGGGAGAGTGAAAAACTTTATCTATTCCAAGCTCTTGGAGACTTGGGAAACATACAGGGTTTCCATGGAGATGACACCATTAGATCACACCTGAAGTCTGGAGGAAGCTTGAGTTTGATCCCTTGGCTGATGTTCCTTGGGTGTCTTAACAAAGAGAAAGCACCAAGATCCATCCCCCGCAATGGCCGGGGGGGAATATTTAAGCAGGCTCACTCTCAGCGCTTTGCTTGGCCCGGGATCAGGCTAGAGAAGTGCCTGTGAGATGCCCTGAACTGAACTTTCCCAGTAAGAAATGGGTGGTTGGCGCTAAGCGTCCCCAGGGGGCGAGGATCAGGGCTGCACCATGCAAATCTGGGGTCATCTGAATGGAGTGTCACAGGTGCCATTCTTTGGTAAGCGAGTCTGGGAAACCAAAAGCTGGCTGGTAGCAGCTGGAACGGTTTCCAGAAGAATTTGCTGATGGGAAAGATTTTAGGAGAAATTAGCTCCAGAAGGGCCCAGAGAAATAGAAGCCAAGAATGTCTGCGATCAAGCTACAGCTGGGGTATAAGACTTGCCATTCGAACGATCCAACTAATCTATTGTCCTGTCTATCACGATGGCCAATGCCAGTTGCAAGAGCTTTAACATCCTCCAACCAGGGATGAGAATCAATGGCATGCGACCCACGTAACTAACCAATGAAGGACAAAAGATTCTACACTGAACTGTTGGCCAAGAACGGTCCTCAGAGGGAACGCGCAAAGCAGGTTGGATGCTTCTGAGAATTTCATGGGCACGACAAAAAAGGCTCAGATTCATCGAATAGTGTGAATTGTTTGCTGAGCTGCAGCAGTACGTACTGTAAAAGACAGCTCTAAAGGACAAGAGTTAGCAATAAGCAAAGCTAGAAATAACCGCTTCATTCCGAAAAAAGGGAGACTCGGTTATTTATTATAATAATTAGCAGAGCCCCACGTGCCCCACAGCACAATGGGACCAAATTTTGCAGCGTTGTCCTTGTATTGCATAGAACCAAAGAATGTTGCTATTGCCACGATGTGTCCTTTGTTCCCATTCTCCTGCCAGCCCAAACACGCACCCAGCTAGAGCGCAGAGGTGAAAATACTCATTGGTGGAACACGTGTTGAGTAGTTTTGACCTTGCCTATTTCTCAGGATGTGTTTTTCATTGTAATCTCTGTGCCCCAGGGCTTCAGCTTCCGTGATGTTAGCCAGGGCACCCCGCTCAGATACAACTGCACGCCACACTCTGTGCCAGGGGTGCAGGCACTGTAACTCAATGATCTCCCTTAGTGGGGAAAGCAGTAGAACAAGAGGCAGGCAGGTCCCAGAAGGGCAGGGTGACAGGCAGAACAGAGAATGCTGGGCACCTAAATGCAGCAAAATGGGGGATTCCATCATCATGTTATGTAGCCATGGAATTTCAGCATCTACGGAGCGCTGACTGAGGTGAATGGGGCATGTCACACCTCTCTGGGCTCTTGTGTCAGGCTCTCTGCAGACACAGGTAGATGGCACTGCATGGGGTTAATCTCAAAAACCAGAAGCGAGTAGTTCTGTGCAACTATGAGAGCAGGAAACAATTTTTTTTAAATGTCAGGTCAGGTTCTGGAACACAGTCCTGCTGTGAGGGGCTGAATTCTGCCATGGACTCACGGAGCTACAGGCAGGTTCCTGTCCATGTAAGAGATACAATGAAATCATCACCAGGGCAACTTTCCTTCATGCTCCCCAGGTGCCTCAGCACAACCCCCGAGAGATCATCTCAACAGGAAAGATTTCACGGCCTCTCTCCCAAGACTGCCAATGAGAAGAGCCAGCTAGGACTGGTAGGGCAGGAGGTTTCCAGACATGGATAATAGTCCACTGGAAACTGGCACAAGGAGATTCACCGAACCCTTTTCACCTATACTATCTAATAGCCAACAGATGGTAGTGCCATCTGACATCTGTCCATCCTCCCAGGGATTGCTAATGCACCCATCACTGTAGTAGCTAGTGTAGGGGCTAGATCTGAACTAACCCCATAGAGAGGAAGGCTCAGTCTCCTATTATCCATCCATCCATCCATCCCTATTATGGTGGCCACTGATGCATCCCCAGATACTGGCCATTCATGGCCCCGCCTCCCTCTGTGTGCACCAGCCCCTGCCAGACGGACCTCACGTGCACCAGGTGTGTGAGGCCACGCCAATAGGGGTGGGGTAGGGCGCTGTTCAGAATGGCTGCATCCTCTGTCCTGTGCAGGATACTGGACCAAACCACGTCTGGTTTTATGTCCAAACGGGACAGGGGACAAGCCTTGAAAACCAGGACTATCCGGCTTACAAATCGGACGAATGGCTGGCCTAATCCCCATATATGCTGACATATATCATCTGTCCTTGCATATCTCTCTCTCCATCTATCCAGCCATCCATGTTCATTTATGGCCGCCCTCACCAGGCTATCTGGATGCCCTCCGGTCTCCAGCGCCATCCAATCCCCGCAGCTTCCTCATCTGAAGAAATTCTAAGAGGGATGAAAACATTGAATTGGATTTTCTTGGCAGCCTGGCAGCCCCCAGGCTGTCTCCTTGTCAGCAGGGGATGGGTTTCCGTGGTGCGTCATGGGATATGTAGTCTGACGCGGTTGCCAGGCCTGCAGGGTCGGCTTTAGGCCAATTCCACCAATTCCCCCTAATCGGGCCCCGCGCCTAAGAGGGCCCCACACCCAGTGAGAATCCCTTCCCTGGCTAGAGGCGCCTTTTTAATTTTTACTCACCTGACAGCGCTTCGGGTCTCCAGCGGCACTTCGGTGGCGGGTCCTTCGCTTGCTCTGGGTCTTCTGTGGCACTTCAGTGGTGGGTCCTTCGGTGCTGCCAAAGACCTGGAGCGAGTGAAGGACCCACCGCTGAAGTGCCGCCAAAGACTCAGAGCACCGCCCGGTGAATACAAGCCCCACGTGTTTTTCTACAGATGTTTTTTGTTGTTGTTTTGGTTTGGTTTTTTTTTTTAGTCATCCCTGCCGGGGCCCCGTTGAAACTGTTCGAATTGGGCCCCGCACTTCCTAAAGCCGGCCCTGCTGGCCTGTAGAGCAGAATGGGAGCATGCTGACTCTGGAGTGGAAGATGGCAGCTCTTTAACAGCACCCAGCAACACTACACGATGATGTGGGTCTGGAAAAAGACTACTATATCCAGCAAGGCTAGGGGCCTGTGCTGCGAAGTTCAGATCTAGATCCAAACTCTCTCCAGGCACGGGGGTGCCTGAATTGGGCCAGTTTCCAGCATCCAGTAGAAAATGCACAGGGGATTTGAGGAAGGAGTTGCAGTTGCCAGGGCTGTTTGAGCTCGGTCTGCCAGGGTGTCATGAAAAACATCCTGGGTTTCAAGGGAACCCCCAGAACCCAAAGCAAAACTCAGCCCATGAGCTTTGCCTGCTTTCACTTGCAGCCGTCTGTCCAGATCTGTGTGACAGCAGCAACTGACTTTGGTCTGTGCACCTTGAGGACGAACAGCTCAGCCAAGGGATCTGCTGCTGGCCTGTCTCTGCTGCAGGCAGGGGCTAGTTACATCCCAAACTCAACAGCCCTGGGAACCAAATTCTGTGGGTTTCGCTGCAAGAGTCTCATTGAGCCTTAAGAACCACCTCAGAGGGAATGTGCTCAAGACCCCAGGCTCCCCATTCCTGCTCCGGGGGACATGGTGTGGGAGAGATTCAAAACCCAAATGGTCAAGATCCCAGCAGTCTAACCCCTCCTCCAAATGACATCACCTCCAGCAGAACAGCCACCCCAGCACCATGCCAGATACACCAGGCTCAGAGAGAGGCCTGCCCCATACCGATTCATCCACCTGCTTCTTGCATCACCTTGGGGGTGTTACTTAGGGGGGGTTATCTCCCAAATCCTTGCTTAGATCCCTGGGAGAGCTGAGGAGATAGGACTGCCACCTCCCTATGTTGATGCCACTGTGGCGCTTGCGATGTTGCTAACCTCTGGGATGCAGCCACGCACGGTCCCATAATTACCAGCCGCCGGCCGTGGCAACGCCTTGCAGGGAGGAGGGAAATGCCCGGCCATCAGCTCCTCTGCCAAAAAAACAGCCCTCGAATGGAAGGACTCTTGGAGGGTGCTGGTCGTGTGAGTGAGATGAACGAGCAACTCCCTGGGATGCCCATCGGGAGGGAGAGATCAGCCTAGGCTCCCCACTCCTGCTTGCTGGGGGGCTTCTTCGGGCCAGGCCCAGAAAGAAAAGCAAACAAACAGGCAGCCCAGGGCGTCTCCCCAGCTGTGTAATTAGAGCTTTGTCGTCTGGGTTTAAGTGCCGGCTCTGGCTGCGGCTCCAAGGTAGGGGCGAGGGGGGCTATTTCTGTGTGCGCCCCCCCGCCTGCTCCAGTCCAGCTGTTCTGAGCAAAGTGAGAGGCTCTCATGTCTGGCTCCCCCATAGGCTCGACCTCCTGTCTCTCTCTGCTGCAGGAATATTGACCCCCTCGGGGCCCCATCTTGCTTCCCCCACCAGGAGCCTTCGTGATTCAGGTCTCTGGTCCTGGCAGGTGTCGGATCCCGCCTGGGGACGTGTTCCTGTCTGCCTTTCCCATGGATGTAGATTATATAAACCCTGCCCTCTCTCCACCCCCAATAGCTTGGGAGCGGGATCCTGGGCAGGGGGGTGCATCGTGCACCGGGATTAAAGACACCGGAAGGGTTAGTGATTTCTCTGAGCTGTGGCAAGCAAACAGCGTGTGATGGACGGAAGGCCACTGGCTGGGCAGGCTGGCTGGATGCCAGAGCTCAGGGAGATCATTCCCCTTTTATGCATTTATCAGTGAGGCCCAGAGAATCAGCTGCTGAGGTTGTCACCTGGGGGAATTATCTGAGATGCCATTTCCTTCAGAGACTTCCCTGAACTGGCTCTGGCTGAAGAGGAAAGCCAGACGTTCCTGTCCTCCCACATGCTCTTTCATCTGCTACCAGACTTTTTCTGCACGGCCGCTGTGGGAACATCTCAAATCCTGCAGGCACTCCTGGCATGAGTTGCTTTTAGGATGAGAGTGCAGCACTGCCATGTGTATACAGAGCACCAGATCGCCCCATTGTACAGATAGGGAAGGTGAGGCACAGAAAGGGATGTGACTAGAGCCAGGACTTGAATCCAGGACTCATGACACCTAGTACCTTTCTCTTCCCACTAAACCATTCTGCTGTCCTGCTGCCTGGTGTTACATTTTAGGGGTGCTGTCTTCAAGCCCCCCATTTGCCATTGCAGCCATCTGTGTTGCCAAACTGGGGGCCTCCTGTCCCGTCTGACATTACAGCACCGGGTGGAGCTGCTCCAAAGCGCACAGCATGTGGGGACAGATCTGAGTCGAGGTTCGCTACCCGTGCATCTCAAGGGAGGGTTGTGGTGAGTGCCCAAGGGGCTGGGCTGTGTTTTGCCAGGGGGCCCTGAGCTCACTGCAGTAACTAGAGCTTGGAGGCGGAATGCAAAGTGGGTGGAAAAACACCTTTGTAGCTGGTGGCTTTTGTGGGAATTTTGGCCAGAAATGCTGGGATCAGAAGTCTAAAACCCTTATATTTTCCATAAGAAACCACGTCTGAATTCTCAGCCTGATTGAGCAAACCCATGGGAACAGGGAAATGTGGAGCGGGGTTGGAGAATCAGACCAGTGGAATAAAAGAAACTATGCGACTCGTTTTCCAGAAACTCATTCCACTCTGGCTGAAATTATCTTGTGAGGTGAACCCTTGAACTCTCTCCCCTTGGTACCATGGCGGGTGGCAGCTGGCCTGTGATATGTACTCCCAGAGCAGCTGTAGTGCCCGGTTAATGCCCAAGTGAGCAGCCAAAGAATCAGAGGAGCTGGACAAATAATATCACGACTTAGAATTGTTTATTCCCCGATCCCAAAACACTTGACAAAGGAGGTTGGATTCATCAGCCCCATTTTACAGATAGGAAAACCGAGGCATGGAGCCATGACAGGACTTGTCCACAGTCACATGGCAGATCAGTGGCAGAGCTGGGAGAAGATCCCAGGTCTCTTCAGGCTTTGCCTAATGTCCCTTTGCAGATTGCTCCCAACTGTCCTGTTTGAAATGTCCCCCTCCCTTGGCAGACTGTCCCACAGATCTTCAGAGCAGGACCCTTCCCCCATCACTAGCCTACATGGCCCCTTTCCCAATATCACCCCTAAGTTCTGGGTAGACTGCCAGGGTGTGCCCTGATGCAAGTCCTGTCCGTCCTTGAAAACCTGGATCTGAACTGCCCCAGACACTGGGGGAATCAACTCTGCCTCTTGCAGCTACCACCCATCCCCCCCGTCACTGTCCTTGTCTCCACCTCCGGACTTCTCAGGCCTTGTCTACATGGGAAAGTTGCACTGGTCCTTTGAAGTGGTTCTTAAATCAGTTTCATTCAAACAGATCCTGCGGGCTGGATGCTCCGGTTTCATTCAAGAGCTGCTTGTTTCCATTTAGCTCGAGCCAATTCCCGATTGATCTAAAGTGGTGCAAGCTGATCTGAAACTGGCAAAAGAGCTTCCACACATAGGTATATGCTAGTCTAACCAAACTGGTTTAAAATCCCACCTGCAAAGTGGCCTTATGCTACTTTCCTGGCCCTCATTACTGTAGCGCCTGAGCACCTCATAATCCAGATTTATCCACCCCACCCCCGCGAGGCAGGCCTGGACTCTGGCTCAGGTTTGAGCCCAAACCCTCCTTCTGTCCACACACAAACCAGTCTGACTCAGGTCAGCAAGCACTCAGGGCCTGGTTCTAGGACCCTGCTTGGGGCGGGGGGGAGGGGAGAGTCCAGAGCCCAAGTCCCACTGCGACTCAGGTCCGCGCCCCATCAGTTTGCCATGTGGACGTATCTCAAGCGGCAGCCCCGAGTCAGACAGTCTGCATGGTGCAGGCCAGCGTTAGCACAGCCCAGCCCAGAGGCCAGCAGCTGCACACCCAGGGTTAGGCTGCAGTGCGGATGCAGTGCCCAAGCCCGGGGCCCACAGCCCTGGGGAGGGGACATACCCACAGCTTGTCTGGGGAATGGGGGGCGAGCAGCTGTGGCCTGCCATGGGCTGGGGGATCACAGTCCCTTCAGGCCTGAGCCCTATGCCAAGGGGGCCAGAACCCCAGCCCCTCTTTAGCTCTCATAACCTCTCCTGGCAGCTCCCCGAGGCCAGAGTCTCCCACCCCCAGGGGCTGGGCAGGTCTCCCCAGCCAGGGGCCGCTTGGCTAGCGGGGTGTCCGGTTACAGCTGGCGGGGCTCCAGGCTAGTGCTGAGCGCTCGGGCTCCAGCCGGGGAGTCACGTTTCACTCTGACATCAGCGGGGCGAGCGAGCCCGCTGGAGAAGCCACTCGGCCGGCGGGCCCCCCCAGGTAAGGACGCGGGCTGCTGCGCCCCACGCGGGAGCGGGGAGTCCGGGGCGCGCAGCTCCCCGCCCCACCACGGAGATACCCACCCCCTTCCTAGCCCTGGAGAGGGGCCGATCTCACCGCCCGGCCGAGCCGGGACCCGCTCCGCAGCCAGCTCAGCCCCGTGCCTGGCTGCCTCTCCGCTCCGGGGCGCACGGGCGGACGCGGCTCCGCGCTCTGCCTCCCCAGCATCCCGGGCGGGGTAACGGGGCAGCAGCGGGGAGTTCGCCCCCGACGGCTCGGCTCCCAGCGGGGCTCTGGTCTGGCCGCTGGAAGGGGGCGTGTCCGGGGGGGCGCACAGCTGTGGGGAGGCTTTGGAGACCCAGGGTGTTGTTTAGGGCCGGGGGGATAGAACAGGGCCCCTCCCCAACCCCAGGCCTGCCACCAGCGGCTTTTCACTGCCCTGCTCGCAGGTGGTGTTACTTGGGCGGGGGGGGCTCAGGAGTTGTGACTCTGTGCCTGGCTCCTGGAGGGCAGCCTGACCTAGTCCCAGCAGGAGATGGAGAGCCAGGGGCCGGGGCTCTGTTCTCAGCCCTGGTTGGCAAGTGAGGTCAGAGCAGGGGCCTGGGAGCCAGGACTTCTGGGTTCGACACTCCCCGCTTTGGTCAAGTGGTCAGAGCAGGGGCCTGGGAGCCAGGATTCTTGGACTCTGTCCTTGATGTCATCTTGCTATAGGGCCTGGCATACCTCCTGCTCATTGCAGTTTGCCCCTCAAGGGGAGACAATAGCACTTCCCCATTGGAGGTGGTTAATCCGTGAATGCTTGGAAAGGGCTTTGAGATCCTCCCGGAGGAGGTGCTAGAGGAAGGGAAAGAACAGGTACTCGTTGGGGGACAGGAGGAAGTTGCTGTCCAGCTTGGGCAGGAGGGGACCATCTGGAGTCTAG
Organism: Chelonoidis abingdonii; assembly: GCF_003597395.2. Classification (NCBI taxonomy): domain Eukaryota; kingdom Metazoa; phylum Chordata; order Testudines; family Testudinidae; genus Chelonoidis; species Chelonoidis abingdonii. The sequence continues at coordinate 4,429,457 of NC_133784.1, forward strand.
TGAGAGAGAGTGATTTGTGCTGAGAGTTTTTTCCCTCTGAAGCACTGGGCTGGGGCAAATCGCCAGGCAGGACAAAGCCACTAGTGGCAAAAGTGCCAAGCAAAGCACAGAGCAAAGCGTCTGCAGCATCACTCGTGCTAGAGCAGGCCCAGGGATCAGCTGTGAGGATGGCACGGCGGGAGCATGTGGCTGGGGTGCTGCTGGTGGCGTTCTGGCAACCCCAGGAAAGGCACTCTGGGGGGCTCTGCAGCTGGCCTGACTTAGGGTGTCTCAGGGCTTGTTCTGTTTCCGCATGCTCAGCCTCAGCACCGTGGCAAATGTCTGAGTGCCTCAGAGGCAAAGGGAGTGTTTCAGCGTGGTCATCTGGCTAGCTGTCCAAGGGGAAGCACCAAGGGAAACGGGCACAGTGAAGTCAGAGCACAGGGGACCTCAGAGAATGAAAAGACTTGCTCAGCTGGGAGCAATGTTCCGGCTTTGCTCCTAGCAGCTGGTTTTGTCCAGAGATGAACCAGCTCCATCCCTGCAGGACCAGCCGGCTCCTCTGGGTATGTTTGGATGGGGACAGAGGAAATTGTCATCGATTCTTGCAAGATTAGCTGCTTGTAGCAGACAAAAACTCAGTCTGGCTCTGCAGGGTGCATCTCACCTTTGGGGCTCTCAGCTGCGGCCCAGCGAATGCAGAGATCTGGGTTAAAGATCCCACTGGGGTGGGGTGAGTGTAGCAGACAGAGAGTGAGGTGGAGAGATCTGCTCTATGGTCAAGCCCTCGCAGGGGGCTGGGCTGCCCCATATGTAGCTAAACCCAGCTAAGGACCTGCTTTCTGAGTGGCGCTGAGCCCCCAAAAAACTCCCACCGAAGTCAATGGAAACAGGTGCATGGCTCTGGGGAACACCTCTCTGCTCCACTCCAAAAACCACAACAGAAGAGACAAATTTAAGGCACTCATCACTGGGGTGGCTGGGCGCCCTCCCGCGTCTCTGTGATCCTGGGGGAGAAGGAATTGCTTCTCCAGTTTGCCATGTCCCAGGCTGGCAACTGCCTCCACCTAAGTAGCTGGATCCATTGATCCTAAGAGAACACTGCAGTTCCTGAGTGATCTCAAAGCAGGCTTCGAGCAGCAATGAGTCCTGGACAGGAGGGAGGTGAAGTACCCATAGGTAGAGTGACCAGATGTCCTTATTTTATAGGGACAGTCCCAATTTTTGGGTCTTTTTCTTATATAGGCTCCTATTACACCCCACCCCCATCCCGATTTTTCACCTTTGCTGTCTGGTCACCCTACTCATAGGTCGCATTATCTCCGTGTCACACATGGGCAATCTGAGGCTCAGCAGGGACAGACCCAGTTTGCCAGTCACTTGCACTAGCCATTAGACAACACTCCCCCAGCACCACAAATCTCCATCTATTTAGCCTACTGAAGGGAAGATTAGGAGGCGACTTGATGCAGCCACCTGCCGTGGGCAGGGGCAGAGGGAAGATGGCTGATGGCAGAAGATGCTTTCATCTAGCGAAGATGATCCAATGTGCACGAGATGCACATTTCTAACAGGCAGGGGGATTAACTATTGGAACAGGGACATGATAGATTCTCCGTGGCCTGGAGTCTTTCATTTGAGGTTGGCTGTTTTTCTAAAGGACAAACTGGAGCTCAGGCAGCTGTTTCTGGGCTGGAGATAGGAACCACTGGCTGAAGCTAGCCTGTGTGAGGCAGGATGTCAGATCAAGTGATTGTAACGGGCCCTTCTGTCCTGAATCAAAATAAATCTAGGACTGAAGCCCGGGGGTGGCCTGCATTGCTAACGCTGGTTGCCCAAACCATTTCAAAGAATTTGAAAGCCCATCACCCGCCCAGAAAGGAAATACGCTATTGGTGGTTTCTTGAGAACCACTGGAACTGTGCTCCTGCTACAAGATTGGGAATAAGACCCATTTCCTATCACTTCTGTCTTCCCACCCACAACACTTTCATTTGTCCTCCCCTCAGGGCCCTTCCTCCTTCCCTCTATCCTTCTGGAGAAGACCCACGAGACACCATGGGAGCAGGGGCAGCTCCAGGCACCAGCGCTCCAAGCGTGTGTCTGGGGCGGCAAGCCACGGGGGGGGTGTCCTGCCTGTCCCTGCAAGGGCAGCAGTCAGGCTGCCGCTGGTGGCACGCCTAGGGGAGGATTGCCAGTCCCACAGATTCAGTGGCAATTTGGTGGTGGGTAAGCCAAAGCTGCGGGACCGGGGACCTCCCGCAGGAACACCACCAAAGGCAGCCTATCTGCCGTGCTTGGAGCGGCAAAAAACCTACAGCCACCCCTGGCGGGATGCTGATCAGACCCAAATGTCTGAATGCTTAGAGATCTGCTCCGTGCTTTGTGCCACCCCAGGCGGGAACATCTCCCTGTGCTCTAGTAATCCAGTAACCTAGCTCGCTTTCCTTGCAGGCGTTAATGGCTTCTTGGCTTTGAAGAGGGAGAGGCTGCCCGGGGTCCAGTGTCTAAGTGATGGTGGCGACTGGGCTTTGAGACCCAGAGAGCCCGTGAGAATGTCCAAACCTGCCAGTCCAGCCCCCTCTCAACTCCTCTCTCTCTTGTTGTGTTTGAGCTGGGCCCTGCCATGGCCATGTGGGGCGCTGCCCAATGCTCCAGACTACCTGCAGCGTGGCTGGCAAAGGCTGCTGGAAGAAGGAGAGAGCTGTTCGGATTGCAGCCCAGAGGAATGCCCCATGCCCCGGGGATGCCTGGCAGGCCTGGTGCGGGACCCGTGTGAGTGCTGCTGGGAGTGTGCCAACCTGGAGGGGCAGATCTGCGACCTGGACAACACCAATCACTTCTACGGGAAGTGTGGGGACCACCTGGAGTGCAAGCTGGACACGGGGGACCTCCGGAAGGGCGAGGTGCCCGAGCCCCAGTGCGCTTGCCTCTCCAGCCAGACCCTGTGTGGCTCTGATGGGAAGACCTACGCCCAGATCTGCAAGTTCCAGGAGGTGTTTCACGCCTATCCTGAGGCAAATCTCACCGTGGCCCACGAGGGACCCTGTGAATCAGGTAGTGCCTGGGGTCAAACCCTCTTCCCCTCCAACGCCTTTCTTTCAGCCTTCCCCTGCATGCTAGCCAAAGATCCAGGGGTATATTCCATGCGCCAGACCAGAAGTCCCAATAACAATGGGCACTGTAGGTCTCTATCAGATGGGAAACCAAGGCACAGAGAGATGAAGTGACACACACAAGGTCATGCTGGAAGCCTGTAGCAGAGCAGTGATTTAACCATCCTGCTTCTCCAGTGTAGCACAGCAAATAGTCCCCAGTGGAAATCTGCAAGAACCTTTGCCAGGTTCTTCCCAGAAATTCTGGGAAGATCTCTGGGGGTTTTCAGAAGCTAATACACTCAAAACACGTGAAAATTCCAGGGAGTTGTTAGTGAATTCTTGGTTTCATTACTGACTAGTTTTAACTCAGGCTGACTTATTTCACCCTCACTTGTCATTGTAAACAGAAATAGCTGCCGCACCCCTCAGTCTTCCTGGGATTTTCCCATCACTCCTGGAAATGGGAATTTGGTTGCTTTAATCTGGTTTTCTGGCTTATTTGAATTTACTTTTTAAAAGCCACCTCTAGTTTGTCGGGTAGGTTCTGAAAGGAGACTAGGAGAAATGTACACCATTCCACACTATAGCTTGAGGTTAGCACTGTTTTGTTTTTTTTAAATAATATTTCCAGTATTTTCTGTCGAATTTGCTTTCACTAAAAAAAATCAACATTTCTATCCTTTTTTGTTGTGAAGAAAACCTCCATTGAACTGCGGCCTGCCTGAGCCTGCAGACAGACACTGAAACAATCCTGCTAAGAGAGAGATGGGTCTTCCTCGTTTGGTGTAATGGGGTGTTCATTCTGAAACCTAATGCAGCTTACACCTCCAGCTATGCTAATTGCTTCACAGCTTATTCCTGTCACAGTAACCTCCCTCTAACATGCTTTATCTTGTGAGATCTGATTTCTTGGCAAGGATACTTGGCAGGAATGTGGCTGCATGATCCAAACGAGGCAAAGAACTGACTCCTCTTCCAGTTGCTTGCAGCTGTGTCAGTCCTCAGCATGTTTAGGGAAGTCGTTTGAGTTATAACGATACTAATAAAGGTGCCGATCTGACATTGTGGGAGCCCCTGACACAGGTTACAAAAATAAACCAATACCAGCAGCTAACCTGCCCACCCCCGGCAGGCACTTCTGAAAACTGCCCTGCCCTGCCCACGCCTCGGCCCTTCCCAGACCCCTCCCATCGTATGTGGGGTTGGTCCTGCTTTGAGCAGGGGGTTGGACTAGATACCGCCTGAGGTCGCTTCCAATCCTGAGATTCTATGATTCTATGTGGCAGAGATAGGGCTTCCCCGGGGGAGGGGCAGGGGGAAGTGGGGCAATTTGTCCCGGGCCCCGCGAGCCCTGGCCCGGTGGCAGTCCAGGTCTTCGGCAGCATTTTGGCAGTGGGGGGCCCTTCAGTGCTGCCAAAGATGTGGAGCAACGGAAGGGTCCCCTGCCGCCGAAATGCCACCAAACACCCAGACCGCTGCCGGGTGAGTACAAGCGCCGCAGCTCCCCCACTTTGCCCCAGGCTCCCTGAATCCTCTGGGCAGCCCTGGGCAGAGATAAGCCCCCAGACCTGGAGAGATGCAGCAGCCCCACCCTCGCCCTTTGCAAGGTCGCCTGGAGAGCTAATAACAAGTGCACACACAAGTGGGTTCCAGGGGCCTGGCATGAAAACTGGGCTGTGGCTAAACACGTAACCCTGAGAGTCTCAGTTCCCCCTTTCCTGTGCTTGGAGCAGGAGTAGGGAGGTGGCTTTAAGCCACCTTTGTGCTTCCTGCATTCTAGAACCTGCTCGGTCCTGGAAGTAAGTTAGAGGAGTGTCGGGGCTGCTCTAATTTACATCTCCTTCCCAGGGCCTGATGGAGCAGAGAAAAGCCACAGTTGAGCGTGCTCCAGTCGTGCCCCCAATGTGCTTTCTATGCCTGGGTGCACGTGCCATGTGGGCTGGGGAGGCCCCTTGTGCAGGGGCTGGGGGATTCGCCCCACCTTTAAGCAACCGAAGTCGCATGAAGGAGCCTTGGCATACTTGAGAACCTGCACATTACTGATCTCTCTCACCCCCCAGAGAAGGAATTTGAATTGTCCCCTGGGGGATAGGACGTGCCACCAAGACACAATTTGCCCCATTGGCAGATGGAAGCAGCATGAGGTTATGGCAGAGAGGCCATGCCCCCCTCACTTCCCCTGAGATAGCTGCACTGAGAGGTTTCTGGTCTGGGCAGCCTGCTGGGCCCTTGTCATAAACAGATAGCTAAGGGTTAATGTTTCTTTTACCTGTAAAGGGTTAACAAAGAGAACCAAACACCTGACCAGAGGACCAATCAGGAAACCGGATTTTTTAAAGGCTCAGGGAGGGAATGTTTG
>NC_133784.1:4434939-4509308 GCF_003597395.2 Chelonoidis abingdonii
TTTCTTTTTAAGACCTGTTTGAGTTTTCTCTGGGTAGGCTAAGGAACGAAGGGAAGGGAAATTCTCTTTGTGTTAGATTTACGGAGGGTGAATCTGTGCAGCCTCAGGGGAAGATGGAGGGGGGGAAGGTAAATTGTCCTCTCTGTTTTGAAAATCAAGGTGTTTAAGTACGGTAATCTCCTAGTGTACCCAGGGCGGGAAAAGCCTGGGAGGGGTAAAAGGAGGGGGGAATGGTTTATCTCTCCTTGTTTTAAGAATCCAAGGGATTTGGGTTCTTGGGGTCTCCCAGGGAAGGTTTTGGGGAGACCAGAGTGAGACAGGCACTGTAATTCTTGCCAGGGTGGCAGCGCTATCAGATCCAAGCTGGTAATTAAGCTTGGAGGATTTATGCTAGGCACCCACATTTTGGACGCTAAGGTTCAGAATTGGGATTTATGCTTATGATATGAGTGGCAAGCGGTAGGGATAAGAATCCAGAAGCCAGTAGGAATATTATTTTTCTTTTCTCTGCTAGGGCTTTTAGGCAGAGAGAAAGGGTTTGGTTTCAAAAGGAGCCAGAGAGAAATTTTTTTTTCTGTTTCTCTCCTGCTCAGTTTGGCTTGCATTTTATGCAAGGAACCATTAAGGGTTTGCTCAGTTTGGCTTGCATTTTATGCAAGGAACCATTAAGGGTTTGCTCAGTTTGGCTTGCATTTTATGCAAGGAACCATTAAGGGTTTGCTCAGTTTGGCTTGCATTTTATGCAAGGAACCATTAAGGGTTTGCTCAGTTTGGCTTGCATTTTATGCAAGGAACCATTAAGGGTTTGCTCAGTTTGGCTTGCATTTTATGCAAGGAACCATTAAGGGTTTGCTCAGTTTGGCTTGCATTTTATGCAAGGAACCATTAAGGGTTTGCTCAGTTTGGCTTGCATTTTTAGCAAGGAGCCATTACAGGTGAAAAAGGGTCTTTTGTTAAGCAATAGAATTCCGATTGGGAATCAAGTACCCAGCAGACACACATATGCAAATAAACTGGTTTTTCTAGTTTCATTTACATGTAAAAGAGTAGCAAGAAGAAGAAGAAAAAAACACTAACAGCCTATTGTTTTTCTATCTTTGTACGTACAACTTTGAAACTGAAGATTGGAAGCTTGAAGATAGAAAAGATCCCTCTCATAGCTGAGAGCCAGACAAAAGACACAGACCCAAACATTCCCTCCCTGAGCCTTTAAAATATCCGGTTTCCTGATTGGTCCTCTGGTCAGGTGTTTGGTTCTCTTTGTTAACCCTTTACAGCTAAAAGAAACATTAACCCTTAGCTATCTGTTTATGACAGCCCTTTCCTCTGTGGTCAGCAGGATCCCGCGTGGGGCTAGGGGGCCAGGCTGGGGTTTAATGAGCTCGCTTTCCAAACCTTATGGCTTTGGAATAATGGTGCCCTTCGCTGGAGGGAGAAGTGACTGAGAAGCCCCAGGCTGCCGGGGCTGCTGCTGGGATGTTATTCTGCCTCTCAAATTGGCCAGACAATTTTAAAAACAAACACACCAAAAAAGCACCCGTGGGCATCTCTTCCCCATTTCCTGGCAGGAGCTGTTGGTGGTTTGATGATCTCATTTCCCTGGAGAACTCGTACTACCAGGCCAGGCGAGGATGGTAGCAAGTGTGCTGGTGTTATGGATCAGCTGGTCATAGCCTTGAAACCCCTCCCCCCCGACCCTAACATATTGGTAGGAGTCAAAAGCCAAGGCTGAAATTTGCAGCTGTATTTTCTGCTCAGACTCTGCATTTTCAGTCTCAGTCTGACTAGTGCTGGAGATTCAGCAAACCAAGAGTGAGAAAGAACCAAAGCACCGTCTCTTGCAGCAAGACCATGCCCGAAACAGCGGCTGTCTCCATGAGTGGGCGGAGCCCTCAGGACTGGAAAGGTGCCGCCCACATTAAACAAAGGTGTTGCGGTCTCGGAGACCCCCTGCCATGATCTCAGACGAGCTGTCGGAGGGCAGGACGCTTCTTCCCCGGGGCCTCAACCCCTCAGGTCTGGTGATCAGTTGAGCTTCTGGTTAGGGTGGAAAACACAGGACAAGAGCAGTTCTTTTTGGTGACGTTTTTCACCACGTTTTTCCCCCTATCAGCGCTGTAGCCAGAAAGGCCGCCCACAGGCTACTGCGACTGTTATCCTGTGTTATATGTAGGGTGGGAGCAGCTTTCAGATGTGCTTGGAAAGGTCCGTGCACACAGAATCGCAGAAATGTCAGACTAGAAGAGACTTTGAGAGGCCGTCTAGTCAAGTCTCTGCACTGAGGTGGGACTAAGTAACCCTAGAACATCCCTGATTTACCTCCCTGTGCCTGGGTAGGAGTGTAGCCTAGTGGACAGGGGACTGGGACTTAGGAGACCTGGGGTCATCTCTTGCTTCTTCCATTGGTTTACCAGGTGCTCTCTCAATGCCTCAGTTTCCCCAGCTGTACAATGGGGATAATTCATAGATTCATAGACTCTAGGACTGGAAGGGACCTCGAGAGGTCATCGAGTCCAGTCCCCTGCTCTCATGGCAAGACCAAATACTGTCTAGACCATCCCTGATAGACATTTATCTACACCTTATACTTATCGCTACTCCTCCAGGAGATGGGCATTCCACAACTGTCCCTGGCATTATTCCACGTGGGTTTAATAAAACCACCCTCGCACAAGCGACGTTAGGGAACTTTCTCCTTAATGTGCAACCTAACTCTCCCTTTGCTGCTGCTTAAGCCATTGCCTTCTCTTGTTTCTAGTTAGGCAGGCTCGACAGAACAAAGTTTTCCCCTCCTGCCGATATGACAACCCTTGTTTATAATTAGCATGAAACTTGCTATCCGACATCCCCTCTCGCAGTCTTCTCATCTTTTCACAAACTAAACAAACAATTCTTTCAGAGCCTTCCTTCGTAGGGTTCATGGTTCTCAAGACTTTGTCACTTCTGAGTGAATGCATCTGAATGAAGTGGGTATTCGCATCACAAACGTCTATGCTATCTGCTCCATTAAAGCGTCTGTTTGCTATAAGGTGCACAGGACTTACTTGCCTCGCTTGTTACAGATCCGCACTTTAACACGAGAGCTGACCCATCTGATACGGTAATCATGCCTCTTGCTTGCGGTGCTTCTTCGGACCATCTCATGTTTGCCATATCCTATTCATTGAAATGCGGTGCCCAGACAAGAACTGGACACAATACTCCAACTGAGGCCGTAAATCAGCGCAGAGTCGGGCGGAATGCATTCTTTGTCGACTCTTGCTCACCGTCAGTCGCACGTGTTGATTGCATCCCAGAATCCAACATTGCTGCTATTTTTTTGCAACAGCATACACCCGTTGGACTCATAATTAGCTTGTGGTCAACTTAGTAACCCGTATCATCCTTTCTGCTGTTTCCTTCCCTGACCAGGTCCTCTCCATTCTGAGTTGGTGAAACTGATTGTTCTTCCGAAGTGGACTTGGCATTTGCGACTTTATTACACACTTCATCCAGGCCCGTTTACTCCACCGACCATTCTACCGCTATAATGTCCGCCAAGATCATTATGGAATTATGACCTGTGCCTCCCAAGCCGTTGCCTAGTCCTCTCCCGTCAGTGTTCATTCTGCAAACTTAATAAGCCGTACTTTCCATGCATTACATCTAAGTCATTGATGACAGCTATCTAACACAGAGCCTGGTCGCCCGAGAACCAGCACCTCCTCGCGGAACCCCACTTGTTATCATCTTTTCCAGCAGGATTGGAGCCAATTAATAACTACTCTCTGAACGCGCATACCTCCAGCCAGTTATGCACCCACCTTATAAGTAGCGCCCATTTGAAATGTTACTTTGCCTAGTTCTTACAAATACATATCATGTGCGACAGCTATCAAATGCGCTTTCTACATGTAGAGCTGATGTCTTATACCCAATATCCGACTTCGCGTCTCTCCCTTATCCTACAAGGACTCTTGTATTCCGTATCAAGAAGCTATCAGATTGGGTTTAGAATTGATTTGTTCATTTACAATCCATGCTGCTATTTCCCTAGTTCACGGCTTATCCCACTACCAAGATGTTTGCAGAATTTATTCGTCCTTAATCTCTCGCCATCCATTATTCCGTGCACTAGAGAGTGAACCATGAACTGGCTGTAGTCTATCCTGCGGTGCTTTTATTTCGTTTTCTTATAGATGGTCCACTACTATATTGCCCTTTTCCCGTCTCCTGGCCATCTCGTCCGTCTCCCATTGGACTTCAAAGCTATTTAGCTAGAGATACAGATACCATTGCTCTACATTACTCCTTGAGTATTCTCAGGATGCATTGCTCCATCAGCCCTGGTGACTTGCAGACATCCTCAGACTTTTTAAGGGATTTTTAACTATGCTTTTTTTTTACCTATTTATTCTTCTAAACCTCCCTCCTTACCCATAGAGGCATTTCCACTATGTTAGACATTCCTTCAGACTTCTCAGTGAAGACCGAAACAGAAGAGTGCCACTTAAGCATCTCTTAGCCATCTCTCCGCCAAGTTTCCTCGTTTACTTGTTTCTCGCCCTCCTCAAATGAGCGGCTCGGCTGGCCCTGTCTTGGTCCTTCTCTTGCTTCTAATTATGATGCAAATAATCATCTTTTTCCCTTTACCCATAGCTAAATTTGACGCTCCACTATTTTGTTTACCTATTGCCTTTCTATTCATTAGCCCCGCATTCCTGTGTTGTTTGCCTATATTCAGCCTTGTAATCGTGACCTGGTCTTTCATTTTTATAACCGGACTCCTTTGTTATTTTTTAGGATCGATGCACGATGATTGAGGATTGAAGCCACTGTCTGGTGCCTATTTTCTATGCTTATTCCTCTGCCCAGCGGTATGTGCTTGCTTTTGGGCCCTCTAATATTAGGTGTTCCCTTTGAAAAACCTCTGCTCAACTATATCTCAGTTGTTCTTCCCCTCAGTCTCTGATTCTTATGGGACCGCTTACCTATCAGCTCTCTGCGAGGATTACCAAAGTCACCTCCTGAATCCCTGTCTCTCTCTTTGCTTCCTCTCTTTCATATCCATTCCTTAAATGGCAACACTCTCATTGATTTCATGATCACTGTTCACCCAAGTCGCCTTGCCTACTTTCAAAATTCTTGCTCAACCAAGTTCTCCGTCCTATTTGTTACAATTCATCCTAGACCACAGCTTCCATCCCTAGTGCTTTTTCTCAGCCTTCTGAATAAAAGTTGTCTGCCAGCAGTCCAGCAGCACTATATGGATAGGTCTGGTGCCCGCTCCCTCGGGTGTTCTTTTCCAACATAGTTTGGATAGTCTGAAGTCCCCCATCACCACCAGACTTGGGCTTTGGGAGTGGATGTCTATGTCTAGGTTTAAAAAAGCCGACTATTCACCTCATTCCACTTGGTTAGCGTGCTGTAGTAGACTCCATCAGCACGACTTCCATCCCTTGTTTTTATACCTCCTTTAGTCTGAACAGGGATACTCTCCAACACTTCTGTCTCCTATGTCCATTCACTTTCGGGGCCAAGTGTGCACATTTTAATATATAAGCAACACTCGCTCCTCCCTTTTTCCCTGCTCTAGCCTCTCCTTGAGCACACTGTACCCATCCCATTCAATCAGGGTGGTTATTTATCCCCATTCTCATGTGATGCCAACAATGTCACAGTTGTATTCTATTTATTCAGCCTTCCAGTTCTTCTGCTTATGTACCCATACTTCGCATGTGCTGTAGATATGGCTCTAAAGGTACTGGTTTTTGAGATCTGCCTCGCCCAGGTTTTGCCTAGACCCGTCCTTTCTCTCTGCCATTATTAGGCCACGCTCGCCTCTTTTTCAACCATCTCGCAGGTCTTTCTGCTTCCCCACTTACCTGTGGGCTTGTCACCTGTCCCCGTTTGACACTAGTTAGAAGCCCCTCCTCACTAGGTTAGCCAGTCCTGTGTGCAAATGGGTGTTTCCCCTCCTGAGACAGGTGAACACCATCTTCCTAGCAGTGTCCTTCCTCGGAATGCATCCCGTGGTCGAGGAAGCCAAAAGGCCCTCGGCGACGACCATTCTTGCCCAGGCAAGTTCACCTCATGATGCATCGTCTCTGCTCAGGCTCCTACCTTTGACAGGAAGAAATCGACAGAGTATTACCACCTGCAAGCTCCATAACCTCTCACCGTCTCCAGAAGCCCTGTAGTCACTCTGACCGCTCAGTGTCACACTTCGCACAGTATTCATTGTGCCCACATTTGGATGGTAGCCATGTGGCTGTATCACGAGGGACTGGATAATACTCGAATTGCTACTCTTACATCTCGATACGGACCCTGGCGCAGACCTCCCGAAGATCAATGAGGGCGACGATGGGGGCCTCTGTCCCTCAGCATAGAGAGTCTCCGGACCACATACCTACATCTTCTATTCGCACCGTTGGTTGTGGTAGCGAGTCCCAGCCTTCGGATAGGCTTGCTTATTTCTTTACGTGATGGGGTGATTCCTTCTTCCATGTCGATCAAGAAAGCCAGTAACGGTTACTGTTACCAACGATGGGTAGGGTTCGGGGCTAGGGGTCGGAGCACTGCCCGGCTGCAGAGAGTAACCATGCTGCCAGTGTCCACTGAGCCACTCTTCCTTCCACCAGTGGTGTGTCGAGCCTCTGTGTAACGTGGCCAGCGGTACCTCCAGCTGTTCTCCACATGGACACTGTCCAGGAATCGCTCGTGGATTCGGATGCTCCTCAACCTAGCCACCTCCTCCTGTAGCTCTCCCACCTGCTGCCTGAGAGATTCCACCAGTAGGCACCTTTCACATTGGATGCCTCCCCCAGCCTGGAAATCAGTAAGTGGAAATTGCAAGTTACAGTCTTTGCAAAACCACACCAGAATCTGGGTAGAAGCATCCATGCTCAGGTGCCCTGTCTGGCTACAGGCGCAGGTGGAGGAGACAAGCAGTGCTGGCACCGGTGTTGCGGGTCTTCCTAACCATCGTAAGCCTCCCTCTGTCAAACTCCCTCTCAAACTCCCCTATCTGCATCTCTCTGTCCGCTTTGGGGAAGCACTTTCAGATCTAAGGCTGAAAAGCGCTAGGGATTATTATAAGTGCTCATCTGCTACATCCAGGAGAGTCAGAGAAGTTCCAGCATTGCCAGCTGTCATGCTGTTTGATATCTTACCTAAAACCTCAGCTCCTGGAGTCAAAGGATTTTGGGAGAATCTGCACTTTTTTTTTTGAAAGCAAGTTTCTAGCCCTCCTGGTTGCAGACAAAAGCCTGAAATCATGACGCTTAAAGGCTCAAAATGCAGAAGGTGAATGACAAATGCCCAGCCTTGATTCCTGGTTCAAAATCTCATGAGCGTGTGAAGCCAATCTCCTGATTTTGGGAGAGGTCACTCAGGGTTCGTTAACCTTTGGGTCTGTTGGTGCAGCAGGAAGCCAGCCAGCATGTGGCGGGGAGCGTAGCGTAGCTAGGGAAGACTAAGGTAAGTGTCGGTCTTGGGGGGCCGGCACTGGATGATTGCAGGGGTTAAACGGCTTGCAATGGGGTAGCACGGTTGGGTGGGTAACTGAGTCTGCCTGGCCTTGCGGTCAGCATGTGAAGGGCGTGACTTTGAAAGTGCAGTGACTTTGCTGAAAGCCTCGTTACGGGAGCTTAGGCTGGGAAGACCGACAAGGTCTTTAATGAGAAAGTGGCACCCCCTGAGCTGCCATCCTAACGAACGGCTGCTCCTCAAATCGCTCCGCTTGTGTTCCACCCTGGACTATTGCCTGCTCCCCTGGCACGTTTCGGCTGAGGATCTCAAAGCACTTTACAGTCGTTCACTAGTGAATTAGCACCCATCCCCCCACCTAGAAAGGTTGGGACTTGCCTAAGGCCGGGCTGGGAGAACTGGGAGTGGAACCCAGGAGTCCGGTCTCCCAGTCCGTTGGTCTAGCAGCTAGGAAAGATTCCCTTGCCTGTAGTGATAACAGTCATGAGTAGACCCTGATGCCCAGTCTCGGGAGGTGAGCGGGGTTGTTACGGCCTCTGGGTCCAAATGAAATGCTACTGAAGCCGGGAGTGGTGCGTTGGCCTGGGATGGAAGCCATGGGCTGCGGCCGTCTCCGGAAGAGGGATGTTCACGAAGGCGCTTCAGGGCTCCGTCCCCCTTCCGGGCCGATGGAGGGAACATGGGCAGGACTCGAGGGGAAATGCAGAATGGGCAGAGCTCTGAGGTGGGGATAGAAGCGGGCCGGCCAGCCAAGGTGACGCGGGCTGGTGTTTGGTCCTCGGGATGAGCTGAGCTAATGAAGGGGGGAAGGCTCCCAGCGGCCGTGGGGTGGGTTGGAGGCAGCGATCAGGCCTGGGCCTGATTCACCTCCAGTGCAAATCAGGAATGGCTCTGGTGGTGTGAGACCGGAATAGGCCCAGGAGCAGCTAGCTCTTGGCACTTGCCCGTCCTGGTATGGCTGCCATCTGAGTGGGATGCTGGGCTGGGGCACGTCCATCTGCCCTGAGGAGCACTACGGAAGTGTGTTTGTCAGTTTGCGATCAGACCATGCATCTCCCACCCGGACGATCTGCTGTGGGGCTGGACAATTCTCTGAACTAACAGGTCCCTCATCTCATCTCTCTCTCCCCCGCCTCCTTCCCCAGAGCCCCAGATCTTGTCTCCGCCTTACGACGTGTGGAACATCACCGGGCAGGACGTGATCTTCGGCTGCGAGGTCTTTGCCTACCCCATGGCATCCATCGAGTGGCGGAAGGACGGCGCAGAGATCTTGCTACCGGGAGATGACCCCCACATCTCCGTACAGGTGAGCTGCTGGATCAGAGCTCCAGGCAGTGGCTGGGGTGGGACGCCCGGTCATCAGAGGAAACCCCAGCTAGCTGGAGGGACGGCAAACCTCCTCTGAGCTGCAGGGTGGTGTTTTCTACCTCTCTCCTTGGCGTCTCATCTCTGTACCTCCTGCCTGCAGATGGGCTGTTGTACCCTCTGTCCTGCCACATCCTTGGTTCCCAAACTAGGTGATCCCTTCCATTGCTCCCACCAGCCCCCTCACAGCTGTCAGATTTCTCCAGGAACTCAGGTCCGCGTCGCTCGCTGCTGGTTGGCTCTTTGCCCCCACGTTTTTGTGCCCTCTGTGGGCAAACTGCCATGTAATCACCTGGGCGTGATGCTTTCTGTCCCCACGGCTCCACTGGTGGCCCAGCGCTTACTGCCCCAGTGACACGTCTTCTGGGGCTCGGGGAGGGCGAGCAGCCGGCTGTTCCCCCTGGCGCAGCAGTAGGAGAGCAGGGGGTGCTCAGCTTTGTTGAACCCAGTTATTAAAAGGGCCACAGGCTGGTCAAACCCAAGGCCAGGTATCGGAGTCAGGGGGGGGATGGACTGAGAGTGCCAGAGAGGGGAAAAGCAGCACAGCTCCAGCAGGATGTTTGGTCGTTATGGGGAGAGCTTGAAAACGGTCCTGTTTCTGGGCACAGCTGAGTTAAGGGGCACATCGAGCTAGATTGTTGGCCTGGTACATGGTTCCTCTGCTGAAGTTTTGCCTCCAACTGAAGCAACTCCCGTTTGATGAATGCTTAGGGCGCTGGCCAATCCCACAGGAAGCTTCGTTTCCCTCCCCGCCGGAGGGAGGGACCCTGGCTCTCTGCCACAAATCGCTGTGCTCAGCAGTGGCTGTGGCCTGATCGGGTCATAACTAGACAGCTGCTTCTTGCCTGAGAAGAAGAGAAAACAACATGCTCTAAGCGGGATCATGAGCAATCTCATCCCCGGGGCATCTGCCAGGTCTAAAGGATGGTTTTCATAGATTAAGGCAGAACAGACTCTCTCCTCACAGAAAACTTGCATTTCACCCAGCTAACCCCATTGGCTGCCCAATCTCTTGTGTTTGATTAAAGCATCTTCCAGCAGGCAGCCAGTCTTGATCTGAGACGGTGAATCCACAACTCCCCTTGGTAGGTTGTTGCAATGGTTCTTCACCCTCGCTGTTAAAAATGGGGCCGCGTTTCTTCTTTGGATTTATCTGACTTTCATTGTCAGATGTTCAGGTCCAAAGGGACTGTCGTGATCTTCCAGCAAAGCAAAGACCAGAGCGCCTCAGCCAGTGGCTCCTGCCCCGAGCCAGCGAGCTGCGATTGAACCTAGCCCATCTCTGGAACTTGGCTGGAGCATGTTCTTTTCTTCCACCTCAGGCAAGGGAAAAAACCAAAACCCACAACCGGGCCACAAATGTATGTCGCAGGCAGGTGAAATCGAGTCTTTTCCTGGAGTAGAGGTGGGAGCCACAAAGCGGGGCCTTAGAGGGAGAAGAAATAGGGCCCAGCTTTGGGGATCACAGGGGAAATGAAGTTCTGATTTGTCCCCGTCAGCTATGAATTCCACACGAGCCTGTCTCACAAGTTGCCCAGGTGCAGAAAGGAGGACAGTGCCTTGAGGGGCTAGTTGCTTGTTTTAAAGGAGACGCATGTTGGCCAGAGAAGCGTCAGATCACTGGAAGGCCGCGGAGCCGGGGGCAGGCCAGATTCTGGGCTCGCTGGCGTTTTCCTCTCCTTGCTTGTCCAGTTTAATAGCTCAGTTGTGTTAATGACGAGCAGGCAAGGCCCTCTCTGGTGAGAACAAGACGGGTTGCAGTGGGTAGGCAGCCAGCCAAGGAAAGACAGCACCACGCCATGTCTGGCCCAGACCCGTTTCCTCAGGGCTTCAGTTTTATTTCAGCCACATGAAGCTGGCGACACCGATGTCACCTTCCCCTCACCTGGGATCTTCTGCAGGATTCCCTCCAGAGAACATGGCTGCTGGCCACTGTGCACCGGGGCCTGCCAGCCTGTCTCCTGGAGCTCTCCCCAGATGCGCTCCTGGCTGGCTTCTGTAATCACCTGCGTCTCAGCAGAGAGCCAGCTGAGCCATCGCAGGTGAGGCTGGGCCCAGCTCCCTTTGAAGGGCCAGCTACCCTGGGAGACTTCACCAGGCAGGGCCAGATCCCCAAAGGCATGTAGGCTCCTAACGCCCATTGAAATTGCCGAAAGCACTGCAGGGAGCCTGGGGCTGATCAGGGAGTCGAACCCACTCCCGGGTTAGCGCTGTAATCACAGGCCCATCCTTCTGGTGTGCGGCCGTAACGGAGATCCGGCTCAGCTTTGTGCTGGGCTCTGGGCAGTGACAGGCTCTGCCCAAGCAGCTGACAGTCTAAGCAGGCAAAGAGTGAGAGAAATGAAGTAATGTTACAGATGGGAAACTGAGGCACAGAAAGATTCAGTGACTTAGCCAAGGTATGTGACAGAGGCGGGAACTGAACCTCATGAAACCCAGTGCAGAGACTTAGACCACCTGTCCTCAGTTTTTAATAACCCCTGGACTTCAGGAAGTCCTCCGTGCGTTCCACTGACTTTATTTGTATCAGCCATGCACACACACTCCAGAACTTCCACCTCTGCCACGGGCAGGGAACCTGCTATGTATGGGACCTCAGGAAGCTGGTATATATGTGCCAGACAATAAGAAACTGTGAATCACCAGTGAGATGCAGCCACTTCTGGGGTGGAACGCAGTGATCTTTCTGCATCATGAACAATAGAGGAGAGAAGACTTGTTTAGGGTGAGCCCTGGAGGCAGAAGTAGGAGTCATGGGAGGAAATTAAGCAAAGGAAAATCGAGTCCTGGGAGGAATTACTTGCTCTCATTGAGATGTTAGACCATGGGAGGGTCTCCAGAGATAAGTGATGGATCCTTATCACTTAAGCCTTTCTTTGTACAAGGCACTGGAGCCCATGTGGCATGCCCGATCATCCCCAGCTGGTGACGGACTAGCTAGAATCTGATAGGAACCGGAACGCTGGTCACCTTACGCCACTAACTACAGGCTAACAGCCGTCTGCTTCACTGGTCAGCTACAGCCGCACTGAAACTGCTGCAGTTCCCATGTCTCGCTGGGATAGGACAGCACGAGGTGGGTGGAGGTGCTGTGTCAGATGAAGCTGGAGGAAGGGTCACCAGGGGATGCAAGAAGGGATGCTATGGTACGACAATGGGAAGTGGGCGAGGGGAGTGCAGGGTGGTTCCCAGATCAGATAAAAATGCTGGCTGGAAATAGATGGCTTTGGACTGTCATGGAACTGGTAATCAAAAGCAATTCCAGCCTTCCCATTGTTTGGTATCTCTTATCCCCAGCGCAGTGTCCTGCAGGCGGCTCAGAGGCCCTGGGTTTACAGGCAGGGCAGAGCAGGAATGACACAAACGTTCGGTGATCGGTCGGTTTCTTCTGGCTTTGTGTATTCTGTTTATGGAAGGGAAGGGGGTAAACCCCAGCAGAAAACCAGACAGCTGGGTGGGGTTTGCGTAGGCTCTTTTAAGTGTTTGCAGGGTTTGGGTTTTTTTTAAAAGAAAGCCTCAGATTTTCACATCTGAACAGAAATGAGCATATTCCCGTTTGGATCCGGAGAGTCGCGTTTCCCAGCAGGCTGCGATGGGGGTCTCTGGATAGGGGTGTTGCAAGGGAGCTATTCCTGGAAAGATGGCTCCCTGCCTGGGCTCAGTTACCGATAAAGAGCCCTTCCTTCGCTTACGTCCTCCAGAAAGCCCCACACAGCTGCTGCTGCCTGTGGCTGCCAGCCAAGGGCCCTGTGTTGTGTTAGTCCAGTTGCGTAGAGCCACCACCTTTACCAGGCCACTAGAGGGAGTCAGTATCCTAGGGCTGCCTTCTCCCTGGGGGTCACATTCCTGGCTGCCTCCGAATTACGCTGGGGAGGAGGTTGGCCCCAGGAGGCTGGCCAAGAGAGACCCTTTCCCTCAGCGCTGTCCTGGGGATGGCCTGGCAGATTCCCACAGCTGGACCCCGGCAGCCGCCGGCTTCTCACTCTGCCGTACTCCCGGCTGACGCTAGCTGAAGGTCTTTGACCCCAGTTCAGGGGCGGTCCCCAGAAATACGAAGTGACCGGCTGGCTGCAGATCCAGGGCGTCCGGGTGACGGACGAGGGCACCTACCGCTGCTTCGCCAGGAACAGGGTCGGGGAGGTGGCTGCGCTCGCCAGCTTGACAGTGCTGACGCCGGGTAAGTGAGACGCCCCCTGGCCAGCCCCTGCGCTTCAGGGAGCCGGGTTCTGCTTTCCTCTGGATGCTTGGCCTTCCCCAATCACCAGCAGAGCTACGCTGGGGGCTCGCTGATCAGCTCCATGCAGCTCGGCTAGGGTTGCTGGCGGGGGAGTTGGTTGTGGGTCCGCCCTTTGTGCGGTCAGCAGGGACTTTCAAAACCGCAGCAGCACTCTACTGCCTGAGCTGAAGAAGGAACTCCATTCTCTGAGGCAACAGTAGGCTGTTATCCTCTAGCAGCTCAGCCACTTGAGGGGGACGCCACAAACACCTTGCCCAGTGTCTTACCCATTCTTGATCCCTAGAGACAAGAGGGGGCTCTGAGGCCAAACTGCAGAAGGATGGAGACATGTGGGGCTCAGGAGAGCTCGGGAGGAGGGGGGTGCATGCGTGCATGCAGGAAATGTGCGTACTCACAGCTGTTGGTTCCATTAGACAAGATCAGAGTGAATACGTTATATCATTGTTAAGAAGGGCTGAAACCCGCCTGCTTCAGGACATCCCCCAACCACTCGCTGACAGGGGTCAGGAAGGAGCCATCCTCTGGGGCAAGTTATTCCATCATTGTCCATTGCACCTTCTTCCAGCCACTGGGCTGCTTGGACCCATTGCTGTGAGTTAGCAGAAGCAGCTCCATATTGTGCTTGGCTTTGGGCACTAATCGAACCCTGTCCAACGTCACTGATGGCAGCGAGATTAGGCCAGGGATGGATTTGGCCCATTAGGATTCAGGGTGTTGATGCCACTGAGTGGTTGGGTTAATCATCCCCAGGGGCAGGGAGAGGCGGAGGGGCCTGGGGGGCGTACGGTGGAGATTAGGTAGAACTGTACCCCTTGGTTTCTGTGCTGTCTTTCCAGATCAGCTGAACATGACGGGGCTGTCCCTGCCCAGGCCGCGCCCGGGGCCCGAGGACTATGTGGAGAGCGAGGAGTTGGACGATTATTACTAACGGCTGCAGCAGGGAAGTGGGACCAAGCTCGGGATCCAGGAGGGAGACGTCGTCTGCCAGCCTTCCTCCTCTACGGCAGTGCGAGGCGTGGACACCTGGCCCCCTTCCTCGGGAACCTCTGTGGGGGGAGTTTGGGGAGATCCCTTGAGCAGACCTCTCCCCTCACATGGAAACTCCTGCTATAAACAGTTTTGCGTTGAGATCTTTTTTTGGGGGGGGGTGTCCATCTTTCAATATATCCCTTTGCTGGGTGAAGGGGGCAGCCGCAGGCTGGGGGGAGGGAGGGATTATTAGGTGTCTAGTGGCTTCCGGAGAGGTGAATGCGAACGGCACCTGAAACCATGCAAAGAGCATCTCCCAATTCAGAGCAGCTCAGCACAAGTGGCTATGGGGGCCCAGCAAACAGGGACTCGGCTAAGCTCCTTTCTGGCTCTCCTGCTACCAAGAGACCTCGGGGATCCCCCCCACCAAGAGAGCCTGGCCGCTAACTGTCCGCTCTGATGTCCGGCTACCAGCTGGTAAACAAATCAGGCCCCGATGGGCCTAGCCGGGAAGTGCTCTTTGGAAATCCTCGGGTACAACTGGTCCCTTGGTCTTGGGGAGATTCGGAGCCACCCTCCTAAGACGGGGAGCCACCCTCGAGGAGCGGAAGGACTCGCTTCCCAGGTTGGGGTGCTGCCATAGTACGGACCAACAGGCTGGGGGGTTGGAAATGGGATTCAGAATCCAGCCCCTGCAGAGCAACACAGAGGGCTTGTCATTAACACGTGAGGACGACCATGTCCCATTCCCAGCAGCCTGCATGTTACCAGCTCTGTAGCCCCCCGCTGCAGCACGGTGACAGCCAGGCCTGGGGCCATGCTGGCGCCTGCAGCTGGAACGGGCTCTCGGAGCGGTTTGATCAGCCTCCGGGGTTAGCACCCAACCGCAGAAAGGTTCCTCTCTCCTGACTCCGGGTGAGACTCTCACTCCAGTTTATTAAACCTTTTCTCGGCTCCTCTTGTGCGTGGCTGGATTTTCCTCTCTTCCAGCCACACTGTGGCTTCGGGATGGTGGGGCAGGGAGGGTCAGTCCACTGCACCAGGGTCGTCCCTAGCCTCAGTGGTCAGAGGTTCCCATGTAGAATGGCCAGTGCAGCCTTCCACCCCGTCCTTTATAGAACTGGGCCCCCCTTCTCGTCCTGGTGGAGATACTATAGCCAGTCGCTACACTGCGTGGCCATTGGACCACATTGCAACATGATACCAGTGCGACACAGGAGCACAACCCAGCATGTGTTTATTGCATTTACACACCTAAGGGAACTCGGGTGCTTCGGCTCGTTCCACATAAGGTAGGGCTCAGGGTCTGGGACAGGATGGGGTGGGGCTGCTCTCTGGAGGATCTTCTCCCCTCCCCACAAAGAGGTCACTGGCCAGGGTTGTCTGAGGGCTAGAGACAAACTGGTCTGTGCTGGGCTGGTCACTTCAGGAGTTGACATCCAAAACCGCCTATTTCTGTTCACCCTAGTCCTGAGCTCCTGCGCCGACACATCGCTCCCAATAAATTGTGAATGGAGATGCTGCCCGAGCGAGGACTGAGTGGGCAAAGGGGACATGATGGCCAGCTGTCCACCCAGCTCCCACTGACTTGCAATAGCAGTGAGGAGCCGCTCTGAGCATGGCCAGCCCCAAGCATTCACAAATCATGAGTCAGGCCACACACAGCCACACACACAAAAATCAGGAGATCAGCCCCAAAATCATGAGATTTTCCTGACAATAATACAGTTAGGGGTCCTTTCCTTTGCCTTCGGAGCACTCAGGGTCATACCCGGGTCACATCCTCCACCTTTTCTCTGCTACCAGCAAGGTTAGAAACCTATGGTTTTTGGGGGTTAAATGAAAATAGAGATTCTCACAAGATCACATGACTCCGGGAGCTGGGCTTTAAGTAAAACACCCCTCCCCCCATCATGAGACTTACCATCAAACCAAGAGACTTGGTAATGCCCCAGCCCCTTGCACTTATGAAAATTTGCCCCTCCCTCTGACTAGCGCCGTTGGGCAAGGTGCGGGGAGCTGGGCTGCGGCTGTCACGGCAGAAGCATTAGGGGTGTGAGCCCTCAAGTTTCCAAACAGCAGGATCTTTTGTCCGGCCAAATTCTGTCCCAGTGTCCTCCAGCCAAGCTCTCAGGGACAGGGCTTATGCCTGAGGATGACTTGAGTGAAAGCTATGGGCCAGATCCGGAGTCCAGCCACAGTGGTGTAAACCTGGAGCCACTCCAGAGCTCAGTGGAGTTACTCCGAATTGACACCAGTCAGGCCTGGGCCCACAGTCCTGGCCCATCGCAGGGGCTGGCTCCACAATCTTCCCCCGGAAAGCGACTCAGCTGTTATTGCTGGTTGGAGCTTCGCTTTTCTCTAGCACCTTGGGGGGTTTTTCAAGCCAACACGGATGACGATTCCGGAGTCAAACCCGCCCAGGCAAATAAAAGGGTTTTGTGTGCAGCTGGCAGGGGAACAAAATTCCTGCAGTCAGAGCGGCTGGGCCAGCCCCGGGCCTCTCTCCTCAGCCTGGCTGGGGGGGCCAAAGTCAACAGTGGCGGCAGTTCTGCATGACGGCTGGACACTGAACAATGCCACAGCCCCCTGTGAGTTAATCCCCCACTCCCCCCTGCCCCCCGCCTAACAACCTCATGTGATTCAATCTGAGGGAAGGCGAGGGCTGGAAGCGAGGGCCGGTGTGCACAGGTGCTCTGCAAGATTGTCTTTGCACATCTAGCCCTGCCAGGGTCCCCCTTCCCAACCCCCCCGCCCGCTACGCCAGCTCTGGACTCCCGCACACCAGAGTTTGCTGATGCCCCTCGATCCCAACCTACAGCCCCCCGGCTCCTCAATCCCAGCCCGCAGCCCCCCAGCTATTCCAGCCCTGGGCTCCCCGCAGAACTTTGCCTCACCCCTCTGTCCTGCCACAGCCCGCCCCAGCTATGCCAGTTTCATGCCCTGGAAACACACCCTCTATCCTGACCCCAGCTCGGATGTTACAATCCCAGGCAGGAGACATTCCTGCTGGTGGGCCATAAAATGTTCCCACTGGGGGGGGGGTGTTACAGGCCCCCCGTGCCCGATCCGCAGACTGTTCCAACCCCAGCTGATGAGCCTCAGCTCTTTAGCTCATGCTTTTAGCTCGGGTTTGGACTCTGGTGAGTTGGCCGAGAAGGTGGCCATCAGCTCTACTTTGGCTCAGAGGCCCAGCACCACCTCCCCTCTGCGACTTGACCTGCTGAAGGTCAAAGGAAACCCAGCGCCTGATCGGAGACTCCCTGAAACTCTGGGGAGACTTTCCCTGGACTTGAGCAGGTGCCGGAGTGGGCTGACCTACTCTGAAGTGAAGCGGCTGGGACGAGGGGAAGTGACTGGCTCGCGAAGCCGTCTGCCGAGCCTGTGACTCCCCGAGAAGGAGCCAGCTGGAGCGGTCTGGGCCTCTCCCCTGGCATTACATTGCGGAATGGGCCGCGCTGAGGCGCCTTTCATTAGAGGGATGGCTCCAAAAGCCCCCCTCCCTCCCCCTGATTCCCAGGCCTCTCTCCAAGCCGTCAGGAATAATGGGTATGATTAATTGACAGGGGTGGGGGAGGAGGGAGCCAGCACGGTGGGCCGGAACTGGAACAGAAGCCCAGATTAAAACAGTTTGATCCATGGCTGATGGCAACAGCTCAAGGCCAGGCTTGGGGCGAAGGGGAGGCAGGGCTGAAGGAGCAGGGAGAGAGGAATGGGAGGATGGTTCAGTGGTTAGGGCCCTGACTTGGGACATCTGGGTTCAATTTCCTGTTCTGGCATAGGATTCCTATGCAGCATTTCACTGCTCTTGTGCCTCAGTTTCCCCCATCATAAAATGGGGGTAGTGACACTGACGAGCTATGGATGCCAAGCACTAATATAAGAGCAGAGTGGGTGGGCGTGTTACTATTTCCAGAGGTGGCGCTAGATGCACCGTGGGTTGTGATGTAGGTTCCTGTGTCTCCACTGACGTTCTGTACAGCTACTCTCAGGCTCACACTTGATTATTCAAGCTGGCTGAACGTTTCCCACCGGAAGGGATTGGTTGGTTTTTTTGGATGGAAAATGGCGCTTAAAGAACAATATTCCATTTTCATCCCAAATGTTCAATGAACCCTACCAGGCGTTTGCAGGTTTGAGGTAAAAATTTCAGAGCTGGGATTTTTTGCAAACCCCAGACCACGTTGTCAGAGCTGTCCCTTCACTGCCTCACAGCTTTCCACGGGGGATAGGATCATTTCCCACCCAGCTCTGCTTATTACATACAAAGGAGGAACGGACCATCACCTTCTACCGCGACCAGAAGGCTGCCATATTGGCTAGGAACTGCCAGACACTCAGAGTATATTGGGAGGAGGGAGAGCCTTGGAGTGGTCAGGGGAACAGGGCCTGCAGCAGAGCCAGGCTCTGGGCACTGGGCAACCTAAGTGCAGCTGGCCTGCAACTGGCAGCCAGATGACTACCCCTCAATCTGGCTGCAGTTAGGGATAGCTCAGTGGTTTGAGTCTTGGCCTGTTTAAACCCAGGGTTGTGAGTTCAATTCTTGAGGGCGCCACTTATGGAGCTGGGGCAAAAATTGGCCCTGCTTGTGAAGGCAGGGAGCTGGACTCAAAGACCTTTCAAGGTCCCTTCCAGGTCTAGAAGATTGGAGTTATACCAATTTTTTTTTTTTTTGCTCCTGCTTGTTCCCAGTCCCTCTCCTGACTTGCCTCACTCCTTGTCCTCTGATTCCGGCTCTGAACCCCAGGAGCTGACGCCTGCTCCAGCCACCAGGTCTGACCACCCAGGTCCCACTCATGTGCCAGGAACCATCAGCCTCTGTAGCTATCCAACTACCTGGGACATGTGTGTCTTCCTCCGCCAGCCCTATCACACACGGCCAGTCTCTCTCGCACAGGAGAAGAGCCTTGCCGTGCCTTGGCCAAGTCTCCATTGGGAACCAGTGTCAGGCTGAGCAATGTCCCAGCTCCTGTGGGATGGGCTAGCGGGGGGGCACTGGAGCAGGATCAGAGAGCTACGTTCAGTTTTTGGTTCAGTTTTTGCCTGTGCTGTGGACATCCAGGGTGACCTTGGGTAAGCCACGCAGGCTAGGTCAGCACTGCACACTACACCTGGGTCTGGGGGATTCAGTGTTTCCAAGCCCGTGTTCGAGTGTCCACACTGCATTGTTAACCCTGGTTTACAATTGCTGGACCTGGGGGAACACAGCCATGCTGCACTACAAAGACGTGACTTGGGGCTCAGGGCTGAGCTGCATCCACACTGCAAACTGACAGGGTTTGGACTCACGTCACAGCGGGACTCAGGCTCTGACCCACCCCCCCAGAAGGGCCAAGGTCCTAGGCTCTGAGTGACCCGAGTCAGACTGATGTGTGTGTGGACGGAACGGGGGTCTGGGCTCAGACCCGAGTCAGAGTGTGGGCTTGGGGAGCAGGGTAGACATCCCCTGAGCCGTCCTTGTGGCTCAGCTTCCTGTCTGTAAGGTGCTGATAATACGTCCCAGCTGTGAGGATAAATCCATTAGTGAGTATGTGGGGCTCAGATACTACCGAGGCGAAGAGCCGCTAAATGGAAAGGCATTGGGAGGCCTGTGTTATAACTGTTTGTGATTACAACCCTTCCCGTCACACCAGCTCTTCTCCTTCCGCCGTCCCCAAACACACGGTGCGCAGCAGTTATCGTTCGCCACGCCAGCCTATTCCTGGGGAGCAGTGGAGAACACACGGCTCTTTAATCTTCGTTATTGCTCCATTGCCGTCTCCGGCCCAGGTCCTTTGCAGAGGGCATTAAAAAGCAATGAAGGAACCCGAGCACTTTGTATCCTTTGCAGACAGGCCCGTCAGCCAAAACTGTGGCTTCGGTGGGTCCCTCACTGGGGTTGTGAGTCAAAGGCAGTAGAAACATAATCCGTTACCGAACGAGGGTGAATCAAAACGAGGGGTAATTGTCATTGTCTCCTGAAAGGAGCTGCCGGGCGTCTTTGATCCTCATGGAAGGATTGTTCTCAAATCACCAGTTCTCGAGAAGCGATCGGTTTCTAAACAGGCCTGAGACACCAGACACAACGTACCAAGCAGAGGAAACGTGCAGGAGGAACACGCTAGCTGAGTCTAGGAGATAAACATTCCTCCCGCAATTATTTATTTATTGCTCATTAGGTGCTGAGGAAACAACTGACATATGCCCTGTGAGTCACAGGCGCTGCCGGCCAGCTATGCACTTAAGAGGGCAGGGGAGGAGAGGTGGAATTTTTTCCACTCTCAATTTTTCACTCAAATCCAGCTCAGGTCGCTTATGACCAAGGGTTGGTCCTCCCGTCACAGACGGGGCAGCTGGGTCTCAGGAAAGGCTGGCGAGTGGATGGATCCTGATCCAGTGTAATGTCCGTGTAACTACAGCCGGACTGGCCCGATGTTAGCCAGGAGCTGGAGGCTCAGAGGGTGAGGCGAGGTGAATTCCTCCGTCATGCCCAGAAGCAACCCCTGGTGGGAAGAGAACTCAGCTGCATGACTTATGCAGGGGGAAGGGTGCATGCAGTGCACAGAGCAGGTCGCAGTCCCTGTCCCTTGGCGCCAACGCCAGCCCCTTTCACCAGCACGAAATTCACTTCAACATTAAGAGAGCCAATAACCTGCCCCAAGTCCCAGATCCAGGGGCCGGTGCCCAGAATCAGTCACTGCCACGGGACTTAATTAAATTTATTTGTTGTAACTTTAAAAAATGGTTGTTCAGCACTCGCCTGGGATCCTGTCCAGACGTTCCTGTTAACCCTCCTGCTGCTGGCCCTCCCCATGCCTGTGGTACTGCTACTGCCCACTGAGACACAGTTGCACACCTGGGTCCCTGGCCAGTGCAGCAGGGGCACGCCACCTGGGCAGATCTAGAACACTCATCCATCACCAAGTGGCCAATGTAAGTTACACAGGGATCTGGGGTGGACACTTCTCATTCTGCACCTCTGAGAGGCCTAGATGTGTTTCCTGCCACTGGACCTTCCCATCACGTCTCAGCTGAGTGACAATTTCCAAAGGTGCCCGGATTTCTCTGGCTCCGGCCCAGCACCTTTCTAGGTAGAGCAGTCACCTCTTCAAAACTTCCTTCCCTGGGGCCTAAAAGCCCTGAACAGATCCAGACTGGCTGAGGAGTCAGCCATGGCAGCAAGTGAAAACCAAGCACCCAGCCTGCCAGCCCAGCAGCCTGCAGCCAAAGCAACAGCTATATCCAGATGTTGTGATGATGCAATGGACAGGGGTCAGGCTGGGAGCAGCCTGGGGGGAAATCACTCTAACTCCCCATTAGCACTCTGCCAGCCAGTTCTTCAGAGCAGGAAAATCTTCCCAGTCGGATTCAATCATATTTGCCTGGATCATGGACAGATGGCAGAGAGCGAAGTCCTCTGTCTCCCTGGGGCTGCTTAACGGGGTCTGAGATAGGCCCATGTGGATCTAGATAACGCCAGGGTTTGGGGCAGACCCATTTCTAGGTTGCATCTCTCTTTGCCTGAAGAGCGTGACTATCCCCAGTGACAAGGTTCCCGCAAGACATGGGTTTGAGCCTCATGGGGTGAGAGGGAATCAGAGCTGGCCCAAGTTTTGCATTCAAAATGTTTTCGCCCCGAAAAGTGGCTTTTTGGTCACAATGAAAATTTCCACTGGAGATGTTGGTTTTCTATGACATTTTGGAGGCTTTCACTGAAAACCCCAAAGTGACCAAATATCCCAACTTTTAGGGCCCACCCCCCAAAGGCTTT
Source organism: Chelonoidis abingdonii (assembly GCF_003597395.2). Lineage (NCBI taxonomy): Eukaryota > Metazoa > Chordata > Testudines > Testudinidae > Chelonoidis > Chelonoidis abingdonii. Next base: position 4,456,731 of record NC_133784.1, read on the forward strand.
TTGGTTTGGGGATTTTCAAGGGAAACGCAAAAGCTTTGGAAGACAATTTTTGATAAAAAGCAAAAGAAAAACATTGTCGCTTCCATCAAAAATGTTCACAGGAACAAAAGTAACTTCCCGAGTGAGTCTCTGGATGGAGGCTTGGCTGGGCCATTTGAACCTCGTGGTGCTGAAGAATTCACCCAGGAGACAGGAAAATCAGGGGAGGGTGGAGGTTAAACCACTAACAAGCTTCCCAAGGTGTGACTTCAACAGAAGCATGCGGGGAACCAACCTTCAGAGTGTATCAGAGACAGCAGGAGGGGAAAGTCGTATGCTGAATAAACACATTGCAATGAGCCAAATCCAGAAACTCAAGTAACCTCCGCTCACCCACCCTCAGATAATATGGGACTCAGATCCAAGGCACTCCATATTTGCAGACATCTAGTAATTAACCAGGAGGTGAGCAACAGCAGGAAAGACAGATGAACAATCCTAGTCAAGAAGTGTCTGATGAGACGCAGAGCGGGAGAACCACTTCCAAGGCATCACTTAGCCTGTGATCGGCAGGGGCTGCAAATCCACCAGGGGTTAGAGCCTGATCTTGCAGCCTCAGTGGGAAGGGAAGTGCACTGCGTAGGGGCTGTGCCTGATCTGGGCTTCGTCAGCCACTCGCTCCAACAGGACAGTGTCACCGATGGGCAAGCCGCTGGCCAGACATACGGATGGGCTCTGGGGCTGGGAGTCAAGAGCCGCCTTTCTGGCTGCTGCTTCCTGTCTTCTCCTGAGGATGGAAAGGCTATCGATTGGGGCAGGGGGTCATTGCTGTGATTGAAATGCCAGCACCTGCCAAATGACACCCCTAACCAAAGAGCACTGTGAGAGTCACAGAGAACACTCCAGCCCAGCAACCCAAGAACTGTTTCTGGTTTCCTTCAGGCCACAACCTCTACAGCTAGGAGGGATTGTAGGGCTTGGGGACACCTGGGCTGCTGAGAAATGTACGCATTGCCCAATTGGATTTGAAGGAAGTGCCAGAAACCTTGCAATAGGCAGATGGGGGAAAATCTACCCTCCTGAATAGTTCCTTCCTGACCCCATGATGAGAGGTTGGTTTATGCCCTGAAGCATGAAGGTTTGTTAGGCTCTTTCTTTATGTTACCTTGGACCTGTATGAGTGCCCCCAGGGAAGTGAGGAAAGAGGATTTACTCCCCCTGGTTGAACACATCAAAAGCATCAGGCAAGGAAATCCATGCTCTCTAATTTACATCAGACATTCCAACCTCAAGGATCCCAAAGCACTTTATAGCCCATGGACCCAGTTTTCCTCTCTCACACATTGGTGTCCATCAGGAATGACTCCGCTGAAGTTAACTGAGTTAAACCATGTAAAACCAGGATGACCGCAGAATTGGGCCTGGAACTGGAATATGTTAGGATCACTTCCCCCACCACTGAAATGCAGCTACCTCTGGGTGAGAGCAGCACTTCTCAGCCTGCTAAGGTCTTTTTGGGCACAGATAGGCCTGTGAGAATGGTGCTGGATGCTTCCGGAAACTCCTGGCTTCTGTTCAAGGGCTTGAACAAAGCGACCCCCAGAGTGACCCCTAAAAGCCCGACGTTTGCTCGGCTCGCAGCGCCACCCGGCGTGATCTGTAGCCACGGCCCACGTGAGGCATGATGCCTTGCAACACAGCACAAGCGGCCTGGCAGCTGACACTGGAGCAGTCAGCAGTTCCGTCCTTGGCTGCAGAGACAAGGCTGGGACTTGGAGAGACGCTGGGATGCACAGGTTAGTCCCTCTGGGAGCAAGAAACCTGTGAGAGCTCCCTGGTTTCTCTATGTCCAGCAGCCTGATCAAAACATCCCCTAGTCATGAGTCCTACTGAACCACCCGGGATGCTACAGTTGCCATGGAATGTAGGTACTGGGAGGATGGTAGGTCATAGATGGATGGTTCTTGAGCTGGTATCTAAAGGAGGAGAGATCTCACCTACCCGGCCTTTTCCATCGCTACCTATTACAATTCTGCGACAAATCCTAGGACGTAAGAAATATCTGTAACTGACCGAGCAGGTCTCCCTGCTGTGGAAGCAGTCACTTCCCATGTTGGATTGACCAAAGGCCGTGTGTATAGCAGCTCCCCTAGGAGGATGGATTCTCAAGACCTTGCTTACCTCCACCTCAGTGAAAAGTGCTGCCCCGCGTGGAGGGCGTGACACCCGAGGCATGGAGATGATCGTTGTCTGTGGTACATCAGAGACAGGGCATGAAATGGAGCAAAGGGCAGTGCAGGCCGTACATCAGGATAATCTCCTGAATGCTGAGAGCTACGAGTGTAGGGGGCATTCGTTCTCCCCAGGGAAGTGCTAGGCCGGCGAGCCTTACCGGAGTCATTTGAAATTGAACAGCACTGGGCATGATCCTGTAGGAGGGTGATCCTGCCTTGCAGAACTCACAGGCCTGTTCTCCCGCCATCTTCTCTGCTCCACAGCTCGGTTCTGACCTGGCTGGAGGCAGGAAGAAGGGGGAGAAGCAGGAAGGGACACTGGTATCCTGATCCCCAGAACATAGTGGCTGTGAGAAGTTTTGCAAGATGCGTCTGTGGCGGGGTGGATGCTATTCCAGCCCTATGGGGGAAGCTCTGTCTGTGGATTCACATGGACTCCGGTCCCCAGCAGGGATCCTTCACAATGCCACCAGTTTTGCTCCAGCTTCAGTTTTCCAACATTTTGGAATTTGTGCCGCTGTCCGAAGGCCATGGCACGACCCGTCTCCTACACAGACACGCCTGGGGGACGGCTCCCCTGCTAAGGAGACCCCATGTGTTCTCCCACCCAGGAGATTTGCATGAGGAGTCAGGGAGGGGAGGCGAATTTCTATTGCACCCATTACAACTTGCCTAAAACTGCCCTTTAGTTATCGCCTGCTGCTGGGATGTAAGTGATTGGCCGTTAAATAGCACCACCTACTGGCCAAATCCCCACAGCACACTGAAACTTCATAGCAAGGGGGTGTTTAGAGAGCACCCCCCTTGCTCTCCGGGTCTCTCCCAGTCCTTTACAAGGCAATGCACGGGACACAGACAGGGCCGCGACTGCCCAGGCAGCTGCAGCAGCCTTTGCATTCTCATCAGGCGCTCTCGCACCCCTCCGGGCTGCAGTGCCTATTTCACGGAGAGGGTGAATTGCCACTCAGGATTATCCTCGACGTGCTGCGGGACCCTTAACTCCCACTGGGCCTGCACTCGAGAGGCAGTGTGCAGCTGGGTTGATGGCTCCTGTGGGATCTGGCACCAGGGCGGGCGTGCTGCACCTGGCCACGGTGCGGAGGGGCTTTGTTTTAGCAGCACAGCAGGGGCACTCCACCCAGATGCTCCCCCCACGTGGTGTGGCAGGGGAGAGTCACCTGGATGCATTCCTGGAACATTCCCCCACGTGGCGTGTGCCTCTGCCATGCTTGGCCACACAGGGGCAGTCTGGCTGAAGGTTTCTATGGTGCAGAAGGCTGAGGAAGAAATCCATAGATGGAGTGTGACGGAGCACCCTACCCCATGGGGGATAACCTGTGCAGGGTTAGGGTGACCAGATGTCCCAATTTTATAGGGACAGTCTCGATTTTGGGGGCTTTTTCTTATTTAGGATCCTATTACCCCGACCCCCTGTCCTGATTTTTCACACTTGCTGTCTGGTCACCCTATGTGGGGTGGATAGGCCCCTTGGCTAGATCCACATCCCCGTTCCCAGCCAGAAGCCCCCAAACATCACGAGAAAGGCCCTGCACATATTATTCCAAGCCAGAACGGAAACAAAGAAAAAAATCTTCCGAGGAAGGTTCCTCAGCTCTCCAGCTCTGAAACACAAACCCTGGGGCTCTCCCTGGCTCTCCAGTTCCCAGAGAGTTTGGAGGAACAGAGCAAATTTTCAGTGCTGATCTGATGCCAACGTGGACCCTTCTGCAAGTTGCTCATCAATAGCAATGGGGTGAAATGTACCAGGGCAGGCTCAGGCTGCCAGGCACCCCACCAGAGGAGGGAGGGCCCCTTGGCTAAGGCTGAAGAGACCCCTCCCCACACAAACCAGGTGCTCTCAGCGTGAGCAACTTTTTAGATCAAGGGACAGGCAATGAGACAAGATAGAGCAAAAATAAAAATCAGAGAGAGAGACAGACAGACAGAGACACAGACACGTGTGTGCAGCTCCTCCGGAACATACTTCATTGCCTCTGCTTCACAACAGGGCAGCTGCCCCAGAAGGCCCCTGAGGAACTTAGAGAAGCGCTGCCCAGCAAACAAAATCATTACAGCTGCATACGCCACAGGTTCTATTCCCGCTTCTGCTGCCCACTTCTTGTGAAAGCTTGGGCAAGATGTGTATGGGCCAGCCCTGCAGCCTTTCCTTACATGAGTAGCCCCATGGATTTAAATAGGGCTACTTTCCTGAGTAAGTGCGGAATGCCTGAGGGGAGAGTCTCTCTGTGCCTCAATGTACCCATCTGCAAAATGGGGCTAATAACACTTCTCTACTTTGCAGGGGGGTATACGCAGTTAAATTCACACACGGGTGTAAAATAATTTGGGGTCCTCAGGTAGAAGGTGCTCAAGAACTGCAACCCCTTATCCTCCATGTGTCTAGCACTCACATGACATGGCCCTATCTGTGGGACTTGTCTGAGCACCTCACAATCTTCAGCAGATTGATCCTCGCACACCCTAGTGAGATAGGGCAGTGCCATGAACTCTGAGTTAGAGATAGGAAACTGAGGCACAGAGAGACTCTCCAGGACATAATCCCAAATCTCTCAGGCAGAACACTCATGCCCTAATACCCAGACCACCTTTGCTGGCTAGGGATCATGTCTCAAGAGGTGCTGTCTATATTTTAAAAGGGGGGGGGAAATCCCCCAAAATGTTCCCCCCTCCTTCCCCTCAATCTTCCAGGGAGACAAATGACACAGAGAGGAGTTTAAGGAGTAGGGACTTGCATCTGGGTCTCCCAAGTCCTAGCATAGTGCTCTAACCACTGAACCATACTTCCTGACAGTCATTGCCCCTGATCATTCCACTGGTATGACATGACCCCTGTAGTTCAAAACTAACTTACTTCAGCTCTGCCTCCTCCCTGCACTTATTCCATCATATCAATAATATGGTGGAGGGGGAGAACCCCCCCAGACCCTCTTGTTTTTGAAGTAAGCAGACCCCTGCCGGAGCACCTGCTTTAAATAATTCAGGCACGGTGCTGCCGAGCAGCACTGAGGTGTTTTAATAAACACAGCCATAATGTGACATGCAATTTATTATTAAACTTAAAGCAGAGAGAGGCAGGGAAGAGAGGAGTTTAATAAAACCAGCCAGATTCCCAATATTAGTCACAGCAAAACAGATGAGGGTCTTCGGGTTTGGCTGGGCTGTTTTAATGAAGAACAGCTAAGTTGGTCTCCTGAGATGCCAAGGTCCGGGATCCTGCATTGGGGAGGGTGAGCTGGTGGGGTCTGGGTTGCTGGGGGTTTCTTTGCTAGACCATCTGTTTGCAACGAGCCCCTTTGCTAATTCCCCCATTCAGCTCCTAGAGACGAGCCTGTACCAGGCCTTCGGCGCCTAGGGGGGCCCGAGGGAGTGCCCCACAGGGGATCTAAGCAGCACAGGCAGGTTCTCCAGGGCTAGAGAGAAACTCAGGGCCTGTCTGCCTCCAGCACCCTCAGTAAAGTCAGCCCTGTGTAGTAATCACAGCTGAGATGGGTGTGTGCTTTGCAGTGCAAAATAGCAGAGACTTAAATCCCAGGATCAACCTCCACCCCCCCAACTGTGATTTTCATAAGACAGATCTAGAGAGTCAGGGGGTGAGGGGGGGAACTTCTGCTTATTAGCAGCAACTTTCTCCACCATTGCAGGGACACCCCCAGCCAACCTAAGCCTAGCTACCATAACCTCCACCCACCACTCTCTAAGGGGTAGAGAGGCGATTTTATAGCTCTTCTGCTCCCACAAAGCCTTGAGCTTCAGGCCAGCAAATGCAACTAACCCACCTGACCTTCCCTTTATAAAAAACTTCCCACTTTAACTTGTCCCCCTCCCAAATCAGTGCATTTATAGGCAGGACAATAACAGGAAACAACCCCCACCCTTCAAAGCTGCTCCCTTCATTCAGCTTAACCAGCCCCACCCCTGCTAAACCCAGCCCCACCCACCTTTATTCCCACTGAGCATGCTCCAGGAAGGCTTTAAAAGGGGGAGCATGAGCACCTGCAACCCCTTAAAGAAAATCCTGAGGGCTGGGTGTGCAAGGGGAGGAGGAACAGGCTTCTTAGAAGGGGAGGTTATTCCTTAGCAAGATCTTGAATTTAATGCTCCCTTCCCTAAAATTAACATGAGCAGTGGGGGTGTCTTAGCCTGTTTCCCTGTGCACATTACAAAGTGACCTGCAAACCTTCACATGCTCTGCTCTGCACAGTTGATCATGTCTGTACGGAAGCAGTGGTGGGCTGGAGTAACAGGGGGCTGCGGGCTGGGGTGGAGGGGCAGCTGCAGGGTAGTGTGTGTGGAGAGCCCAGGACTGAAAGAGCTGGTCTTAGCGGATGTTGGTTGGACTGCGGGGGCCCAGAAGGCTCTGCAAATTAGAATTGAGATAATGGCAAAACATGCCATGGGGCAAGGGATAGCATATAGGGGCTGCTTCAGGTTCTGACTGCGGTGCCTTGGCAGATTCTGCAGGCTGCAGAGCAGGAGTAGTCAGCATGATGCAGGAAGGGCTTGAGACCCAGGAGAAACTAACACAGTAGCTACCCAGCAGCACACATCCCATCTGCTGAGTCCTAATCTGTCCACACGGGTAAGGGAAATAGCATCACTCAATCACTCTCCTCAACACCATCCCAGCCCATCACACACTCTCTCCAATGGCTTCAGCCTGGGGATTAGCTGCCAGGTGCTCTTCAGTTAAATGGACAGCGGGGCGCACTGGTGTCTGATGGCACAGTAGCTGCTGCTGTTACGTGTACCACTGAAACGTGACATTGGCTGTTTCTTGGTATGGTAGTAGGGTGACCACAGTTGCTGGGTCTCCAACATGGGGATAAGAAGAGTGCAGGTTCCCCCCCTGTGGGAGCCCAGTGTGATTCCAAATTGTGCCCCAGGCCTCAGGAGGGTTTCACTTAATAAGAACTGATGGCACGCTCGGTGCTGTACGGAGACATAGAGGGGGCCAATCCATGGCCCGTGGATAGTACAGGGAAGTAGCGCCATCCAGTGGACAGGCTATAAAAATGGGAATCAGGAGGAAAGGTGGGTTCTAATCCTGGCTCTGCTGTAGGCACACTTGTGTTCCTAGGTATGTCACATTAACATCTATCAATTGCTCCCTGCCTCAGTTTCCCCATCAATATAAATGGGGATAATGCTGCCTGCCCTTGTGATCTGCTTATGTTTTTGACAATCTCTACTTCCGGGGGAATTCTGCACCAAAAAGTGAAAAAATTCTATGCACCCTATTTTAAAATTCCTCCTATTTTATTTGACAAAATAACACAATATACTCACACCAGTCTCAATTATTTTGGTAGTTTATTTCAAAATATCCACCAGCAAGTCTGTCTGTAACAAGACAGACACAGAAAAGATTCAGGGAATGCGTTTTGACAAATAGATTCCTTAGCAGGTAGATTAATACAGAACTTTGAGTAGTAATTCATTTACTCTACAAGAGAGAACTGTATTTCTTGTACCCCTCAGAAGTAGTGCAAAGGCTTGGGGGAGTCAGGAGCAATGGAGGAGCTGTGGGGGGGGGGAGTAATTGCTTGGAAGGAGCCTGGGGGTGAACTTGGATAGTTTTTGGGTGTGGGTGGGAGAAATATAGAAGTTTTTTGGAGAGGGGAGGGATTGTCAGGGAGCCTCCCTCATGCAGACCCCTGGTTTACCCCTCGCCTCTCCCATTCAGCTGCAAGACAGGAGGAAACCACCCCTGCATAAGCCTGTTGTACCTTTGCACAATTGGCCAGGTGTGGTGTGGGTTATATTTCCAGAACTGCCCCCGCCCCATCAAAATTCATTTGGGAGCAGGAGGCAGGGTTGGATTTGAATCTCCACTGCCAGTCCCGCCCCTGGCTGCGCCAGTTCTGGTTCATGTGGGGCTGCAACCTCCAGCTGAACAGTTGAGACAGGAGAGCTTCCATCATTTAAAAAAAATCCTTCATTGCCAGCATTTCAGGTCACTAATTTGAAATTTTGGTGTCACTGATCCTGAAATACAAACCCTCAGTCTGACCCCTCCTGCCAGCCCAAACCCCACCCATTGGCCAGTAGGGGAAGGGGGATTCCAGGCTAGCTGGGTGGATAGTGTGTTCATAAAGCTGGGTAGATAGGCTCTGCAGATGCAAAGAACTGTTAGGGTCCCATCAGTCCATCTTGCTGGGATTATGCTGTGTTCATGGCATACAGAGAAATTAGATTTAAAAAAAAAATCTCCCCCTCTTTCTGGAAGCTTGCAACATCCCAGGCCTTTTATTTCTTAGAATCTAGAGCTCCTAATATACGAACCCAAAAGAGGGAGCGAGACAAAGCAGGCTGCTCCCTAAAGCAGAAGCCAGACTTGCCCACCATGCGCTAGGCTGGCTTTTGCAGACCGCTTGCTGAAGCCTCAGGTCACATGCTTCCCTAGAAAGCCTCCTCGCCCATGAGCAGAAAACCCTGGAGAATTAAAGTGATTGTCTTAGGCAAAGGCAGGGCTGTCTTGTGCCATCTAGTGTCCCTTCCAGCAAGGACTCTTAGACAGTGGAAGCAATTCTACCGACCAGGCCTCATCCCATAGCTTAACCAGTGCTCTCCAGCTAGATAAAGCCGCGTAAATGGCCTTTTCCTCCCCTCTTATCTGAAGGGCTGGTGGTGTCACCCGTGAAGTGGCTTTTCAATATTCTCTCAAGTGGGTTGACAGCCGATGTGTCAAGACTGGAGTTTGCTTTGCACATGTGTGTTTCATATGGAGACTGGGCTATATAGATATCGATGTAACGACCAGCCTGAATCAGTGCTCAGATGCCCCATGAGGTTTACTTGTGAGTTTGTTGTGAAGGGACTTATTTTAATATAGGGTTTTTTGGCAGATTCCCCCTTCTCCCACCCCACCCCATTATCCACAGCCACATCCCCTCTAGGTGTGATGGGACAATGGTCCCTGAGATAGCCTGGTATGGGTCCATTAAGGGATTTGAAGACTAGGAGCAGGACCTTGATTCATAGATTCTAGGGCCAAAAGGGACCAGAGGCCTTCCCCAAAATTCCCATTTGAACCAGAGCGGATCTTTTAGAGAAAACAGCCCAGCTTGATTTAAACATCATCAGTGATGGACGATCCACCACAATCCCTGGTGAATTGTTCCAATGCTTAATTACTCAGTTGGACCCAATGAGACAATGGAGGAATCAAAGCACAGCTGGGATGTGTTCCCTGCCACTAGGTCTGCTCAGGAAGTGGCCAGCTGTGTGTTGGACCAGCTGGAATTTCCGGCTGGCTGTGAGTGATAATCCAAAATAGGGGCTTGAAGGGACAAATTCCTGGTTCAGGGTGGCTTAGGAGCCTCATCTCAGAGGAAGGGGAAGTCTCCTGGAAATTGGGCAGTAGAAATCGTCCTGGTCAGTTGTTGGTTGAGTCTCAAGAAGCAGGGACATGTCTAATAGAATGCCAGGTGCCTCCGGTACAGGGCCTGTATCCTGGTCTTTGGAAGCAGATCAAGCCACTTCCATCTTCCTACAAGCGTTGCTCCTCTCTTGCCAGCTGCTTATCAGCCCTCGCAGGCATGATGACACCCATGAGAGGTTGAAGCTGCTTGAGGATAAGTGGTACAGCCTGGAGATCTCAGCAAATCGGTGGCAGCGGAACACACTGCGGGGGGGATGGGACACTAATGCTTTCCCCTAAGGGTCTCCTGCGTGTCTTGAACAGGAAGGGACATGACAGAGCCCTGCAGGACACCACATGTGATGGCTCCTGGAGATGAGGCACATTTGGGATCCGTTGGTGAGAAATGACTGGTTCCAGGATTAAGCAGTGCCCACAAGCCCAGCCTGGTCACGTAGGCTGGGTCAGCACCTGCTGGTGGTCTGCAGAGAAGTTTAGCCTGATTGTGAGCCATGGATGGGTGCTGTTGGTGTGAAGTTCCTGACGCCCTTTCTATGGCCAGAGAAGGGACACTGGTTTGCAAGACTGTTGCTTCCCCATGTTGTGTGTAGACAGCCTTGTCTGTAGGGCATGTGAATGGCAGCTGTCAGTAACAGTCCTGTTATCAGTTTCCACTGGCCACGATTCTGCAGGGCTTTGACTCTCACTGGGCATCCCTGGTACGTGGGAGCTCGTTCAGTGAAGTAAGCAGAGAACTGTTTAAAGGGCAGGATGTGGGTCTGAGAACTGATGAAGGCAGCCTGAGTTTATGGGACGGTTTGTTTATTTATGAAACAAAAACAAGTACAAACCAACCCATCCGATCTGTCACTCACAGACAACCACAGGGTAACACACCTGCGCATAGGGGTACCCCAGAATTCAGGAATAACCTTAAAAACCCAAACCAGCCCTGAAACAACCCTACAAAAATGATGAGTTTGAATAAACTAGAGTGTGTTTCCTGAACCACCTGCTGGGCCAGTAATGTGAGAGGACGCCACGTTGGTAAAACTGAACTGGCTCTTTATTCAGAGAACAATTTACAGAGATGTTGCAACTGCAGCTAGCATTCCAGCCATGTGCACACAAACTGACTTCCTGGTACCTCCTCCAAAGTCTTCCCTGCTGCAACCCATACTCCTCCCTCTAAGTTCTAGGCAGGTTGCTACATCATAATAACATAAGAACGGCTGTACCAGGTCAGACCAAAGGTCTATCTAGCCCAGTATCTGTCTACCGACAGTGGCCAATGCCAGGTGCCCCAGAGGGAGAGAAGCTAACAGGCAATGATCAAGTGATCTCTCTCCTGCCATCCATCTCCATCCTCTGATGAACAGAGGCTAGGGACACCATTCTTTACCCTTCCTGGCTAATAGCCATTTATGGACTTAGCCACCATGAATTTATCCAGTTCCCTTTTAAACATTGTTATAGTCCCAGCCTTCACAACCTCCTCAGGTAAGGAGTTCCACAAGTTGACTGTGCGCTGTGTGAAGAAGAACTTCCTTTTATTTGTTTTAAACCTGCTACCTATTAATTTCATTTGGTGACCCCTAGTTCTTGTATTATGGGAATAAGTAAATAACTTTTCCTTATCCACTTTCTCCACATCACTCATGATTTTATATACCTCTATCATATCCCCCCTTAGTCTCCTCTTTTCCAAGCTGAAGAGGCCTAGCCTCTTTAATCTTTCCTCATATGGGACCCTCTCCAAACCCCTAATCATTTTAGTTGCCCTTTTCTGAACCTTTTCTAGTGCCAGAATATCTTTTTTGAGGTGAGGAGACCACATCTGTACACAGTATTCAAGATGTGGGCGTACTATGGATTTATATAAGGGCAATAATATATTCTCAGTCTTATTCTCTATCCCCTTTTTAATGATTCCTAACATCCTGTTTGCTTTTTTGACCGCCTCTGTGCACTGCGTGGACATCTTCAGAGAACTGTCCACAATGACGCCAAGATCTTTTTCCCGACTTGTTGTAGCTAAATTAGCCCCCATCATATTGTATGTATAGTTGGGGATATTTTTTCCAGTGTGCATTACTTTACATTTATCCACATCCTGCCCACTACACTCACCCAAAAAATCCAATGAAGCAGAAAGTAAACAAACAAGTATTACTTGCCAGTCCGGCATTCAGAAACACCCGTACAATAGCAAATCGACATGCTCTTAGTTTCTAGCCAGTAAAGCATTTAAGCATTTGCTTCAAGTTAAACACATGCGTACGTGCTTTCTTGATTGCGACCTGAGCCAGCTCATGAAGATCGTTAGAAGGAAGATGTCCAGGATCATGGGAACAGCTTTTTAACTCTATATGCTCTGTTTCTAAACAATTAAGGGAGTGACATTAATATTGGTGAGGTAATAAGAGTGTGGGACACGGGTTGTGGGCCAGGTCCTTCTCGGCTGGAGGCACTTGCCCTAGAAATGAGATGCTCTCAGTGAATGAACAGTCAGTGAGCGCTGAGAGTACAGTTAGCAAATGAAATCCCATCGCATGGCAAAGATTTCCCCAGGGACTTGCTGCTGCCTCTTGGCTTGTCCACTTCACATTAGTGGGGAGGCTGGAGATAAGATATGGAGCCAGCGTCTGTTCTTCTGGGGGGAATGGGAAATGTGGGGACAGAGCTGTGAATGGGACCAGAGTAGTCCGTGTTTGTGTGTGAGCTGGCAAAGAGCACAGGTAGCCATCCATTCATAAAGCCCCCAAGAGTGCTGGCTTCAGTCATTTCTGACATCCGGCTTTGGGTTATCTCCCTGCGCTCTGCGCGGTGAAACGGCTTATCAAACAGCAGCTTAGCTGGCTGCTGTCTCTCTTCACAGCGATTCCCAGCCCGGAGCTGCTCTCTGTCACCCTCCTCCTTTGTGACAGACAGAAGCAGGCGGAAATCAGAGCCTTGCCTCTGCTCTCTCACAAACCAAAGGTGATTTTGGTGCAATGGATCCGGTTCTGCTAGCCCAGCCTTTGGGTCTGCCGCCCCAGAAAGTGACCGCTGCAACTTCAGAAAAGTAGAACCAAAATCCCAAGGAACCTGAAGAATCCTAGAAATGTAGGGCTGGAAGAGACCTCAAGAGGTGACCTGTTCCAGCCCTCTGTACTCAGGCAGGCCAAGTCAACCCAGATCATCCCTGACAGGTGTTTGTCCAACCTATCCTTAAAAACCTCTGATGAAGGGGATTCCCACAACCTCCCTAGGAAGCCTGTTCCAGAGCTTAACTAGTCTTAGACTTAGAAAGTTATTCTGAATATCCAACCTCCATCTTCCTTGCTGCAGATTAAACCACCTCTTCTTGTCCTACCTTCAGTGGACTTGGAGAACAACTGATTAGTGTCCTCTTTGTAACAGCCCTTAAGATATTTGCAGACTGTTTCCAGGTCCCCCCTCCTCAGTCTTCTTTTCACAAGACTAAACAGGCCCAGGTGTTTTTTAACCTTCCCTCACAGGTCAGGTTTTCTCAACCCGTCTATCATTTTCGTTGCTCTCCTCTGCACTCTCTCCGGTTGTCCTTGTCTTTTTATAAGTGCAGCGCCCGGAATTGGACATGGGACTCCAGCTGAGGCCTCACCAGTGCAGAGGAGGGCAGGGCAGTTGCGTCCCATTACTCTTGCTAGTATGCCCCAGAAGATGAGCCTTTTTCTCAGCTGTGTCACAGGTTTGGCTCAGGTTCAATTTGTGATCCACTGGAACGCCCGGATCCTTTTCAGCAGTAGGACTGCCTAGCCTTTTGGGTTTGGGTATTTGATTTTCCCTTCCGTGGTGTCGCACTTTGTACTTGGCCTGGTTTTGGGATGGGAGACCTCCAAGGAAATGGTGCTGGTTATTCAGTGGGTGGCTCCCTTCCCTATAGCTCAGTACTTGGGGGTATGTGCTGCTTGATTTGATTGACATAAAACCAATTTCCCAAAAGGGTCAAAGGGAGGGATGCTGGTTCCCCTCTCCCAGTTTGGGCAGTTACCTTGTGGCTGCCTAAATTTCCCCTGCAGCTTCAACTGGAAGAATAATTCTTCACTTCCGGTCCTTACCACTTGGTGCAGCATCACTGTGAATTGTTAAAACAGCTGCCCTGCTCCACCGCAGACGTGGCTACATTGCCATGTAATGGGTGAAGTGAGTCCTGTATGTGGCTTATAATTCACCTGGTGATCTTTTGGGAGTTCAATGTACACTGTTTGGAGTCACAGTTGAAATGATTTTGTGTCACAGATTTGATGATAATATTTTCACCATGGGAATCACTTGGGCTGTGAGAAGGTGATGTGGGGAACAAAAAGGATTAGAGGGATGGACCAGCTTCCATATAAGGAGAGAGCAATAAAAGTGGGATTTTTCAGCTTGGAAAAGAGACGACTAAGGGGAGATATGACTGAGGTCTATAAAATCATGACTGATGTGGAGAAAGTAAATCAGGAAGCATTACTTACGCCTTCTCACAACACAAGACTTAGAGGGTCACCCAATGAAATTAATAGGCAGCAGGTTTAAAACAAACACAAGGAAGTATTTCTTCACACAACGCACAGTCAACCTAAGGGAATCCTTGCCAAGGGATGTTATGATGTCCAAGACAATAGCAGGGTTTTAAAAAGAACTAGATAAATTCCTGGAGGACAGGTCCATCAATGTCTATTAGCCAGGCTGGGCAGGGATGGTGTCCCTAGGCTCTGTTTGTCAGAAGCTGGGAATGGGTGACAGAGGATGGATCACTTGATGATGCCCAGTTCTGTTCCTTCCCTCTGGGACACCTGGCACTGGCCACTGTTGGAAGACAGGATACTGGGCTAGATGGACCTTTGGTCTGACCCAGTCTGGCCGTTCTTATCTTCTTAACTAAGGGCTGAATTAACTAGGGGTGTGAAGTTGGTGGGGTTTTTATTTCTGTACTGAAGCAGATTGTCTCAGGGTCTTTGGGTGTTCTTATGTTATGTTCTTATGTGGTAACTGTATCTACCAGCTACATAAGGCAAGGAGGGAAGAGTCCCACCCACAATCATGCTGAATAACCGTGTGTGATGAGCCCCAGCATGGGTCGGTCATCAGCAGGGAATGAACGTGGGCCTACAGCACCAAAGCATCTCCCTCTATCACTTGAGCTAAAGGAATAAACTCCCTTAACAGTTAACAGTAGAAGGCTGTTATCCTGGAGCAGAGCAGTCACTGGGGAGGAATCCGGCACGCACGCTGCCAGCGTGTTACACACGGTGTGCAGCATTTTGACAAATGGGAAGACCTAACTGGGAAGGACGTTCCCACAACCTCTTACACTTCTATACCATCAAAACCATTCACAAAGGATGGTAACATCCAGGAATTGTTCCACTGGTGACTACTGGGAATGGAGGGTTGGGTAAAAGTTCTTATATTAGCCAAACATTTGTCCTTATGTTTAAAGGACCCTAGTGGAATTCGATGTGTCAAATCACTTCCCTTCCTTCTTTCTTACAGCAACCGAAAGGCAGAACAATAGGCAGAAAGCTGTCCTGGTTGTTTCATCACCAAGGTCAATAGGATGGGGAGGGGGTTAGGAGACCTGATTCATAGATTATTCCGAGAGTCCGAGAGTTTAAGGCCAGAAGGCACCATAAAGATCATCTAGTCTGACCTCCTGTATATCTCAGGCCGGAGGATTTCGCCCGGTTACCCCCCCCGTTGAGCTCAACAACCAGTGTCCGATGGAAGCACATTGTACAGTCTGGATTTGAAGCCGTCAGGAGAATCCACCACTTCCCTTGGTAGCTGTGGGGGTTGATCGACCTCCCTGTTGAAAGTCTGCACCTTATTTCCGGTTTGAATGTGTCTGGTGTCAGTTTCCAGCCGTTGGCGCTTGTTCTTTTTGCGTTAGATTAAAGAACTGGGTATTTTCTCCCCATGGAGGTATTTGTACACCATGATCAAATCACTGCTTGATCTGCCTGGGCTGGTAAGGGCCTTGATCAGAGCAGTAGATTTCCCAGTTTGCCTTGGGCCACAACTGCGTAGAAATGAGCTCCCCTTGGAGCCTAGCCATGCTGGGCCAGAAGGAGTCGCTCAAGAGAAATGTAAAGAGCCTCTCTGAGAGTTGAGTGTGTTGCCTCCCTAGTGAGCTTAGCTCCTTCCAGCCTAGGAAGAAAGGCCCCCTGGACCTCATCCCCTCCCGTAGTCAGATATTGCAAACAGCTGGACTTGGGGAATGAAGGGTTAAGCTTTGCAGGGTCTCAGAAGATCAGATTAAACCAACAGCACTAAACAAAACCCAAACTCCCCCCCCCCCCCCGGCCTTATTCACATCTTTTATCTGCAGCCCTGAAGAGGAGGGAAGTCGGCACTTCCCTTGTTAGCATCTGATGGGGAACAGAGCTAGTGCCAGGCGGAAATTGGCCATGACCATGTGCAGGGGCGGGGAATTGGGCTGGTAAGCGCGGACAGATAAGGCTGAAGAGTAACGAGCCCAGGCAACTCCTGCACCCTTGGGAAGGTGGTTTTCCTGGTGAATGCTGCAGGTTGAGCCTCTCGCTCTTTCAATGCACAGTGGTCGTGTCACAGAGACTTGGGAACCTGGAGGATCAGGTGGGAAAGAGTTAAAAATCATCGTTCCTTCCAAAGTGACTTTGGTCCAAATTCTGCTCTCAGCCAGGCCCGAGCGATCCCACTGACTCCCAGTGCAAGTCCAATGAGCTCTTTGGTTAGGGACCGTGGATTGAGGGAAACAGGGCACAGAAAAAGACATCTGGTGAGAAATGGTTGATTTCACCGGAAATACAATTCACTGAGCATCCAGGGGCTGGCTGTCTTGGGTTATAGGGAACTGGAGCCTTCCTCACAGAGCCGCCCTTACGCCAGCAAGCCACTCCCATGTGTTCCGTAGTCTGCTTGTCCCTTCTCAAGTGCGCTAAAAGTTGGGAGTCTCAGCACAGATGCTAAGGGTGGAACAGGCCATGGAGTTTCAATTGCTCTGTGCCCCTAGAACCAGGCCTGCCGGGGCAGTGTTGCCATTCCCTCTGCCTGTGCTTGGACCAGTTCTGTGGCTGGAGAGTTTGCAGATGTTAAAGCCCGAGGGGAGTGTTATGATGATATAGTCTGACCTGCAGAACGCAGGCCTGAGAACCTCGCTCAGCAATTCCTGCCCTGAACCCCATCACTTGTAATGCGAGGGCATCTCTCTGCAAAAGACAGCCACCCTTTCGGGTTGTCAGTCTGGCGCTGTGTTTGAGGGATACAGGCTTGCAAATGTGCCGTGGGTTTTGGCTCCGTGTTTAATTAACTTTGAAGAGCACCTGCTGATCTCGGGCTCTGCAGCCTTGAGTGACTTTCTGTAAAAGAGAAAAGGAGAATCCTGGCTCTGACATGCCGCATTTCAAATGGGAAAGTCATTATTTCAGCTTGTTTGTGTGCGGGGAGGGAGGCGAGCTCGTGGAGGTCTTAAATGAGTCATCTGCATACCGGGAGCATGTGTGTGTGATGATCTGTGATCAGACACATGAGCACTCTGATGGATCTGGAGCTGCTCTGTAGTAATTTATGAATGCTGTTGTATACAGACCTGGGCATTGGAATGGTCACTCTATGGCTATATTGCTTTAGTTTAATAGGAATCTGTCATGAAACAAACAGGAAGGAAAAAACAGCTCAAGATAGGCCACCCCATGCTAAACACTTGAGGACTGTTATGGGACTACGGCTCTCAGGAGTCTGGCTCGACCTTCTCCAGAACCTATCAAACCAGTTTGGACAAACAGGCCCGGGAACGGACAAGAACAAAGGGACAGCTGGCTTCAATGGGCTCTCTCTAGGGAGAAGGTAATTTGTTGCTGGGGAACTGTTCCAGGAAATCAGACTGAGGCAGACACCCACTGGGCACTGTCCAGGTTAGCATCAGGGGTAGGTAAGAGACACGGGTGTGCAGGCGGATTGCAAATCCTTTGTTCTCTCTGATGCTTGGCTTCTACGTGCGAATAAACAAGGCTTTGGTTTAGGGCGATTGGTGGGCGTTTCTAGTCACGGCTCCCAAAGGGAAAAACAGCAGGTGCCGAAGTACTGTAGATACACAGGGGACGGTAGCCTTGGGCTCAGTCTGGGTGTGAGCACTGTGGCATCCGAGCCCATGGATTCAAGCCATGGCAGGGTGAAACTTGGCTTCAGAATGGCATGGGCACAGGCTCCTGCTTCCACGCCACTTCAGCCTGCCCATCTGATGAGCTCTTGGGCTAAGCAAGGTTGGGCTTGGTCAGCACTTGCAGGGGAGACCTCCAGAGCATGCCTAGGCGTTTCAGGCAGAGGTGTTGGTGCACTGATTGGGAGAGTGATGCACCCTTGGGGACTCGTACGCCAATAGCAAACTGTGAGAGCCACTGGCCCCGCAGAGGGGATGAAAGACCCTTGATATAGACTTAGGCGATGACTAGCCTTGGACTCAGAGGGCTGCAGTTTGCTGTGATTTTTGGCTCCAAGCAGCCTCCTGGTTGCATGGAGGGATGTGCAAGTCGGAGCAGAGCTGGGCCCATAGCATCCCCTGAAATGAGAGGAAAGAATCACTGAAAATAAGAGGAACGCACCTGGAAATGCTGAAATCCCTCATCGGCAGGAGAGTAAACGGTCTACGCAGGTAGTCAGCCTCCTGCTCCTCCAGTGCGGTTTGTGTCACGCTCGTTTTGCTGATACGCTCTTACCGGGTAAGTTGGCATGGGGGCATTAAAGCTGCTTTGCAACCAGTATTTAAGAACGTGGGAGAGGCAAGGAGCTTGGGCTCGGCTCCAGCTCACAGCTCCCCCGTTCATATTATGCTATTCAGCGGAAAGGAGGGTTGGGATCTCATGGCCTCCCACAATCAGCCCACGTGGAGATGGCTTCTTCCTGGTGCTCATGAAGATCCAGCTGTTCTGCCAAGTATTTCCAAATAACTCCCCTGGGGGAAGGTGTCTCCGGTCACCTCCTTAGCCCTTCCCCGGCAAGGCTGCCTCAGTCATTTCCGGATCTGAGCCTTTGCATCCAACTGCGCTTCCTAGATCTCTTTGCCACATGGGGCGGCCTCCCTCCCGGCTTCTGCTCAGGCAAAAGTCTTTTTATTTCAACGGACCAGCAAATGAATCGATTCCTCAGACAGACGTCCCCCCTGACCCACACAGCACCTGCATCCCTGGGGCCCTCAGGTTATCCTGGGTGAAGGGGAGTGTGTGTGGGGGGACCCATTAAAATATAGGTAGCACATCTCAGGGGATAACCCCAGAAAGGAAGCATGGTGCAGTGGTTCCAGCACTAGCTTAGGCCTTGAGAGTTCCTGCTCTGGCACAGGATCCTCTGTGTCCTTGGGCCAGTCACTTAGTCTTGCTGTAGATCGGTTCTTCGTCTGCAATGGTGGCAAAAGCCCTGCCTTTCAGTCCTGGGCTGCTGTGGGATAAATACATGGAAGATTGTGAGGTGCTCAGACACTGCAGTAATGGACCAGAGACATGGCAAAAAGTGGGGTTAAAATTAAAGCCTGTCACCAAAAGGCCCTGGTGCCCCTCCTGTTCTGAAGCCATAATGAAGACAGACACTGCTCTGTGCTTTGGCAGGCGTCATTGACATCAGCCCCTCTGCACATGCAAGAGCTAAACCAGATCCCAGCCGGTCTCCTCTGAAAACGCCACGGGGAGAGGAAAGAATCCATCTTCCTGAGCGTGGCCCTTGGGATGATGAACAGTTCCGAACCGTCCTGGAGCGGAAAACATGGGCCCCCACTACCGACGTCACTGGGAATTCCAGAGTGGGGAGGGGAAAAGGGAAAACAATCCAGGCTAGACCAGGGCGAATGGGTTTGAGCAAAACTTTTTTTTTAATATTGGAAAACGGCTTTTTTGGACCAAACGAACTCTGATGGAAGAAATTCCGTGGTTGGTGAGAAAATGCAAAATTTCATGGTGGGTTTTGACAAACATTAAAAAAAATTCTGTTTGGGGGGTTTCCAGGGAAACTCCTCCCACGAGTGGAAGCAAAATTGGACGGACATGAAAATATTTTTATTTCATCAAAAATTTGAGCGGGAGAATAAATCATTACCCACTCTGCCCTAACTTCACCCTGCAGGAGCTGGCCAGGGCCACATGTTCAGAGTGTAATTTTTGCAAATAACTCTTTTCCTTTTCGCACATTCTACAGGCATTAATGAACCAATCTCTCTTAGTTCGAGCTCTGCATGTATCCATAGCCGGCAATTTATTAGCCATTAGCCCTATGGTTCTGTTTGGAAATTGTCTGTGAACGGGTCACATTTTGATGAAAGAGCAGCGTGAAACTGCTTCTCAGCTGTTTGTATTTCTATCTGTGAGTCAGTCGCTCATGAGCTCTTCGCCACAAATATTGCTTTTAAGGACCAGATAGTCACAAGTCAACCCCTGATGTGTTTTGATTGGCCCTATAAGTCATGTGGTACTTTTCTGTTTCCCAAATGGAACTCTTAGAATGAGGTTTCTGGCAGAGGCACTCACCATTATGAGTCTGAAATTGAATTTCTACAAATATTCTCCAGTGGCCACTCGGGAATGTGTGAGTTTTGCAGCCAAGGACTAGACACTAGAAAGTTAGCTCAACCCAGCTACATTGCTCAGGGATGTGAAAAATTCACACTCCCTGAGAGCTGTAGTTAAGCCGATCTAGCCCCCTAGATAAATTCATGGAAGACAGGTCCATCAGTGGCTATTAGTCAGGATGTGCAGGGATGATGTCCCTAGCCTCTGTGTGCCAGAAGCTGCGAATGGGTGACAGGGGATGGCTCACTTGATGATTCCCTGTTCTGTTCATTCCCTCTGCGGCACCTGGCATTGGCCACAGTCGGAAGACAGGACACTGGGCTAGATGCACCTTTGGTCTGACCCAGTCTGGCCGCTCTTATGTTCATTGTACACAATGCTAAGAGGATGGAAGAATTCTGCCGCTTACCAGCTACCACCTGTCAGAGAGGTGGATTTACTGCCGTGTTGGTGAACCCCTTCTGCTGCTGTCTGTCTGCACTCCAGCGCTGTAGCATTTTTAGTGTGGATGTAAGTGAAAACATTGGGAGTGGCAGATGTTCAGTACCTCTGCGACACAGGGCCATGGTGTCTCAGGTGGGGCACCCAAAAATTGAGCCGCCCAAGACCAATGGCTATTTAGGAAAATGTTGGCCTAAGCAACTTTTCAAAGGTGACTTTGGAAGTCTGGGGTGGAGTTGGGAAAAGAAGCCACGTCAGCTGATTCTTGGTCCTGTGGCTGCACTGCGGCACCCCCATTCATCCAGCTTGCATCTTTGGATAATTCAGCACATAAATATGGCAATGGCAAGCGCCCAGCTTCCGCCGCTCCCATCTACACAGGCATAGCTAGGAGCTAGAGCTGGCTGAAAGTTTGCTGTCAAAACATTTTTTGAATGACAGATCTTCTTTGGACAAAACAGCAACTTACAAAACCCACAAGCCATGTATCCCGTGTGGAAAATCTGTCCCATGGCCTGTTCTCTGTCCGCCCTGAGCTAACAGAAACCTTTTATGCATAAGCAGAACCTTTCCCCAAACCGCTGCGGCTCTGAGACCATTGCAGGGTAATGAGTTTAATCATGGCATAGAGCAAGGTCTGTATACAGCCCCCACGGTATCAATTATTTATCTGCTCAGCGATTCCTCGGGGGGTAAGGGAGGGGGGGAAAACCCCTCGGATAAAGGAATGTAAAACGAGGCTGTAGATTAACTCCTCTCCCTAGTTAATTCACTAGCACACACTCAGAGCTGCAAGGGTTAATGCTCTTGTAGCTCAGAGCCGCCTCCCCCCACCCTCCCCACGCTCCCAGCTGCTCTTGAATGATATAGTCAGGCCCAGAGTTCATGGGAGCTGTACCTGTGCTTTGTCTTCATCTGTCACCCCTCCTGACAGTCAGATCCATCTTAAATTGGGAGAGAAGGAGGGGAAAGCAATAATTAACCTCTGGGCAGCCCGCTCCCGAAATACCGCAGCCCGGTGATGCACAAGGAGACATCCCTGACACTTTTATTGCTAGGCCGAGCCCCCATTCTGTGTGGAGGAGTGAATTCTGCAGGGCTGGGATACTGGAGCCTCTCATTCCTGTCGGAGAGACGCTGGCACTTGCAGCCTGTCCCAGCTGGAGTGCATTAATGAATGTTCACCACAGCCCGAGTCCTCTGGGCCCAGGCATACCGAGGAGGGATCCCCCACAAGCAGCAAGGTTTTCGGGCCGATCCAGGTTTTTTTACATCCTCCCAAGTTCAAGGTGTTTGGCTCTGGGTGTCTCTTTGGTACCAAATGGCCAGGATTAGGAGTAACATTGCGGTCTTCAAACAAGCCATTCTCCAACAGGGCTCTGGATAGATGTATAATTAAATTGTAAGAGAATTTTGGATTTGTTACTTGTTGGTATTTGTTATTACCGTGGTGCCCGGGAGGCCTCAGGATGGAGCATTGTACTAGGCCCCGATGGAACAAAAAAAATCCCAACCCTACAAGTTTCCAAGCTAGATTTTTAATACCCAGTTTCCCTTTGTATTGCGCCACCAGTGTCATTCCCCAGGACCTGAAGGGTTTCTGCTCTGTGGGGCAAGGGAGTGTTCGCGACCCAGTCAGTCCAGGGAAGATCAGGGCCCAATTGTCTTTGGTGCTGTCCAAATGCGCAGTGAGAGATGATCCCTGTTCCAAAGCGCTTGCAATCTAAACGCACAAGACAGAGACCAGCACTATAATTTTCATTTGCATATGAAGAAGAACAAAGGAGCAATGAGATGATCCATCTGGGAATAACGCCAAGCAGGGAATATTTCTCATAAAAGAGGGTGAGATGCTGGCTGACCAGGTCATGCCAGAGTGAATATGGGCCAATTCACTTGTGCGTTAGTAAGGATCAAAGTGATTTTCACAGGTAGACGAGTTTATTTGGTGTTTAGACTTCGTAAAAGGAAGGGGCTGTTACTTGCATTGTTTTCACTTCTCTGTATCCTGTTATGATGCAGCAGCAAACATTGACGTTGTGTATACCCCTGTCGCTAAATAACCCACCCGAGAAGCCTTGTGGGATGCTAATGAAGGACGTCTACCAAAAAATGCTAATTTCAAAGCAAGTGGCCATTGTGCATGAGAACCAGAAGTCAGAGACTCAATGTGCATTTCTCACTCACTGTCATCAAAGGCAAAGCCCATGTGGACAGAGACGCTGTCTCAGAAGAAGCTGTAAATCTGGATTCAAGGAAAAAGCCTGGATCTCTGGAGTGTCTGGACTCTTACAGGGAAGTGTAGTGGATGCAAAGCAGAGATCCCCAGAGGCAATCCAGGTATCATGCAAAGACTTTGATTACATCACTGCTACCATTGGGAATTACAGACTGCGACTCACCTGTGCACATATTTCACCTGCTTTAACCCCTCAGTAATCCTCACTTCCTTTTCTTGGGTAATAAACCTTTAGTTAGTTTACAATAGTACTGGCTGCCGGCGTTGCCTTTAGCGTAAGATCCAGAGGACATATTGATCTGGAGTAAGTGACTGGTCTCATGGGACTGGGAGCAACCTGACGAGTGTGATTTTTGGTTTGTGACCTTTTGGCCCAAAGTTCAGTTTGTCTGGGTTGGGAAGACAGGCTGGAGAGCCACAGGGAACTGCCTGGGACTCCATGGCAAGATTGGTGCAGTAATCCAGGAGTTCACATTTGTCACTGGCTTGGTGAAATCAAATTACAGAACACGCCATCAGCCTGGGGGTATCTGCCCTGGTTTCTGCACTCTGCCCTGAGGCAGGCACTCCCGGCTGTGAGCCATTCCAGACAGCGTGACAGAGGCTTTGTTATTCTAGCAGACAAAGGCATAATGAGATCCAGTGGTGGGATGCGGAGGCTAGACAAATTCTGACAGGCAGTAAGTTGCAAGCTTTTTACAGTGAGGACACCTAATCATTGCAACTACTTACCTGGGGCAGGATTCTGCACCACTTTGAGTCCTTCAGTCCAAACTGGCTGCCTTTCTAGAAGAGATGTTCTAGCTCAGCCAGATGTGATGGGGCTTGATGCAGCGGCTGCTCGGGGGAATTCTCTGGCCTGGGCTCTGCAGGAGGTCAGACTACATGCTCGCAGTGGTTTCTCTTGTAGCCTGTATGTGTGTCTGAATTGAGGAAGTCATTGAACCAAGATCTGTGGCAGAGCTAAGCATGGAACCCAGGTGTTCTGAGTCCCAAACCAGGGCCTTAGTCACATGACCTCCAGCAAGGGGGCTAGTTCAGGATAGGAGAGGGTTTAAAAAGCAGCTTGCTATGAAGCAAGCTGAGCACTATCAATTCATCTCACATATGACATCAGTGTGGCTAGTAATTACTTGTGGTTGCTACTAACCTTGCCTTAATTTGAGCTGGTGGCTTAGAGGTTGGAAGGCTACAGATACAGCCCAATCCACCTAATGACACACACGAACATGCATCCTGCATAGCTAACTGCATAGTCATGGGAAAGGGCAACCCAGCTAATGACTTGGATTCCTAAAATCGTTTGGCTTTTATGGCCAAATTGTTTTCCCACAATAAAACTTTGGCTAATGATGGGTGATTTACACAGCGCCGGCCACAACCTAAGTCCCTAACAGAGCTGCCGCCACAGTTCTTCAATTTCAAAATAGTGCCAACTTTGAATTAATTTTTTTTTAAAAAACTAGGAAAAATGTTGGCAATTTTTGTGAAAATCTCTCCTCCCCCAAACTGCTACAGATCTGGTTGATTTTTTTCAGATTTTGGACAAATTTCAGATTTTTACTTTTTTTCTAAAGAAAAAATTAAAAATTTTAAAAAATTGGGCAAAACACATCCCCATTCCCTCCCCCCCCCAGCTGTCTCTTTTGTGCCAGCTTTGTTCCCTCGGGGCTAGATCCTGGGATCTCCACTGAGCTCTTACTCCATTGCCTTCGCATGGAGTGAGGGATGCTGAATTTGGCCTGATGAAAAACATGTATTTGTAACTATTTTCTGACAAATGTAAATGCCATGGGACAAGTGTCCTGTGCTGTTTCAGCAGGTTTAATCCTATTCCCTCCAGTCTACACATACAGCATCTCCCAGCCTGCTCTCTCTGGCGAGCCACGGGCTGGCATTTGCAGAGTTGGGGTTCTGAGTTTTCCCTTGTCCTTCGGGAATGGATCTTTTGTCTCTACCGCTGAATAATAGGGAAGATGCTATAGGTCAAGGTTGAGGTTCACTGGCAGAGCTGTCGAGGGGGAAAGGTGGGCTTAGCAGGGACAGAGCAAGGGGTGCTGCTGTTCAGGACTGAGGTCAGTGACAGAGCTGGGGGCAGTGGGGGAAGAGCAGGGCTGTTCCTGGGCAGGACTGAGGGCCAGGTCCATATTGCTATACCGGTATATGCTATATTCTTATCTCCATGTTCCTGTATAAACCCCTTTGGGGACTGGTCTGATTGAGTCCCAGGTTTTCCTGTATATGTTCCATTTCATAACAGCAGAGGGGGACATGTGACGCAATAAGTTTCTGGGCGTCTATTCCATGCCCTGTGTGGTGATATGGGGCACCGTAAGGCATTAATACGCACTAGTTATTGCACTGGGAAGCTGCTGTCAGGTTGGCTGGTTACCTTGCATGTGTGTGAAATGCAGTCGCTGTTTAAAAGTGCACTACAACTCAGCCGTGGCTGGAGGTGGTGGAAATCCCATATCCAACTAAACCGCAGGAGGAAACAGTGTGGCACAATGGGATTAGCTGCTTTGGAAATTGGCCTGCATTCTGGGTTTAACACCATCTTGTGCAAACCATTCGGAAAGGGACGGACAATAATATTGTAAATATCACCATGGCATTATACCAATTCCGGGGGACACCCGCACCTTGAATCCTGTGTGCTGTTCTGGTGGCCCCATCTCAGAAAGGGTTCTGCATCATTTCCAATTCTAATGAGAAGGGCAACAAAAATGATCAAGGGGATGGAACAGCTTCTGTATGAGGAAAGGTTGAAAAGACGGGGACTGTTCACCTTGGAAAAGAGACGCTCGAGGGGAGATGGCAGAGAGCTATAAAATCGTGAATGGTGTGGAGAAAATGAACAGGGAAGTGTTATTTGCCCCTCGTATAACACAAAACTTTATCACCTGATGAAATTAGTAGGTAGCAGGTTTAAAACAAACATAAGGAAGTACTTCTCACAATGCCCCGTCAACCCGTGAACTCGTTGCCAGGGGATGCTGTGATGGCCAATGATATAACTGGGTTCAAAAGAGAATTAAAAACATTCAGGGGGGATAGCTCCATCGGTGGCTATTAGCCAGGATGCTCAAGGAAGCATCCCTTGCTCCAGATGTCTGTAAACCTCCAACTGCCAGAAGCAAGGAGTGGACGACAGAGGATGGATCATTCGATGATTGCCCTAATCTGTTAATTCTCTCTGAAGCACCTGGCACTGGCCATTGTCAGGAGAAGATACTTGGCTAGATGGACTATCGGTCTGACCCAGTGTGGCTGTTCTTATGGAAAGTATCATGAGATTTTATTGGCCAGGGCCTTGGGATTTGCACTTTATCAACCTTTTGTAGCAAAGTTTCCTTTGGCAGGAAAATTGTTCATTTTGATAGTTACTCAAAGAGCAGAGAGCAGCCTACACAGCTCCCTACAACACAATGCTTCCTGGCATGGTGATGGGACATGGGCTCAGGACTGCCCCAGGAGGGGGAAGTGCTCCCCCTCCTGAGTCACCCACCCCACTCCTTGCAGCACAGTCCCCAGTTGCCTCTGTGCTGGGACTTTAGGATAAGCATTGACACACACTGTACCAACAGAAAGGGATCTGGGGGTCAGAGTGGATCACAAGCTAAATATGAGTCAACAGTGTAACACTGTTGCCAAAAAGGGAACATCATTCTGGGCTGTACTAGCCCGAGTGTTGTAAGCAAGACACAAGAAGTAATTCTTCCACCCGACTCTGTGCTGATTGGGCTTCAGCTGGAGCGTTGTGTCCGGTTCTGGCACCACATTTCAGGAAAAATGTTGCCAAATGGGAGAAGTCCAGAGAAGAGCAACAAACATGATTAAAGGTCCAGAAAATGTGACCAATGAGGGAAGATTGAAAAAATAGTCTGGAAACGAGAAGACTGAGGGTGAGGTGGGGGGACATACCAGTTTTCAAGTACATAAAAGATTGTCACAAGGGAGATGGAGAAAAATTGTTCTTGTTGACCTCTAGAGAGTAGGACAAGAAGCAATGGGCTTAAATTGCAGCAAGGGAGGTTTAGGTTGGACATTGGGAAAAACCTTCCTGTCAGGGTGGCTAAGCACTGGGATAAATTGCCTAGGGAGGTTGTAGAATCTCAGTCACTAGCGATTTTTAAGAGCAGGTTGGACAAACACCTGTCAGGGATGGTCTAGATAATACTTAGTCCTGCCATGAGTGCAGGGGACTAGACTAGATGACCCCTCAAGGTCCCTTCTTGTCCTACACTTCAATGATTCTGATTCTATAAACCAGTGGTTCCCAAACTGGGGTTCATGAACCCCTGGGGGTTCACAAAATGTTACAGGGGGTTCTCAGGAAAAAATTCCCTAATGGTGGACGGAGCTGTCCCTAGGAACCCTGGGCATCCTGGGGCCAGCAGCCCAGAGCTGTGGGGGCTTCCAAGAGCTAAGCAGATCAAAGCAAGCATCTTTATCACACTGAGGAGATTTAAACTTCAAGACTCCGTATACAAAATAGAAAGGGAGGTGGATATTTTTTGCTGTTTTTAAAATTAAATAGGCAGTTAGTGCTGTTTTTAAATTATTATGAAGAACAAGTTTAAGCTTGGTTGTAATGTGCGTTGTTTGCCTGGGCTGCTCAAGATCTGAATGCTTGTGTAGGAGGAACTCTTTGAGTTGTCTTCTTAAATACCTTCCTGCTGTTTCATATCTGTTACTCCTTGATGAAATATAGGAGCCAGAGGTGCCAGTACGGAGGGGCGATGAGGGTCACATGCCACCCCTACATCTGCATGTCCCCCCCCCCAGATCCTTCTCTTTTTTTTTCTGGCGGCCTGCACAGCCCCCCATTTTCTGGCAGTGCCCCCATGCCCCAGAGGCTTTGCCCCTGCACCCCTTTTTTCTACTGGCACCTCTGATAGGAGCCTTTTCTTATAACAGGCTTAATCAAAATTGATACAAGCTACAAAAGAGAGCTCTTGGAAAAGCGTTGCTGTTTTCATAATGTAATAAAAATAGTGATGATAAATGCTTATTACACACCACTTAATAATTATTATGACATAAAAAACAAATTGTATGTTTCCAAGATCACTGCTTTTATAACTGATGCTGAGGTAAGGGAGAAAATCCCTGGAAACATTCATTTTTATGAGGGGTTTCACAAGACTTGACATTTTAGTGAAAGGGGTTTGTGGGTTGCTAAAGTTTGGGAACACCTGCTATCAACCAC
This sequence comes from Chelonoidis abingdonii, assembly GCF_003597395.2. NCBI lineage: Eukaryota > Metazoa > Chordata > Testudines > Testudinidae > Chelonoidis > Chelonoidis abingdonii. The sequence continues at coordinate 4,484,755 of NC_133784.1, forward strand.
CAGCACCCCGCTCTCTGCAGCACAGCGTCCCTTAGTGTTTCATGCAGGCTTTGGGGCCAGTCCTGAGTCAGAGGCAACCCCGACAGTGAGTAATTGACAAATGCAAATACATACCTGTCTGCTCAGGATCCTGCAGAAAACAAATGGTTACATTTGTTTGGTATTACTGGCCAAACTCCAATCAGATGTGAAGATAATGGCATGTTTTCAATAACATAACAGATCAGGTTGGCAGGTACATTCCAGCCATATACAGCTGCATATCTGTTTATGCCTCTGGCTTTATATATATATATATATATAAAAACTAGAAAAAAATCTGAAGCCTGTTTTCAATTCTTCCTGAATTCTATTAAGTAAGATTGCTGGGACAGTCAATCACAATGATTGCATTTCATTGAAGGCCATTTCCCGTTCAGCAGATGTTGCACCCTCATAGCCTATGAACAAGAGAGAAAATCAATGCCAAAACAGTTCAGCAGAATCCTAGGCGGTGCTGATGAAAGGTGGCACTCCACTGTAGTGAGGAGAGATGGGGATTTTGTATCAAGCAATTGTTTCATCTCACAGGGGAAAACACATTTTAAATATTGAAAAGTTTGCCTTGTAAGCCGGCCTGAGCCGAGTCCGGGGTTTTCTTTTCAAGGGAATAAATGGGGAACTCCCATTGAGTTCAGTGGCACCAAGATTTCACCCTAGTTGGTGATTAAGGCGCTGTCCAAGGTCCTGAAATATGAAGCTTGCACGTTGTAGGGAAATCAGAGGGTTCTTTGAGTGAGGCTTATTTTGAAGGGTCCAAGGTATCGCCATTTTCTTTGGAAAGGCAAGTGAAGTGAAGTTGTCCTGTCATTGTCCTGTGGAGTAGGAAACATGTTTGCAACAGTCCTGGATAACAGAGCAAATCCATAAGAACAGCTATACTGGGTCAGACCAAAGGTCCATCTAGCCCAGTATCCTGTCTACAACAGTGGCCAGTGCCAGATGCCCCAGAGGGAGTGAACAGAACAGGGAATCATCAAGTGACCCATCCCCTGTTGCCCATTCCCAGCTTCCGGCAAACAGAGGCTAGGGACACCATCCCTGCCCAGCCTGGCTAATAGGCATTGATGGACCTGTCCTCCAGGAATTTATCTAGTTCTTTTTAAAACCCTGCCATTGTCTTGGACTTCACAACATCCCCTGGCAAGGAGTTCCTCAGGTTGACTGTGCATTGTGTGAAGAAATAATGCCTTGTGTTTGTTTTAAACCTGCTGCCTACTCATTTCATTTGGTGACCCCTAGTTCATGTGTTATGGGAAGGAGTAAATAACACTTCCTGATTTACTTTCTCCACACCAGTCATGATTTTATAGACCTCTATCCTATCCCCCCTTAGATGTCTCTTTTCCAAGCTGAAAAGTCCCAGTCTCATTAATCTCTCCTCATATGGAAGCTGTTCCATACCCATAATAATTTTTCGTGCCCTTTTCTTAACCTTTTCCAATTCCAATCTATCTTTTTTTGAGATGAGGTGACCACATCTGCACTCAGTATTCAAGATGTGGGCATACCATGGATTTATATAGAGGTAATATGATATTTTCTGTCTTATTATCTATCAGCTTCTTAATGATGCCCAACCTTCTGGTTGCTTTTTTGACTGCTGCTGCACATTGAGTGGATGTTTTCAGAGAACTATCCACAATGACTCCAAGATCTCTTTCTTGAGTGGTAACAGCTAGTTGAATTCAAGCAAATGTCAACCCCCGCAATGGTCTGGCATCTGGCTCCATGAGCCAAATCCTCACTGATTAGCATCATGCATATATTAGGAAACATTGATGGGGTGTGGCTTTTAAAGATGCTGTGCTACCCATGTATCACAGAGTTCCTAGGCGATGCTCTGGAACTGCTCCCTACAAAGCCAGTCAGGACTCTGGTGAAGTTTCTTCTCTGTGAGCAGACTGTCTTCAGGGCAAGAAGCTCACATGGCTTCACCTTCCTGGGCCTGACCTTGGAGCATTCAGCATATGCCCCTCTGTGCGCTTCCCACAGCGAGTCCGCCCAGGCGGGATCCTGGGGAAGCCAGAGGGCCCTGCACCCCCACTTTGCAGTCAGACATGACTCTCAGCCAGCCAGTGAAACAGAGGTTTATTTGAGGACAGGAACACAGTCTAAAACAGAGCTTGTAGGTACAGAGATAGAAGACCCCTCAGCCAGCTCCATTTCGTTGGGCAGTGAGCCAGACACCCATGTCTGCCCCTTACTCCACGTCCCCAGTCAGCCCTTAACTGACTCTCCAGCCCCTCCTCCTTTGCTTTGTTCCTTTCCCGAGCCAGGAGGTCACCTGATTCCTTTGTTCTCCAACACCTTTAGCTATTACCTTGCACGGAGGGAAGGGCCCCAGCCATTAGTTGCCAGGAAACAGAGTGTCGGCCATTTATGTACACTGACCCTTTGCTCTGCAACAATTACACCCCCTTATTCCACCATCTAGAGACTTAAGAAATGCATAGGGGAAACTGAGGCCCCCTTACAGTACTCAGAGGAAACATTAACAACAGTCCCACTTTGTCACACCATGACTCCAAGGGACGTTAATTAGAGCTGCAGACCCTTGGCATCTCTGTAAAACAGGCCCACAAGAAATTCCCTTGGAATTCTAGAAATGAATGTGCAGAATATTTACCTCAGTGGCTGCTCTTTGAGCTTTGCCCATCCATGAGACACTTATTTTACCCTTGGCTAGTACATAGCATTGGTGAGGGGGATCCTGGAATGCCACGTCCAGCTCTGAGGTCCACGTTTTGAAAAGGATGTTGAGAAATGGCAGACAGTGCAGAGAAGAGCCACCAAAATCAACCAAGGGCTGGAGAAAGTGCCGTGCAAAGAGCTCAGTCTACTTAGCTTATTGAAAAGAAGCTCAAGAGGTGACCAGGATGGTGCAGAAGTACCTTAACTGGAAATAAATACCAGGTCCCAAAGTCATAAGAATCAATGTGAAGCCCCAAATTCAAATTAGAAATAAGGCACAAGGTTTTAATGAGGATGGAGGGGATTCTCCCTCTTTTGATGTTTTCCGATCCAGCCTGAATGTCTTTCTGGAAGATCTGCTTCAGTCAAGCACAAGCTATCGGGCTTACCTCAGTGGTAACTGGGTGTAATTTTGTGCTTGATATACAGGACGTCAAACCAGGTGATCTAATGGTCCGTTCTAGCCTTAAAATCCACGAATCGAGCCTGAAGTCTTCACTGGCTTTCTTACCTCTCTTTCAGGCACCTAGATGCCACAGGGCTGGGCACTTTAGAAATGTGCACAGAGGAGCTGATTCGCAGATGACCTCATAAGGATTGGAACAGCAGCAAACCCAGCCCTGCTACCCTCAACATAAGGTTGAATCCTGAGGGTAGCAGTTTGTCCGTGTGTTGTAGAGAAGTAAAGCTGTGACCTGGCGCTAAGAACAATAAGCTTCCAGATCCCAGGAAAATTGTAAGGTGCTAATGAGCCCATCTTGCCTAATGAGAGAACTTGAAAACCAGGGGTCAAGGATCATTTCTTCTCTCAGAGGTAAATGGAAGATCGGCACCAGTGAAAAATGCTGGGTTGAAAGTCTCTGGAGACTGGATGCTGTATGGACTGCAGCAGTGCCAACTTCCGATTCACCTGCCTCAACCCTATCTGGAGTGGAGTGTCTCTCTAGGGATTTATAAGGGGGGGTTGCATCACTGCCCTTTTAACCCACAGCCTTTGTGCTCAGATTGCATCCAACGGGGCTGGGTTTGGTGGACTGAGAACCACCAACTCAGCTAAGCCACCAAACACCCATCAATGGGGATGACTTTTGGCCCCCAATTCCATGGTCTGGATTTGAACCTGTAACCGAGAGATAACATGCTCTCATTCTGCCATTACCCAACCCCTGAACCATGCAGTTCATTTGAATTAGCTAGGATCGCACATTCACAGGTCACCCTGTTCAAGGAAATATGCCACCCGACCACCCAATCAGCTGGGGAACCAGCCATCAAACAATGGTACTTGAAAGAGAAGGGGGATAGCCTGGCCTCGAACTGAAATGATTCTTCAGAATAAAAGGGCCAGAGGCTCCTTTTACTAAGGAGGAGAGAAATCAGACCTAAAACGGGACAATCAGAAGGAGGGACATTTAACTAGCAAAGCAGAGCCATTAATTTCTTCTGAAACGTGGGGGAAGGGGGATCTAGAAGTGCTTCCCCCCAGAAAATGTTCAGTCTTAAACATACATGATCTCTTCTTATCTTTCTGCCAATCCCCCATTCCAGCCCCATTTTCCTGCTTTTCTCATCCTTTCTCCAGAAGAGCATCATTATTTTCACTGCAGCATTTCCTAGAGGCCCTGACTGAGCACTGTACAAATTCATAAGCAAGACACAGTCCCTGTGACGAAGAGCATGGCTGAGCGTGAGGTGGTGTATAAGACACAGTAGGAGAAAAGTTTCAGATGGGAAACGGAGACACAGAGATTAAGTGATTTCCCCAAGGTCGCACAGGAAGTCTGTAGCAGAGCTGGGAAAGGACTAAAGATCTCCTGGCTGTCTGTGTTAGTTGCTTTAACCACACGATCATCCTTCAGAAATGGCAAAACAAGGCTGATGAGAATTCATGCCATCAGTTAAAAGTTGTTCAAGATGTCGCTGCTCGATATGCTGGGGATTTTCTTTGCTTTGGGAAGAAAAGGTATCTATCCTCTGAAAACGCCTAACAGGCTGTAGATAAAATAGTCCATGGTTTCCTCCCACCTCTCTGCTAAACTCTAGTCGTCATAAACCCTTCAGAGGCTTGATCGGCACAGATGGGGGTTTAATCAGGCACAGTTTAAGCACATGGGTGTTCAAAGTTAATCCAATTTCCCTCTGTTCATTAGGGTGGATATTCATCATTTGAAAACTGATGAAAGGCCATGAGTCAAGTGTCTCCCTGTTGGAATTCATCAGACAGAGACACCAGCCTGTACGTCCCTCCTGCCCACCACACTCAGGCCAGAACTACCAGGCTTGGGTCACTTCTTCTCACGGAGCAATGTGTTGGATGAACTTAGTCCTGTAATAGTCATGAATTACCCATCAGCAGGTTGCGATTTGTGCAGATGGTTTGTGGTTTCTTTCTCTTGGCTGTTTAGACAGTGAGCTTTCTGGGGACACGAACCGTCTCTTGCAATGTGTATGTAAATGTGTGGACTTGCCCCCGCAGCGCCCCCTGCTGGTGTCTTCGGAGAATTGGCTCCGGAGCACCCTCTGCAGGCCAGTGATCCACCTGTCCTCTGGCCCCGTGTCCCTCCCTGGACCCAGTGCCCTTTCACGTGGGGGCTGCCCCCTGGCAATAACCCCTTTCCCTGAGGGTTTCCCTTTCCCGGGGACCCCCACCCTCTATCCCCACTTTGCCTCAGTATATGGCTACTGCCCAGTCTCCTTCTAGCCCCCGTTCACTGGGGCAGACTGCAGTATCAGCCACTCATCATAGGCAACGGGGTTTGGACTGGCTGCCTTTACCCACCCTCCGGCTGCCCCTCTGCAAGACCAGTACCTAGGAGGTCTAGAACTAGGCCCTATACCCTGAGGAGTTGCTGGCCTAGGGCTTCCCCGCTCCTAAGGCCTTTCCCCAGCCCTGCCTTCCTCTAGGTTCCCTGGGTGAGTTCCCCAGAAGCCAGGCCTGTCTCCCTCTCCAGTCAGAGAGAGACTGTTTTCTTCTGGCTTCCCTGGCCCTCCTATAAGGCCCTGTTGCTCCATTTGGGGCGTGGCCCCTGCTGCAGCCACTTCCCCAATCAAGGCAGCCTAAAGGCTGCTTTCCCCAGCCACAGCCCCCTTTCAGGGCTGTTTTTAACCCCTTCTGGGCAGGAGCAGGGGTCCACCCTGCTACACCCCCCCCCAAACCCCCAGCCCTGGGGATTGGGGGGCTTCTTCCCCTGGACCAGTTGCCCATGTGCCTCCAGTGCCACTCGCTTCCTTTCCGATTCCTCCAATTGCTTCCGCAAGCGGACCTGATCGTCTACTACGGCCGCATACTCCTTAGCGAGGGTCCATCTCTCTCGCTTCAGACTCACGGAGGGCCCGCTCTGCTGCCTCAAGCCATGCCCGTAGATTTGAGTCCCCCGGGCCCTCTTCCTTCAGGGTCTGGGTCCCCTTGGTGGTCTGTCCCACAACCACCTGGGTCCATTTTGTTCCCTGGACATGTGCCGCCTGGGCTTCAGTCTCTTGCTGGGCCCACTCCGTCTGGGTCTCTCTCTCCATGACAGGCGGGGTGATGGTTTGGGTCCCAGCCTCCTGCTGGGTCTCCGCGATCTCCACCTTAGCTTGTTCACCCTCTCTAGATCCAGCATGGCCCCTTCTGGGCCTCCCGGCACCTCCCTCGGCCAACCCTCACCTCTCCTGAGGGAGCAGTGCCTCTTAATGTGGCCCGGCTTCTGGCAGCCCCAGCAGGCTCCCTGTCCCCTCGCGGCCTTAGGCCTTCTCCGACTTTTTGTGGGCCTAGCCCTCCCTGGGCTGCCCTGCACCATGTTCCCTGGGCCTGGACAGTCCCTCCAGAAGTGGCCCATCTGCCTATACATCCAACACACTGGCAGCTGCCTGGGTTCCCGCACCCGGCAGACCTTCCCGAGGGACCTGCCGCTGCCCCTTCTCTGGGTGAGGTAGCCTGCTCCAAACCCAGTAGGGACAGTCTCTCTTTATATGTCCCTGTCTTAAACAGGCATAACATGTCCGGTGCTCAGCCGAAGGCCTCCTGGTCCCGGCTCTCCGCCTCTCCCATCGGTCTCCACCACGCCTCCGGAACTCCGTCCTGAGGATGTTGCCCACGGCCCGCTGTTCCTGTATCAGCTGGCCCACTTGTTCCCAGAGAGCCTCCTGCCCTCCCACATGTCCTGTTGGGCATCCCGGATCCCCTGCAGGTGGTCAGCCCCCTTTCTCTGTGGCCCTGACACCAGGGCCCAACCAGGGACTACCTCGGGGGCCTTTGCATAGAAGACCCCCGTGTACCCCGGATCCATCATCCTCTGGATCCCTTCACTCCAGGCAATAGTCCTTTGTCCTTGCCCTTGTCCCCTGTATCAGGGACGGACCGCTATGCCTGCATTCTCCACCACGTGTAAAACGTGCAGACTCACCCCCGCGGTACCCCCTGCTGGTGTCTTCGGAGAATTGGCTCTGGAGTGCCCTCTGCAGGCCGGTGATCCACCTGTCCTCTGGCCCCGTGTCCCTCCCTGGACCCGGTGCCCTTTTACCTGGGGGCTGCCCCCTGGCAATAACCCCTTTCCCGGAGGGTTTCCCCTTCCCAGGGACCCCCACCCTCTATCCCCACTTTGCCTCAGTATTGGCTACTGCTCAGTCATTGTCTAGCCCCCACGCCCTGGGGCAGACTGCAGTATCAGCCATTCATCATAGGCAGAGGGGTTTTGGCCTGGCTGCCTTTACCCATCCTCCGGCTGCCCCTCTGCAAGCCCAGTACGTTGGAGGCCTAGAACCAGCTCTGCAGCCTGGGGAGTTGCTGGCCTATGGCTTCCCCGCTCCTAAGGCCTTTCCCCAGCCCTGCCTTCCTCTAGGTCCCCTGGGTGAGTTCCCCAGAAGCCAGGCCTGTCTCCCTCTCCAGTCCCTCCTATAAGGCCCTGTTGCTCCGTTTGGGGCATGGCCCCAGCTGCAGCCACTTCCCCAATCAAGGTAGCCTAAAGGCTGCTTTCCCCAGCCACAGCCCCCTTTCAGGGCTGTTTTTAACCCCTTCTGGGCAGGAGCAGGGGTCCACCCTGCTACAGTGCACCTCGCATGATGAGGCCCTGACCTTAGCGATACTGTGTAAAAACAATCAGTAATAATCCAGGATGCTGGTTCACACCCAGCGCTCCTAAAGTAAAGATGGACATGTTAGGACACTACCAAGATTGTACTGTATTTGTAAGTTTCCATCTAGCCAAATGCTTTGGTGATACAGTCTAAACTCCCCTGTGTGCTGAGGCCAATGGAATGGAAGTGAAATCGTTCACCTACCTCAGAACCCTGCACTTAAGAACATAAGAACAGCCATGCTGAGTCAGACCAATGGTCCAGCTAGCTGGTATCCTGTCTCTGACAGGCGCTGGTGAGAGCTTACGTTACCTGTAGACTAGAGAGTTTCAGATCAATTACGAGTAATAAATCCTTCCCCGGAATCTTTCCCAATATCACGCAATGGCAGGAAAAAACACAATCGACATCAGCCTTCTTTGAAGTATTTAAGACTTGACCTGATCCTAATCTATGATTACCTCCCTGGGGAGAAGATTTCTGCTAGTGAATGGGCTCTTTAAAACTAGCAGATAATGGCAGAACAAGGTCTAATGGCTGGAAGAGGAAGATAGATAAATTCAGGCTAGATATAAAATGTAGGTTTTTAATAGGGAAGGTAATTAACCATTGGAACAATATCCTGAGGGATAAGTGACTTCTCCGTCACTTGAAGTCTTTAAATCAAGATTGGATGCCTCACTAGCTCAACCACAAGATACGGGCTTGATGCAGGAACCACTAGGTGAAATTTTCTGGCCCGTGCTATGCAGGAGGTTAGAGTGGATTATCAAAATAGGCCCTTCTAGCCTTAAAATCTATGCGAAAAAATCTGTAATACCAAGGCTAATAATGAAACAGGTATAGGCCCAAATCAACCCCCTTCCTCTGAACGCTCTTACATCTTGTGTGTGTGCAGAGGAAATGGCACACTGAGTCCTGGCCTGTTCTGCTCCTGTACACAAGGAATGAGACATGCACTTTCTACCTAAAATGATCTTGATTTTAGGTGAAGGAAAAATGAGAACAAAAAGAAAATCTTTCAGTGAGAGCACACTGTGTGTATCTCCTTTATAACGTGCTGCACAGCTCTGAGAACAATATGGCTGCCGAGCTCATGTCTGAGGAGAGTTGTTGGAAATTTAAAGGTGCAGGGCACAGAAAACAAAGCATCACAATTCCATAGTCACACCAAGCAGCTTCTGTTGTTGTATAATGGGCCAAACTAACATCTTACATCCCTTTTGCCCCTTAACTTGGGGAAATTGGGAGGCAGAGGAGAATTTTGAATCTTGAGCCCATCTCTAGTGGAATCTGGTAAGTCCCTCCTTTCACTTCTGCTCCGTAAGATGAGAGCAGGAAGTCACTTGATAGAGCTAATCATATGTGCATATCAAATAAACAAAGTTAAATAGTCCATCGCACAGCATGTAGTCAGCCTGCTGCAGTCACAGCTGCAGGGAGCCACAGCATGAAATGCTATTGCAGCTGGATTCCAAGATGGCTGGGAAGTTTCATGATCAATAGCAAACTGATGTGAGCTAAGAGAAGTGGAAGCAAATTTCATGCTTCAGGGTATTGAATGATCACTGCAGAGAAAGGGTCAGGAAGGAAAATTGCACACTGTACAGCATTGCACAGTTGATCAGGTGTAGTATGGAATTTGGGGTTCACCATTCCCTTTAGCATCAATGATGCTACTGTCAGAGACTGATTAATTCCTCCGGTATGCAAAATCCTAGGACCGGTGATCTGCATCTGCACTAAGAGGAGGACAGTCACTAAACCACCTTTCTGCTCTGCTGACCTTGTAGGCATTAGGTCACTGGGTGTCAGATGTTCTGGCTCATCTACAGCGGGTGAAGGAGCCTTGGATGCTGGAATGATCATGGAGGCAGCAATCACCAGAGCTGTGGGCAGCATGCTCAGGAGGAGAGGAAGTCAACGCTGTGAGAAGAGCTGACCATTTAATTACATGGTAATTACCCTGGAGCGGCTAGGGATTCACATGGTAATTACCCTGCAGTTAGCAGGTGATAGTTACTGGGGGGATATTCTGTGTAAATGTATCGCCTATCTGAGGAAGCCGGGCAGCCACTTGGAAGATCACAAATTTGCTTATTCCAGATTTACTCTGCGGAGGGTTGGGCCAAATGCACCTGTGCCGCTGGGCTGCTTGCAAGCCATTGCTTTGTGCCTGTGCTGGGTGTAATGCACTAGGGGTGATACCCGCTCCACTAAAGCAAAAGTGGTGGGGGGGGCGGGCGGGCGGGTGGGGTGGAGTAGTTGGGAGGCCCAGGCTGCTGCACCCAGGGGCTGGAATTACGGCTACACTTCTTCCATGCCATGTCTATGCTGTGGCCATGGCATCCAAGGAAAAGCAGGCAGATCCCTTCACCTTGTTCATTCTCCTCCCTCCATTGGCCCCTACATGGGTCCTAGTAGGTGAATTTCGCCTTACTTGTGCTGTTCGTTCACATGATATTCTTTCTGCTTCCTGATTGAATGTCTCCTGAACCCCAAAGCGATTTCAAGATGGCCACATAAGCTCTTTTGGAGCGAGTGATTGTGCAGCTCACTATTCGCATGAGTCTGTCTCTCGCCGGCCAAGAAAAATGCTCAGTGTCTGTGGAAAGCAAATGACTGCAAGTGAATTTCTGTCTCCTAATCAAATGTATCTTCATGAAGACTTTACCGCTATTCATTCATCTAACCCTAGTGAATACCAGGAAGCGGCCTGGGTTATGCTGGGTAAGAATTACTATCCCATCCCCAGGGATTTACAGGGAAAGTACCAATTAGTGGCCAGAGATTTATTGGGTAGCTCTAATTACTGTGGAGCACTGGGGATTTACTGGGCAGGGATCATCAGTTCAGAGTAAATCAACATTATTTCTAGTTGCTGCTTCTGTTTACATTACAGATGGTTACGTCGTAACTCAGAAGAAACTCCCAGTGAAGCAGGGCCCTAAGAGTGTGAGCAGTGGGGTGCCGGATGGTCCTTGGGAAATGGAGAGAGGAGGGGAGGAGAAGGGGGCTCCGTGTGCTCACTGTACCCCAGGAGCCAGATATGTGCCCATTCCTCTGTCTGCAAGGGTCCCCCTCCAGACCCAGCTGCTGAGGCTCATCTTTGGGGGCGTCTGCCTGTGCTTCGTATGGGGAAAGTGCCTTGTGATGGCCAAAAAGGGACCTCGGCTCTCTGCCACCCCAGTGACTCCAGACCTCCTTTCTGCCTGTGCTCAATGGTCTCCCTTTCTTCTCCTCTGATTCCCTTTCCCTGTCCTTTCTTCAGGACTCTTTCTTTTCATTCGATCCCTCACCTGCTGCCTCCGGTTCGCCAGGCCTGCTTCGCAAAGCGGCATTTTGATCCCCTCCCTGCATCATTTTCCCTCCACGTTCCATCTCCTCTGCGGTGCCCAGTGAAATCCTCCTCCTGCAGACCCACATCCCACTCTGAACCCCTCCCCCATGCACCCCTCCTTTCCCTGGCCTAGATTCCCCCCCAGCCCAGAGCTCTCTTATGAAGCCTTTCACACCAGGGCACCCCGCTACCCTCCGAAAGGGGATGCCGGTGGTATCTTGATGGAAGCAATCCATCTCCATCACTGTAATGACCATCCCCATTAATCGGCGATAAACTAATAAAGTAAGCACTTTCCCCTCCCCCCCCCCCCAAACTTCATTAAGTCTTTAGTACATTAATATGTCTCACTTAGTGTCTGTTAGGCCTCCTTTTCGGGGCAGCGTGTGGAATTACCCGACGATGTATTCCCCACCGGCTGGCTGCACTTGACAGCTCAGGCCTTTGGACCCGTCGCCCGGCCCTCCTCATTACGGGACCACCGCGCGCGCACGGGAAGAATAGGGACAAGGGGGGAGAGGGTGAAAAAGATCCCCCGCCCCCTCCAAATTAAATTTGTGATGCCAGGCGTCAGATGGGCCCGCAGCCAGAGATTAATTCGACTGATCAAGTTATAAAGAGCGCCGAGGCTGGTAATCAATCTTGGAGCTGTCAGGCAGATAGACAGCGGTTTTAACCTGGCAGGACTCACACATACGCAGGCCTTTTTAATTCCTTTCACATGGACTGTTATTTCCCTGGCCTGTTTGTTCGGAGGGGGGGAGGCGGTGCTGCTTACCTCTCTCCCCATCTACCAGAGCAATCGCCCTCGAAGGCTAGGCCTTCCGGCCCCCCTGTGTTCCATCGCCCCCCTAAATTGGAGGGGCCACTTGTCACGGGCCCATCGGGAGCAGGGGATGAGCTGGGTGATGCCACTTTCATGAGCGAATCATGGTTATTTGGAGAGGAGAAGTTAGTGGTGGAGATGGGCTATGTGTGTGTGTCACAGCAGCTATATGGGGTTAATTAGGAGCTATAATGAAGTGTGTGGCTGGAGTGGGGAATTGAGGAGTGCTATGGAATGGCGGAGCTGGGGGACAGTGGCCCATAGACTTGGAGCCTTTGGGATTAGCAGTCTGAGAGGAAGGATGGCCCAATGGTTAGGGCATGGCCTTCAGATTTAGGAGCCGTGGGTTTGATTCCCTGCTGTGGCACGGAGGTCCTTGGGTAAGTCAATTAATTGCTTCAAGCCTCAATTCTTGGTCTATACGATGGAGACATCAGCCCTGCTGTACCTCATGGGGGTGCGAGATAAACATGTGCAGGACTACCAGGTGTTCAGATATACAGGGCCAGATGAGCCCTGACTCCTACCCATCTGATCTGACTGAGACACCTCCCTGAGATTCCTTCCATGAGGTCCTCAGGGAGTGATCTAGACAAACCGACCAAGCACACCTGGCTGCCTGATGTTACTCCTGCTTTGTCTCCACTGTGTCCTGTCTGTTAGATCAAACTCCTTCCGGGCACAGACTGTCTTTGTTTTATGCCTTGCACCGGAATGGGTAGGCCATCCAGGAGGGGTGCAGTCAATTGCATGTCTTGGAGGTGCATTGGTTTGCTAGGTGGCGTAGCTAGTCAGGAAGCAAACCAGTAGTGGGAGAATAATGTAAGCTTCTCTGGCCAGGGACTTGCTGTGTTATGTTTTTGCAGCTCCTAACACAGTGAGACTCTGGTCTAGGATTGGGTCCCCCAGAGCAAGTCATGAACAGTCAGTTCGTAACTTTGGTAGTTAGACATGAAGACAGATATTTTTATAAATGGAAATATTAAGTTTTGTTTGCTATTATTCATGGGTATGACAAGGTCAGGTGTGCTAGTATAATGATTCCACTTTGGCAGGCTGACAACAGCATTTGAACCTGTGATTTTCAGTGCTAGAAGCATAAATCTCTACTGCTTATATGTAACAGGTTACTCCATTAGCCTGCTGTTATCTACTTACACGGGTCAGCCACTAGAGGAGGACAAAGATCACAGTCTGTTGGGGTGGGTTGCACTAGAACACTGTGCAGCGGTGCAGAGCTCTTATGCTGACTCACCCTCTCATCCAGATTAGGTGGATCCTATTAGCTCCAATCCAGGGGTATAAAAAGGCTTGGAGTGCTTCTCTAAAGAAGAAGGAACTACAGGCAAGGACAGAGATGATCCTGCATAGAGAACCCTAGGAACTACAAATGGCAGGAGGAAGGTTAGCTTAAGACCAAATTTTGGTGGTGGTTAAAATTAGAGGAAAGTCCCCAGAAGAGGAAAAGTTTGGGACATTAACCTGGCGTGTCTGTGCTGTGTTGAGAGTGGGTTGGTGGACTCTGTCCACATCACTGTGGGGTCATTATTTGTTGTCTGTAAATATTCAGACAACCACAGGGTATTCAGGAAAATGTTCCCAAGCCCAGAAAGTGTCCTGAGCTGTAGCACAAGAGACTTATCACCTGTCTGGAAAGTCATACCGGGGAGTGATCTTCATCACCGTTGTTCCCTGTTCATTCTTCTCCTGCTGGAAAAGCTGTAACCAACCAATCAGGGAGCAGAATCAGCACGTAACCGATGATTTAAATGACCAGCCATGCCACATGAATAACAAACAGTGAGTGGTTTAAGCTTAACAGTTTGGGGGCAGCCCAGGGCATGAACGATTTCCTGACCTAAACTACTTGGCAAATACTTCCAAGTACTGAATGCATCTGAAGGTCACCAGGGCGCTCACACTAGAAAAGGGACTAAATTCATATTTAATTTTTTTCTATTAAAGCTCATGTTAAAATTACACAATACACAGGTTAAGGAAAGAGTGTCTGTACATCTGGGCATAATGCTTAAATTATCCCAAAGTACAAAGTTTGGTTTAAAAGTACTAAAATGCATATAGTACATAATCTGCAATGTCCCAAATCAAAATGAATAAATTCTGTGACACAGTTAAAGTATTAGTATCCCAATATTTGGGTACATCACTCGTAAAAGGTTACACTAAGGGTAGTTTGTGGAAAGTAAATACAGCAATGAGGGTAGATTGTCCCTCAGTAATTGAGAATTTAGTGCAGGTTGTCCCTCAGTAAGTACAATCCATCAGAGAAGCATTTCAGTTATTTTCCCCACTTTGCTTCTCACCGGCATTCCAGCTCATCTCTCCTGGGATTGCCCATGTCCTGTGATCTGTGCCTCGACCACCTGATGGCATCCGATACCATGAGTTGCCACATCCGCCAAGCTTAGCGCTGGCTGGTTCTGCGTTCCCGCGACACTCGCTTGTTATATTTTATTAATTGATCAGCTCTAAGAAGGTCAATTTCCATCGCCTCTGGGGTACTTGGCCTCTCTCTTGAGACGAGGGGCCCAGTGACTGTTACCTGTGGTGGGTGGTATGCGTTTTGTAACTGATTTTAATGGGGTTATTGAGGGGAGGTTGGGCTCACGAAGAGAGCTTTTTTCACGGTCACTCAGATCCCATCTGGGAAGGAGCCCCCCAACTGACAAGAAACCCCTGGAGGCTGCTACATTCCACTGTCCCTCTGGGAGGTAGCATTGCAAGTCATCACCATCACGTGGGGCACAATGGCCCACTTGGGTAACTGGACCAATTCACTGGTGGGTTGGAACTGTGACTTTGACCCATTGTTCAACAGGGAGCTGTTGGCTGATGTGCTCTCTATGACCTCGGTTGTTTAGCTTGTGAGCAGGGACTGTCTCTAGCTACACCCAGGGTTGCAAGTTCAATCCCTGAGGGGGCCATTTAGGGATCTGGAGCAAAAATCTGTCTGGGAATTGGTCCTGCTTTGAGCAGCAGGTTGGACTCAATACCTCCTGAGGTCCCTTCCAAATCTGATATTTTATGGTTCTATTTACAACCACTTGCGTAACAGCTCCCTAATGTCACCTGGGGCCTCTACTTGCTACCATAAAGCAAACAATGAATAACCACGATGAGCAAACGGGCTGACGTGTTCAGGACCATTTGGAGCCTTTCTAAAGGTACCTTGGAGCGGAAACGTGCATGGAAATCACTCGCTTGCTAGATACCCTGCTCGTGGATTTAGTAGGGTATTTTTTTTTCCAAGCTCCCATAAGTTTTTCCACCTTCTAAGCAGCAACACTGTCCCTATGGCATGGGCAAGTCAGCGTGGGCTGGGCTTGTGGGAATGCAGAGTCCTTTCCAAGCTGCATGATTCTGCTTCAAGTGGGTCCTTCCAGGCTGGAACATACTGCGGGGGAGGTGGTACGTTTTCTGAGAAATGTTTTAGGGAGAGGGCTGGGGTCTTTGGGAAAGGAGCCAGTTTCCAAGCGAGGTCCATTGGTGAATCCTTTTAAAATTCTTTCTCCCCCCCACTGTTTCCCTTCAATTAACTCCTAGGAGCTGTCACTCAGGCTATTACATCCCTTCTGGGGTTTTGAAGCTACGAATCCCTAGGCACGATAAATGCTGGGATACAAGAATTTGAGCTTGCAGGGCACGGTTTATTGCTCTGTAACTGCATGACACAGATTGGGTACCTCTAGACTGATTACACGGGTCTCTGGAATTCGTTGAGATGCATCGTAGGAGCATCTGCATCACGGGGAGCTGGTTCTGTTACCAACACTAACATTGTGGTTTCGGGCAAATTGCTTAAACTCTCCAAGCCTCCATTACTCCATCTGTAAAATGGGGGTAAAAATATTCGCCCTATCCTTTACAATGCTGTTTGTGGCCTCCCTGCAACTGTAGGAGACTGATGGCTGCTCAGCAGCTGGAAAGGGTGAAGGAAGCGGGCGACGGAGGCTGGCACATTTTAAATCATGCCACAGGGTGATAGAAAAGCTTGATCCATTATTCCTAGCAACTGATAGGCATGTGCAGACAGGGGCAGCTCTAGGTATTTTGCCGCCCCAAGTATGGCAGGCAGGCCGGCGGCTTGCCTATGGGAGGTCCCTAGTCCCACGGATTTGGCGGCATGCCTGTGGGAGGTCCACCGAAGCCGCAGCAGAACGCCCCCAGTGGCTTGCCGCCATAGGCACGCGCTTGGAGTGCTGGTGCCTGGAGCCGCCCCTGTGTGCAGGGCATGAGAGGGGGTAGCAGACGGATGAGGGATGATGTCAGTGCCTTGAAATCTGTAGGTATTAAGTAGCAAAGGGCCCAAAGTGCTTGTGGAGCTGTTGGGATCTGGATTCAAGTTTTGCAGCTGGGCACCATGTCTCCTCCCAGGCTGCCCCAATACCCTGGATCCCAGACACTCCTGAGCTCTGGAGAAGCCCAGATCTGGATCCAAATGTTTGGTTCTTCTAGGTACTTACACGGCCTCCCTGTAGTGCCTGTAGCAACATTTCTAATCTTCGTCATGATTCCACACTCAGACTAGGCAGAGAGCACTAATTCCAGAATGAGACCGTATATACCCAGGGTAAGGGGGTCACATCCCTCACATCACAGAGTCCAGGCCCCTGTTACTTCAGGCCTCCCCGTCAGATCACCCCATTCATAAGGGTTTCATTGCAGCACCCCTGGAAGATGGAGAAATATCATCCTCTCCCATTGTATAGATGGGAAACTGAGGCACAAACACCGTGACTTGCCCATGGTCACCCAGGGGAGTTCAGGACATAGCTGGGAACTGAACCCCACATCTCCAAGGCCCCCGTCTCGTGCCACAAGACCACTGTAGCACCGAGGCGAACCAGCCACGCAACGTGCAGAAGTTTCAACACCAGAACAGAAGCAGAAATCGCTGCTACCCCCAATCTCCCCCTCCCCGACTCTGAACATCTCTGCTTTCAGCTGAGAGCTCTGATTAATGGGTTCCGCTCCTTCCTACCCACTGCACAACGCATCAAACACACACCTGCTTTCTAACCTCGCTGCATACACCGCTCCAGCTCCACGGGGCCCCTAGGCAAAGGGCTGCTCTGGAATGATGGGCTATCTCCAAGTGCCAAG
This sequence comes from Chelonoidis abingdonii, assembly GCF_003597395.2. Classification (NCBI taxonomy): domain Eukaryota; kingdom Metazoa; phylum Chordata; order Testudines; family Testudinidae; genus Chelonoidis; species Chelonoidis abingdonii. The sequence goes on from NC_133784.1 coordinate 4,501,833, forward strand.
CGTGTGCGGATTGGCCTCACTCCAGTGTATTTTGGAGCAGCTCGGCGCCAAATTATTTGCTGATTAATCTTCCCCCTTCACCAAGCCACATCTTGGGAAGGCTCCATCTATCTCCAAAGAGTCCAGTAGAGCATCGGCAGCAGCCGTTCTCCTCACACCTTCTCCCTGCTTCCAGGTGGGGAGAGAGCTGGTGTTTTCATCATGTGTGATGGGATTATTAGGGGGAAGGAGCTAAATGAGCCGGTGATAAAGTTAATAGAAGCTCTTGTGAGCTCGGCCATTAAGTATAATTAAGAAACGATGGGTGAAGAAGAGAGCTGAGGCCGTCAAAACCTCAAGGAGGTTTGGGGGAAGCTGGATTATCAGCCTGGCATGGAGCCCCCCCAAAACCCCTCCCAGCTCCCCACATCTATCGTCAAACTGTCTTGTCCTTGTTCCTGCACAGAGCGAGTCTCACCATGCGGCTCTGCTCTGAAACGGCATCTTCTTAGGATCCACTGACTTAAGGGACAATACGTGCGAGGTTTGGCAGTTTCTCCACTGTTCTCCTGGCAGAGCCAGCCTAGCTAAGAAAGAGGCAGCTGGATTCTAGTCCACCTCTTGCATCACCAAAAGACTCGTAACTAAGGCCATGTCTACGCCATAGGTGCCGACTTCTTGTTTAATGTCCGGGGGTGCTCTGCCTCGAGGCCCCGCCCCCATTCTTCCCCTCCCCCGAGGCCCCGCCCTTGCCCTGCTCCACCCCTTCAGAGGCAGCATGGCACCCCGATTAGCTCCAGCCCCAGAGCACCCACTGAGTCAGCACCTATGGTCTACACTACAAAATTGTCACTCTAACGTACATCAGCATCCAGCCACAGCAGTAATTACATCACTTGGGTGTGTCTACACTCTGCTTCTTGGGTTGGTGGTGTTTGTCCCACCCAGGAGCGCGTGTATCGATTGCACTGCCAGTGTGGGTCACTGTGGGATGGCTCCAGAAAGCCAGTCACAGCCGCCATCCGCAACGCAGTGTCTACACTGACACTGCATCATCGACTGTGACTCTATGCTGCTTGGAGAGGTGGAGTTATTACGCCAGCGTAGCAGGGCAATTACATCAGTAGGAGAGACATTTAAGTGAAAAGACTTCCCTAGTTAGGTCGACATAAGCTGCCTTGCGTCAACCTAACTCTGCTGTGTAGACCAGGCCTTGGACCCAAATGCGGGGCTATATTTTCTCAATCATGAAGACAGCACTGACAGTCCAGTTTTCAAGGCAATGGGGCTGCCTCGGTGTCACTGAGGACACAACTTAGTTTTCAGGGTCTTGATCGCTGGCTATTACGCAGGAGCCAGAGAGAACCCAGCTTGACTCTCAGATCCTGGAGTGAGTTTGTGACACTAGCAGTCAGAAAAACCCACCTTTCCCCTTTTGAACCGAGCACATTTCATCTGAGACTCACTGAACATAAATAAATCCGGAAATAGCCCCATCTGAGCAGGGGCACATGGGCGGACCCTTCCCTGCAAGACTGGCTGAGGCCGGATCCCTGTGTAACAGGCGGGAACTGGAGCCGGGCACTCAGCTCACAGACTAATCTCCCTCCCACTGAGGGAAAAATACTCAGTAAACACAATTGTTGAGAGAAAAAAAGCAACACTCGGGTCAGAGGTTAATGCTGATAGAGCTACTAGGACAAGTGGCAAAGAAAACAAGCAGGATTTCAGCAGCTGATAAGGAATCCACAGGGAGCTGATCGCAGCAGGAAGAACAGCAGATCGGCCATCCTATGCAGGCCATAGAGGCTTGATTTGTCAGCGCCATCCCTGCACATGGGGAGAGTCACCCCGGATTTCCGCCTTCTAGCCGGTGCGACAGGACAGCATTGCATTATCAGTGCTGCCCCCGGCCCCCGTTCCAATGGAGCAGTGGGTGGATTGTATTCATGTTGCTCTAGTGTCTTGAGGCCTCAGCTGAGAGCAGGGCCCCAGTGTGCTGTACAAGACAATGAGAGACAGTCCCTTTCCCAGAGAGCCTCCAGGTGAAATAACCAAGACAAAGGATGGGAGGGAGAGGAGAGGGCAGTGACAGGAAAATAACTCAGGTGCCCTGGCCTCTGATTGACCCACTCGAGCTAGTTAGAACTAATTAATCCTCACAACCCCCCTCAGTGTTGGGTTTTATAGTCTGAGCCCCACTTTACTAATGGGGAAACTGAAACACGGGGCGGTGACTCATCCAGTGAGGCACTCAGATGTAGTGGCTTAGACGTGAGCGTAGATGTTAGGAGACTGCCTTGGGTGCAGAATCCTGTCTGGGTTTGCCCCAGGACCTGACGAATGCTGGGTCAGGACTGTACGCTCTGTATTCCCCAGCTAGGCTGCATTTGGTCCGAGGCAGTGATCGAATGGCCAGCTCAGCACCAGGAGCTGACACAATGCAAGGGTTCAGCGGTTTAAAAATACCCGCACCCACCCGCCTTGCCATGCCTTTGTAAAACTTCCCCCCAGGAAATACCCAAGGGCCCAGGGCTGGTGGAAGGAGGCTGGGAACTTACATACCTGCTTCTTCAAACTGGAAATCTGGCTTTCTTGTGAGCTGTGGGGCAGGGTTGTAATCCAGGATGATCCTGGGAGGCTTTGCAATGGTATTAAGAGCAAACTGAGCCCCATGCTGCAGCTGGAGACAGGTCAGGGACCGCTTGCAACATTCCAGAGCATTAACTCTTCAAACCACCGCCTCCCCTGCCACCCTTCCTAGGCTCCGTTAGCCCCACCCTGCTGCTCTCTGCCTTTGGGGCCTAATTACAGGTGTGTCCTTCAGTAGGGGGGCCGGGGCCAGGGCTACCTTGTTTTGCTATTACAAAGGTCATAGGTACCGTTAATGGGGTTGTAAGAAGACGGCTGGATAACCAAAGCAAACAGAGAATTAAGGGGATGAGTAGTAACTGCCCTGCTGTCTACAGCACCTAATCCTCACTAGGCTGGTCATGGGAGCCTGAAACGACAGGCTTAGGTCGAGAACACATCAGGAGGGAGCTGGGGCCTAATTCTCGCCAGCTCACCACCAGCCCCCGGCTGCTCTGTGTCTGAGTCAGCTGTGTGTGGGGAATGAAGCCGACAGGGAGTGGAGGGCTGCCGTCCCAAGGCTGATCTGGCACGGCTTGACAGCTAGTGGTGGCAGATTGACATAGGTGGCTGTGGAGGTTCTTAGCTACTCTGTTAAAAACGTGGATGGGTCTCGCTAGTGATAATGAGAATGAAGCGTCAGGGCAAAATCAGCTTCCCATCTCTCCATTCACTTCTCTTCAATGGACCTAGGGCCGTAACTCCAGGCCTGACTGTCAGCCTGGGCCTCATGTCCCTCCGCAGCTCGGCCGACGACCGTTAGTCCCCACGGCTAGGCCAGTTCTGAACCCCTCTCTTCCAAGCTTTGCTGATGCACCTCAGTTTGACCTAACTACCTGAGATACTCCCAAGCCACCCAGTACTATAGCATCTAATTAGTCACAGCTTGTGCGGGTCTTCAAACACAGGCCCTTTTGCACCAGAGGCAAGACTGCAGTCCTAGCCCAAGCCCTGAGCTGTTCCACACCACTCTGCAAACGTCTGCAGCATGCCAGGTTCTGAGAAAGATGCTCCGTTTGTCTCTCCAGCAGGGTTACACATATGAACCCATGTTCTGACACTGCGTTTTAGGTTGGGTGCAGTCTTCTGAGTCCTAGCAGCCTGACAAGGTAGCCCTCTATTTTGCAAAACCTTGGCATCCTGGGGTTTAGAAGGCCAGTTTCTGAAGCCAGCATGATCATGGTTTCATCCGTGTAATCCCATGGGTCGGCTCGCATAAAGCTTGCACCGGGAGAGATGCAAATCTGGTATTATTATTTTAACCCTTCCCTTAAAAAAAAAAAAAAAATCCTGCTTAGCTGAAAAGCTGCTGTGAATTTGGTGGTTGATTGGGAATGAAACCAGATCAGCTCTAGCTGCTGCTGTCCTAATCCAAGCAGGTCTGAACGGAGCATTTTGGTGGCTGCTTCCAAAGCAAACACAGTAGGAAGCTGGGTGAATGGCACCTCTTCGCTGGAGCATGCCTTGGGCCATTAAAAAAAATGGTAGGGGGCAAAGAAGGGGAGTTCTTGTTCGCCTTCTTCTTATCCCCAGTGGGGAAGGGGAGAGTGGGTCTGATTGCAGAGAGAGCTGGTGCAGGGAAATCCTTTCCCTGGCCTGTCACTGACCTCAGTTGCAATCACAGGCCCTCAGGGCTTCTGCAAAATCTAGCCCCGAATCAGGCGGCTGCTTTGGAAAAAGTTTGGCTGGAGCAGCTTTCGTAAACGAGGGTCGATGGCCTCTTCTAATCCCATCAAATTAGATCCTGAAATATTGGCCGATGGCTTAGTAATGGCCTATTTGCTCCTCGAATCCCTGGAGGGGTGGCTCCTGTCAGGGATGGGGATTCTGAAAGGCCGCCCCTTACAAATAGCAACCAGCCGTACAGCTGGGCTTAGGCTTTTGGTGTGTCGCCCCTCCCTTCCTGTCCCAGCAAAGCCCCTTACACCAGGCAGTGGTACCCAGTGAGAAGGGGTGGCTTTAACTGCCCCCCGCTGCCAGATAAAAGCTCTGCAGAGGAAAATCATGGGGCTCTTTTTGAGCAATGCTGGCAAGTGAGAGCTTTCACAGCCCAGTACGAGAATGACTGCAGCTTCGTCCCATCAATGCAACCTCCTCTCTGTCCACACTGCCGGGCCTGGGCCTGGGTCAGCACCAGGAGAAGCCAGGGGTAACTGGAGCTTATGCTACAGACAGACTGACAGCCGGGGGTACAATTTGTACTTTAGCCTTAATTTATTCACCATCAGCTTTTTCCCCTTTGGAAAGATACTAGTTACCAGGGCCGGCTCCAGGTTTTCTGCTGCCCCGAGCGGAAAAAAAAAAATCTGCAGCAGTGCCATTGCGCCGCTCCACTCTTCGGTGGTTATTCGGTGGCGGGTCTTTCGCTGTGAGAGGGACTGAGGGACCTGTCGCTGAAGACCCGGCCGTGCCACCCCAGTCATGGCCGGAGTGACGCCCCTTGATATTGGCCACCCCAAGCATCTGCTTCCTTAGCTGATGCCTGGAGCCAGCCCTGCTAGTTACACTGCAACCAGCAGTACCATTAGAATGGACACAGATTGGTGATGTCCATCAGTAAAGTGTGCCCTTTAAATATATACAGGTGTGAAATGTATAGATTTGATTGGGAGGCATTGATGCTCAAATCCCACGTCATTCTGCCCCATAGGGGCTGATCTGCAGGCATGTTCTGCCTCAATTTCCCCTCCATCAGGTACAATCCATACTAACCTGCAAGAGGATAGTACCTCTGGAGACAAGTAGCTTGTCAGGGGAATAACAAGTGTATCCAGAAGACAACGGGCTGGAAACAATGGTCCATCTCGTTCAGTACCCTGTCTTCCGACAGTGGCCAATGCCAGATGCTTCAGAGGGAATGAACAGAACAGGGCAATTTCGAGTGATCCATCCCCTGTTGTCCAGTCCCAGCTTCTGGCAGTTGTTAGGTTTAGAGACACTCCGAGAATGGGGTTGTGACCCTGACCGTCTTGGCTATCCTATCCTCCATGAACTGATCTAATTCTTTTTTGAACCCAGTTATATTTTTGGCCTTCACAACATCCCCTGGCAACAAGTTCCACTGGTTGACTGTGCGTTGGGTGAAGAAGGACTGCCTTGTGTTTGTTTTAAAGCTGCTGCCTATTATGGTCATTGGGTGACCCCTGGTTCTTGTGGCATGAGAAGGGGTAAATAACACTCCCCTATTTATTGTTTATGGTTTCTCCACACCAGTCATGATTTTATAGACCTCTAGCATATCCCTGCTTAATCGTTTCTTCTCTAAAAATGAACAGTCCGAGTCTTTTTAATCTCTCCTCACCTGGAAGCTGTTCCACATCCCTAAATATTTTGTTGCGTTTCTCTGTACCTTGTCCAATTCTAAGATCTATGTGCCCTGAGATGGGGTGACCAGAACTGCAGGCAGTGTTCAAGGTGTGAGTAAACCACGTTATATAATAGCATTACATTTGATCATTTCTCCATTTCCTAATGGTGCCTAACATTCCAGTAGCTCTTTTGACTGAGGCTGCATAATGAGTGGATGATTTCAGAGAACTGTCCGCAGTGACTCCAAGATCTCTCTCTTGAGTGGTAACAGCTAATTTAGACCCCATCATTTTGTACGTACAGTTGGGATTATTTTTCCAATGTGCATCACTTTACTCTTACCAACATTGAATTTCATCTGCCATTTTGTTGCCCAGTCACCCAGTTGTGTGAAATCCTTTTGTAGCTCTTCGCAGTCAGCTTCAGACTTATCCATCTGCAGTAATTCTGTATGATTTGCAAATTTTGCCACCTCACTGTCACCCCTTTTCCCAGATCATTTATGAATATGTTGAACAGCACTTAGTCCCTGCTATTTCCCCCCTGACCATTTATTCCTACCCTTTGTTCCCTACCATTGAACCAGTCACTGAGCCATGAGAGAACCTTCCCTCTTATCCCATGGCAGCTGACTTTGCATAAGAGCCTCTGGTGAAAGACCTTGTCAAAATCTTTTTAAAAGTCCAAGTACACTCTATAGACTGGATTACTCCTGTCCACAGGTTTGTTGACCCCCCACCCTTTAAAGAATTCTAATAGATTGGGGAGGCACGATTTCCCTTTACAAAAGCTGTGTTGACTCTTCTCCAACATATTGTGTTTATCTACGTGTCTAATAACTGTGTTCTTTACTATAGTTTCAATCAGTTTGCCTGGTACTGAAGTTAGGCTTACTGGCCTGTAGTTGCCAGGATCGCCTCCAGAGCCTTTCTTAAGAATCTGATACAGAGGCTGATTTAAACGATAGTTGCATACAACAGTTAGTGGTTCTGCAATTTCATATTTGGGTTCTTTCAGAATTCTTGAGCGAACACCATCTGATCCTGGTGACTGATTACAGTAACAGCTGTGTTATCCGGCCCTGTATCAACTGGAAAGCTCTATAAACCGACATTTCTAACCTTCATAGAAAGTCCAGTTTTAATCTGGTTGGCATGAGGCCGGCAGGCTCCCTGGAAGTGGTGACCTGTCCCTGAGGCTTCTAGACAGACGCCTGGCAGGCAGCTCTGCACACTGCCCCTACCCGCTGGTGCTGTCCCTGCAACTCCCATTGGCCATATTCCCAGCCAATGGGAGCTGCTATCATAACTTTCCTATTCAGATTTGAACCTTAGCGTTCATAAACTGAGAAGTTAGCATGAACCCTTCTAAGCTTAATTACCAGCTTAGATTTTATCTCGCTGCCACCATCCAAAAATTCCAGTGTTTTGGCTCACTCTGGTCTCCCCAAAACCTTCCCTGGGGAACCCCCAAGACTCAGATGCCTTGAGTCTACAACAAAGGGAAATAACCCACTTCCCTTCCCCCTCTCTCTCCCACCCAGACTTTCCTCTCTGG